>NC_063370.1:9126599-9137274 GCF_021869965.1 Rhincodon typus
GCTCCTCCGACGCTGCCTGGCCTGCTGTGTTCCTCCAGCTCCACACTGTGTTATCTCTGACTCGAACATCTTACTATCTCTCCTGAACAGTCTGGCCCTCATTCTCAGACTATGCCCCCTAATTCTAGAATCCCCAACCAGTGCATAGATAGCTTCACTGAGTAGCAGCTAGTTCTGCATTTTCTTTAATATTCATTCATTGGATGACAGTGTTGCTGGCCAGGCCCAGCATTTATTGTCCGTCCCTAATTGCCCAGGAGGCAGTTAAGAGTCAACTACATTGCTGTGGGTCTAGAGTCACATGTAGGCCAGACCAGGTAAGGATGGCAGTTTCCTTCCCTAAAGGACATTAGTGAACCAGAATTTTTCCAACAATCGGCAATGGTTTCACGGTCATCATCAGGATTCAAACCTGGGCCCCCAGAATATCACCTGGATCTCGTGGATGAACAGTCCAGCGATAATGCCACTAGGCTGTTACCTCCCCTAATCTCAGGATCCTTCCCAGGGCTGGAGCACATTGGGAGGATTTGACAAATAGAGTCCCACATGGGCCTGTGCTGTTACAATTTCCATCAATGACTTTTGATGGGTGGGAGGGCAAAGGCATGATGGCTAAATTTTCAGACAACACAAAAACAGATACACAGGTATGGAAGTTACAGGCAGATATAGATAGGCTGGGCAAACATCTGGATGGACGGATTATAATGTGGAAAAGTGCAAAGTTGTTCAGTTTAGCAGGGAGAATGAGGAAAAAGCAGAGTATTTTGCAAGTGGAGAATGGGTGGCACAGTGGCTCAGTGGATAGGAATGCTATATCACAGCGCCAGGCACCCGGGTTCAATCCCACACTTGCGTGACTGTCTGCGTGGGGTTCTCCCCGTGTCTGCGTGGGTATCCTCCGGGTGCTCTGGTTTCCTCCCACAGCCCAAAGATGTGCAGGTTAGACTGGATTGGCCGTGCTAAATTGTCCCATAGTGAACAGGGATGTGCAGGCAGCGTGGGTTAGCCAATGGGAAATGCAGGGATAGGGGTGGATCTGGGTGTGATGCTGTCTGGAGTGTCAGGATGGGCCGAATGGCCTGCTTCCACATTACTGGGGCTCTAGGCTTCCAGGTTTCTGAAGTGTTCCGGTGCGTGAATCACGGGTTAGTCTGCAGCTACAGCACTGCAGGAAGAAGGCTGATGGGATGCTATCATTAATGACAAGAGCAACATGACATAAAGGTCAGTTATACAGGGCATTGGTAGGACCCCCTCTTGAATACTGTGTGTGCTTTTGATCTCCTCGGTTATGGTCTCGACAAGTTAGAAAGGATGTTGGCTCTCATGGGTGAGCCCAGGACTAGAGGGCACAGTTTTAAAATTAGAGGTCACTCTTTCAGGGCAAAGATGAAGGTTTTTTTTTTCACAGAGGGTTATAGAACTTTGGAGCTCTGTATCTCAGAAGGCAGAGGAGGTGGGATCATTGAATATTTTTAAGGTGGCGTGATATAACTGCACAGAGGCCAGTATCCCATCACCAAATCACCCTTTTATTTACATGTGCACAGTACGTGGGCCATGACCAGCCAGCTCAGAGACAAACTCTAGAATGAGGAGACTCTTTTGAATATCCTGTCTATCAGCCAGGGCTCCCTGATTGTCCCAGGTTCACAACCCCAACCAAGGACTCGGAACCAGGACCCCCTGTTGGGTGACTCGGAGCCAGGACCCCATCAGTCGATGCCCAGTGTGGAGAAGCAATGTGCCCATCTGCAGCTCAGAGGCAGAGGATACAGAAGCACTGGTGCCAATGGTGGTCAAACAGGACCCCAGGGACAATGTCCAAATGGCAGTGACTGGAGGAGCAGAGAGGGTGAAGTCTACAGAGAGAGAGAGATGAACATCTGAAGCTGTTTCAGTCTTAGTAAATGTCAATTTAATATTAATTTGTTCAGTATTTTACCGTTTATACAAATCGTTCAGTAATTTATTCTGTAATCCAAGATGGCGCCAGAGCATGGTGACATTATTATCCACAGCACCTAGGTGCAAGTGACAATATTAAATAAATCTAAATCTAGTTGTGGGATCTGGCTGTAGGCAAAATGTCCACAGTGTAATCAAAGCGAATTATTGCCGCGGACACCTTTTAGGGTCTACAGATACGCAAGGCTCCTTGACTCTGAGCTAACAAGGGCATCAATGCTTATTGGGAGAGGACAAGCATGTGGCTTTGAGGCCACTATCAGTTTAGCCACAGAGGAGCGGGGCTGAGAGGTGTACTTCTGCTCCTATTTCGTATGTCCTTAAAGGTTCTGTACACATTCAAGTTTTTAATCACGAATGCAATATCTTATGACTTTGCTGATAACACAGGCCCTTTAATACTCTTGTTAACTTCAGGTAAGCCATTACTAAGACAGATGTACATTTTAGTGTGTGACCAATTAGCTCTGACTGGTATTTTTAGCTGATCTATAACCCATCAGTAAAACTGTCCCTCAGTAATTTATCTAGCAGGCTAGGCCATCATTCTCCCATGTTATTTATGGGCTCTGGGGGTCACTTAAGTCATCTGAGTGAATGTCAATTTGCTCGGGAATTCTGGGTGGCGGATGGGGCCTTGAAGACGAGACACGTCACTGAAATTTTCAGCAATTTCTCCTTAAAATGGCACCACCTTTCGGTAAAAGGATAACGAGAGCCACGAGCCAGGCATTGAGAGCGCGGGGATGAGGGGGATTCAGACTGCAGGCATAACTTTGGGCCCACTAAATCAGGGTCAAATGTGGGCCCCAAACCCACACTCTGTGTGAAGAACAATTGCCTAACTGTGATTTTATTCCCTGAAATATAAATGGGGGAATTGGGTGGGACTGGGTGGGATGTTCTTCAGAGGACCAGCGCAGACTTGATAGGCCAAATGGCCTATATCAACACTGTGAAACAGCTATTCAATGGCCAAAGGATGGGTTTGCTATCCAATTAAGGTCCACAATGCCCATGGGGGCTCAGAAAGAGTGGTAGTTTGCTGGATTAGCTAAGGGGGAGAGAGAGGGGAAATCTTTCATTAATACTCGGGATGTGAGCAAGTATTAATGTGACAAGGTCAACGTCTCCTGCCCTTGAGAAGGTAGTGGTGAGCCATGTCCTTGAATCGCTGCCCTGGTACTCCCAGGGTGCTGGATTTTGTAGCAATACGATACAACTGAGTGGCTTGCCCAAAGCCATTCCAGTGTGTGTAGAAAGGGTGGTGCAGGGTCCATTGTGACTGAGCAAATAACATAGAGCGTCAAGCTTGATGCTTTGGGTCATGGCTTCAAGCCCCTGATTAATCGGGAAGTGGATGGAGAATGTGGCTCCAACATGTGCAGGTTAGGGTGGATTGCCCATAGTGCCAAGGAATGTGTAGGTTAGGTGGATTGGCCATGGCAAATTACCCATAGTGTCCAAGGATGTGCAGGTTAGGTGGATTGGCCATGGTAAATTACCCATAATGTGCAGGGATGTGTAGGTTAGGTGGATTGGCCATGGTAAATTACCTATAGTGTCCAAGGATGTGTAGGTTAGGTGGGTTAGCCATGGTAAATTGCCCATAGGGTCTAGGGACGTGCAGGTTAGGTGGATTGGCTATAGGAAATGGGAGGTTACAGGGATAAGCTGGGTTTGGGTGCAATGCTCTTCAGAGGATCAGTGCAGACCCAATGGGCCAAATGGCCTCTACCTGCATTGCAGGGATTCTATGATTCTAAAATGTGCATTGGAATTGAAATTCAATTAATAAGCCTGAAATGTAAAGTGAATCTCAGTCGTGGGGGCTATGAAGCCACCATCAATTGTTTAAAACTCGAACTGGTTTACTATTGCTCTTTCATGCCCTGATATGGAGGCGCCGGTGTTGGACTGGGATGGACAAGGTCAGAAATCACATGACACCAGGTTATAGTCCAACAGGTTTATTTGAAAACACAAGCTTTCATAGCCTCGCTCCTCCTTCAGATGTTAGTGAGAGAGATAGTATCAGACACAGAATTTATAAGTAAAAGATCAAAGGGTCACACCACTGATGAGGATGTATTAAACAAACCTAAGATGTTGTTATGTGGTCACTGTCAGAGCAACCACGGATGACATCACATCCTCCGCTGCTGGGTACACCACTTCTGGGACAGCGAACGCCATCGACACCGCTGCTGATGCCACCCCCTCCATTTCCGAGGCCAACAACATAAACACTGAGGACGCACCTACCGGCACCGCTGCTGCTGCCTCCTACCCCGCTCCGCCCACCGCCGACGGCGACGCAACTCCACCCACCGCCAACGCCGATGCAACTCTGCCATTTTCTGAAGAAGGGTCTAGGCCCGAAACGTCAGCCTTCCTGCTCCTCTGATGCTGCTTGGCCTGCTGTGTTCATCCAGCTCCACACCTTGTTATCTCAACATCTTAGGTTTGTTTAGTACATCCTCATCAGTGGTGTGACCCTTTGATCTTTTACTTATAAATTCTGTGTCTGATACTAACTCTCTCACTAACACCTGAAGAAGGAGCAAGGCTCTGAAAGCTTCTGTTTTCAAGTAAACCTGTTGGGACTATAACCTGGGTGTCGTGTGATTTTTGATAATGCCCTTTAGGGAGGGAAATCTGCCATCCTTACCCAGTCTGGCCTGCACGTGTCCCACAGTGATGTGGTTGGCCATTCTCTGTATTGGGCTCTGGTGACCCACTCAGATCTAGGGCAGTTAGGGATGGGCAAGAAATAGTAGCCTTGCCAGGAGTACTATGAGAAAAAGGTTGATAAAGGTATGTAGCAGTCCATCTTAAAGGGTATTTGTGAGCCACGTGGAATTTTACAACAATCTGGTAATTTCACGATCATCATTATTGAAAATAGCATTCTATTTGAGATTTATTACCTGAACTTCAACATTCAAGGAGATAGTAAGAGCTGCCGATGCTGGAGTCAGAGATAACACAGTGTGGAGCTGGAGGAACACAGCAGGCCAGGTAGCATCAGAGGAGCAGGAAAGCTGACGTTTCGGGTCAGGACCCTTCTTCAGAACATCCAAGGATCAGGTTTGAACTTGTTTCACTAGAACACTAATCTAGGTCTCCAGCTGCCAGTAACATTGTCACTATGCCAGCAATCCCTGCAGGATCTGCTGTGCCGTGTGTTCATGTCCACGAGAGCTATTCAGGATGCCTTGAATATATTCACTGCCACCAATCCTTCTTAATTGTATTAGTCTAAATTACCAACATTAAATGGGAAAGGTGTGTCCACATAAGGTTTTGCAGTCATAGGGTCAGTCTTGATAAGCAGTATTGGTTTATTACATTGTATTTAATAGGTGGTACAGCAAACTTATTATTAACCCGATTCCTGCGGGAACAGGTGTGGACCAGTTGATCAAACATTCTGGTTAATCAAGAGAGATAGTAGGAGCTGCCGATGCTGGAGTCAGGGATAACACAGTGTAGAGCTGGAGGAACTCAGCAGGCCAGGCAGCATCAGAGGAGCAGGAAAGTTGACGTTTTGGGTCGGGACCCTTCTTCAGAAATCAAGAGGTCCAAATAATCAATGTAAAAACACACACTCAGTGATAGAAACATAATGCAGGGAGTATATACATCACTGTCATACTTTATTTACAGCATAAATCATTTAAATAATAATGGAATTTTTCCTTAAATAAAACTCACCGGCAGAGAACCTTCTCACTTGCACCCTCACTGACCACTCGGACATCGCAGTATTTGAGGAGAAATTGACTCGAAATTGAATGAACTATTGGTATTTCATGTGGCCATTTAATTGAACATCTAGTGCATTTACACTGAGGTAAAATAAATTAAAAACTGTATTAACTGGACAGAATAATAATCTTCGCGGTATGTAGTTTTTTTGTCGGTTTATCAAGAGCGCCAGGGACCCGGGTTTGATTCCGCCCTCAGGCGACTGTCTATGTGGAGTTTGCACATTCCCCAGTGTGTCTGTGTGGGTTTCCTCTGGGTGCGCTGGTTTCCTCCCACAGTCCAAAGATGTGCAGGTTAGGTTGGATTGGCCGGGCTAAATTACTCCATAGTGCTCAGGGGTGAGTAGATTGGGGGTGCATAAGGGGGATGGGTTCTGGGTGGGATGCTCTGAGGGTCGGTGTGGACTTGTTGGGCCGAAGGGCCTGTTTCCACGCTGTAGGGATTCTATGACAAGGTGCTCGTTAAAACAAGGTTTGTTGTACTTAATAACTGAAGGATGAGGATCTTCGATGACCGTGACTTCTGTGCTGATACCAAGATCTTTGTCTACAAGGCAGTCATCCTTCTAACTCTTCCAATGGCTGCAAAACTTGGATAATGTATAGATGCCACCTCAAGGCTCTTAAGACGTAACATCAGCGCAGTTTGAAATGGCTTCTCTGCATCAGCTGGGAGGACAGGCACACTAACATCACTGCCCTTGAAGTGGCTAATAACACCAGGATCGAGGCCATGGTCATGAGAAACTAGCTCTGCTGGGCCAGCCACATGCTTAGGACGCCTAAGTTCTGACTGGCAAACCAAATCTTCACCCAGCTCAAAGAAGACGCTCGGATGAGTCGAGAACAAAGACTCCCTGAAGATCCCCTCAAGCAATGCAACAGAAGTGTCAACACCCAGGAGACCATCGCTCAAAAGAAACTGAGTTGAAGGAAGCTCCTGCATGAAAGGGAGGCAATGCTTAGAATTCTTCAAGGGGCAGTACGGAAAAGGAACTGGAAAAAAGAATGGCAGCGATCTCGAGGTCAACTCCCAGAAACACCTGCTAAATGCACAGTCAGAGATGCAGCTCGGGGATGTGTCTCTTAGCCATACAAGCCTTACCCCCAAAGCCCATGAGCAGTGACACGGAGTTTCCTCAGTGGAAAACGATACTCATTGCCAGTGATGATGAGTAGCTTGTTACAAGGGAGTCCTTTCTAAGGCCTCAGGCTAAACGTAAGAAAATAACTGCACATTACTGCCACTGACTCAGATATAGAAGAAAATGACTAGGCTGCAGAATGTGAGATATCAAGATGTAGAGCTGGATGAACACAGCAGGCCAAGGAGCATCAGAGGGGCAGGAAAGCTGATGTTTCAAGTCTGGACCCTTCTTCAGAAAATCCAGGGTCCAGACCCGAAACGTCAGCTTTTCTGCTCCTCTGATGCTGCTTGGCCTGCTGTGTTCATCCAGCTCTACATCTTGATATCTCTATTACTGCCACTGAGACCTTCTGATGCACAACTTAGAAAACATCTTAACAGTTACTGGTTAGCGCCTCTCAGGGAGAGTCTCTTAGCTTCTCATGGGTGGAATTTACTAACTACTACAACAGGACCCAACGTAGCCTCAACAACCAGAGGGCTAATGAGGTCACACACAATTTCAACAGGTAACTTTACAAACTTTGCATGTCCTCCCCGTGTCTGCGTGGGTTTCCTCCGGGTGCTCCAGTTTCCGCCCACAGTCCAAATATGTGCAGCTTAACGTGAATTGGCCATGCTAAATTACCCCCATAGTGTCCAGGGATAAGCAGGCTGGGTGGATGGATTACAGGGATGGGGGTGCGGGTGTATATGGGATGCTCCTTGGAGGGTTGGTGTGGACTCAATGGGCTGAATGGCCTGCTTCCACACCACAGCGATTCTATGATCCTCGGTCTCACACAAGGGAGTTCTTCATCAAGTGTTTAGGATGGGCTCCCAGTGGGAAACACCACAATTGTTTGAAAACCAATTGGACATAGCCCTGGGGTAGGACAGATGGGGTTGGACCTCAGGGTCATTTCAGATGGACAAAGGCTGAACGGCTTCCCTCATCAAGAGCTATTTGCAACATTATTGCTTGTAGAATTGTGTGTGGATGGCAGGAGGTGAGAGGTTTGTGCTTGAAGATAATGCCCCACCCTGTCGAATAGCTCCAAGACTGAAGATCAGGCTTCTTTGGTGACGAGATGCCTGGCATGTGAGTCCCAGCTTACAGGAGCAAGAGACACGCTAGGGGAAAATGGAAAATCCAATTTGAAAGAAACCGTGCACCGTAAATCAAGTGTGTATGAATTGAAACCAAGGAGACAGTTGTGATTCGGTGATTAAAACTGAACCGCTAGTGGGTCAGAGGGGCCCATTACTCTCCTACAACTGACAGTATTGAATATCTCAATAATACTATTCATCAATCCGAATATTGATCCTAGGGGCTCACAAGCATTCCCAAATCCACTTTAGCTGTGTTCCTCATGTTAGGAATCACTTGTGGGATAAGGCACGACATCTTCGAGTTGTATGTTTGGATGTTTTCATTAAATTATAAACTAAATACAAACATGAGAGCCCTGTGTTTCCATCTGTGTATTTGGTCAAAGGGAGAAATACAAGTTAAGGGTGAACCATACATTCATTAAAAGAAACCAGTTCTGTATTTGCCAGGGTCCATCACAGTGCTACTTATATGCTTGCAGGCAGCATGAGTTGGGGGGCTCAGTGAATAGCCTCACGTTGCCAGGGGCCTGGGCTCGATTCCAGCCCTGGGCGTGCGGAATGTGCACCTTCTCCCTGTATCTGTGTGAGCCCACAGTCTAAGGATGTGCAGATTAGGTAGACTGGCTAAATTACTGTGTAAATTCTAGGGATGTGTAGTTCACACGGATTAGCCAGGGTAAATGTAGGGTGATGGGAATGCTATGGACATCAGTATAGTCCTGTTGGGCTGAATGGCCTGTGTATTCTATGTAATTCCCAGCTGCTTTCAGTAATTTCAAACCTTCTTTCTCTCCTGTTCCCTCAAAACTGTGACAGTCATTACCCCAGCACTCATTTTTATTCCCTGCCCGTCTTGCCCCTGCCCCCGCAGTAATTCCAAACCTCTCAGCTCAAAGTCTGGTCTTGCGCTTCGCTCAAAAATCAAATGAAACAAAGAACTGGAGATCCCATAACAAAAACAGAAACTGGGCGTGAAATTCAACAGGTTTGGCAGCATTGTTCCTCCACTCTGCCCAAGGTCCCAGACACAGCCACCAGGTGAAACAGTGATTCGCACGCACTTCACTCAATCTAGTGCAGTCTCCTCGACATTTATAGAATCCCTACAGTGTGGAAGCAGGCCATTCAGCCCATCGAGTCCACATCGACCTTCCAAAGAGCAACCCACTTCCTCCACTCTATCCCTACACTCCCCAGACACTATGGGACAATTTAGCATGGCCAATCCACCCTAACCTGCGCATCTTTGGACTGTGGGAGGAAACCCACACAGACACGGGGGAGAATGTGTAGAGTTCACACAGACATTCGCCTGAGGCTGGAATCGAACCGGGGTCTCTGGCACTGCCACAGAGCTACCATGCCACCAAATGGGGAGATGAAATGCAGGCTGGGTGCTCTGTCCACAAAAATGACCCCAAGCTTCTGGTCACCTGTCACTTCAACACACCACCGTGTTCCCACGCTGCCACCTCTGTTTCAGGCCTGCTGCAGTATTCTATCGAGCCTCAGCACAAGCTCAAAGGATATCACATTTTCCACTTGGGGACCCTGCAGCACTAAGTTTGAGAACTTTGGAGCCTGATTCTATCATTCTATGTTTTTTCAACCCACTCCACACCCTGACCATGTCATAACAGGGATTGCTATCAGCATTGCTCACCCATTCTGAGGAGGTCATGGTGGCTCAGTGGTTAGCGCTGCTGCGTCACAGCACCAGGGGCCTGGGTTCGATTCCAGTCTCAGGTGACAATCTGTGTAGAGTTTGCACATTCTCCCTGTGTCTGCGTGGGTTTCCTCCGGGTGCTCCAGTTTCCTCCCACAGTCCAAAGATGTGCAGGTTAGGGTGGCTCGGCCATGCTAAATTGCCCCTAGTGTCCAGGGATATGTAGACTAGGTGAATTAGCCATGGGGAATACAGGGTTGCAGGGATAGGGTAGGAAGGTGGATCTGGCTGGGATGCTCTTCAGAGGGTCAGTGTGGACTCAATGGGCCAAATAGCCTGATTCTATTCTCTCCTGCTCTTATTTGGCTTATTTATTGTCCCAAGCATCTCGTTACAAAATACAGTGAAAAGTGTTGTATAGTGCCACCATTCTCTGGCACCACCTTAAAAATACAGAAAAATAAAACAAGAACACAGAATATGAAGGCAGAAAAATGAAAAAATAAAGAAAAAGGGTCCAACATTACAGTCCTTCTTGTTCAGGGCTACATTGTGGGCCTTGGGCTTGGTGGACAGATATGAGTCTCCTTCGCTGCGCTGCCACTGGAATGAAAGTTGCCAATCTTCAATGCCATCTCACCTCCACTGACACCCTCACCGCTGTGAGTCCTCGCTGGACCTCGACAACATGGTCATCACTGTTGCTGCTGGGTACTGCATCAACCCAAACTCAGCTCCACCACTGCCATGAGACTGCTTCGGGCCTGATGCTGCCATTACTGATACTTTTGGGTCTCGTACTGGGACCAAACCCACCTCAGCCATCACCTCCGTGAATCTGCGTTGGAAGCAGACACTGCCGGGGACCCCCAATGGGCCTGTGCAGCAGCAGCCATGAGTCGGCGCTAAAACCGCCATGACGCTGCAGAAGCTGCTGGGAAACCACACACGCCTTCGATGCTGCTGCCACATTACCGCGCTGCTGGGCCCACTCGGGTCCGCGCTGCCGGGCCCACTCGA
>NC_063370.1:9137284-9139479 GCF_021869965.1 Rhincodon typus
GAGTCTGCGCTGCTGGGCCCACTTGAGTCTGCGCTGCTGGGCCCACTTGAGTCTGCGCTGCTGGGCCCGCTCGAGTCCGTGCTGCTGGGCCCACTCGAGTCCGCGCTGCTGGGCCCACTTGAGACTGCGCTGCTGGGCCCACTCGAGTCTGCGCTGCTGGGCCCACTCGAGTCCGCGCTGCTGGGCCCACTTGAGTCTGCGCTGCTGGGCCCACTTGAGTCCCCGCTGCTAGGCCCACTTGAGTCTGCGCTGCTGGGTCCACTCGAGTCCGTGTTGCTGGGCCCACTTGAGTCCGCGGTGCTGGGCCCACTCGAGTCCGCGCTGCTGGGCCCACTCGAGTCTGCGGTGCTGGGCCCACTCGAGTCCACACTGGTGGGCCTGCTTGGGTCTGCGCTGCTGGGCCCGCTTGAGCCCGTGCTGCTGGGCATGCTCGGGTCCACACTGGTGGGCCTGCTTGGGTCTGCGCTGCTGGGCCCGCTCGGGTCCATGCTGCTGGGCCCACTCACTGCCGTCAATGCCATCACCATGACTGAGCTCTTCACCAAAAGGTAAGTAAATTAAAATAGAAGGGAGATAAAGAATGATCACTTATTCAGCCTCTCCCGACCTAATACCAATAATCCCCTTATCTGCCTACCTCTTTCATATCTCTCCTTCTCTCTAGGCTCCATCTCTTCCTCCTAACCTCATCTTCAGCATAAATACCACATTTTCCTCGATGCTCTCAGTTCTGAAGAGGAATCACTGGACTCAAAATGTTAACTCTGCCTACTCCCCACCGATGCTGCCCAGACCTGCTTAGTTTCTCCAGCAATGCCTGTTTTTGTTTGTGCTTAGGTCAACTAGATACCCTTTACTCTATTTGTAGTGAGGAAGCTGGAATGTTGGCCCTTATTTCAAAGGGAATGGAGTATAACGGAGGGAGGTTTTGCTAAAACTATACAAGTTATTAATCAGACCATAGCTGGAATATTGTGAATAGTTTTGGGCCCCTTATCTGAGATATGCACTGGAGACAGTCCAGGAAAGGCTCACTCTGCTGATACCAGGTATGGAGGGACTGTCTTATGAGGAGGGGTTGAGTAGTTTGGGCCTGTATTCATTCGTGTTTAGCGGAATGAGAGGTGACCTTTTGAAACATACAAAATTCTTATGGGGCTTGACAGAGTAGATGTAGAGAGGTTGTTTCCCTTTGTGGGGGAGTCTCGGACCAGAAGAACATCATTTCAGAATAACACAGAGATGAGGAGGAACTTCCTCTTTCAGAGGGTAATGAATCTGTGCAATTCTTTACTGCAGAGGGCTGTTGAGACTGGGTCATTCAAGGTTGAGATAGAACGATTTTTAATCACTAAGATGGGCAGCACTTGACTCAGCTGCCAGGGACGCGGTTCGATTCCACCCTAACCCTCCGGGTGCTCTGGTTTCCTCCCACAGTCCAAAGACGCGCAGGTTAAGGTGGTTTGGCCGTGCTACATGCTGGGTTATGGGATTAGGGTGGGATGTTCTTCAGAGAGTCAGCGCAGATTCAATGGGCTGAATGGCCTCTTTCTGCGCTGTTTGTGATTTCCTTCCCTAAAGGACATTAATGAGCCCACAGGTTTTAAACAATAGTCAAAAATGGTTGTCATGGTCACCACAGTAATGTCAACAGTATTTAATTCCAGGTTTATTAATTAATTTACATTCCACCATTTACCATAATGGGCTTTGGTCCCATTTCCCCAGAGCATTTTCTTTATTCATTAATGGGATGAGGGCATTGCTGGCTAGGCAGTATTTATTGCCCATCCATAATTACCCAGAGGGAAGTTCAGAGTCAACCACATTGCTGTGGGTCTGGAGTCACATGTAGGCCAGACAAGGTAAGGATGGCAGTTTCCTTCCCTAATGGACATTAGTGAACCAGATGGGTTTTTTTTCCCCCCTAACAATTAGCAATAGATTCATAGTCACCATTAGATTCTTAATTCCAGATATTTTATTGAATTCAAATTCCACCATCTGCCGTAGCAGGATTTGAACCCAGGACCCCAGAATGTTACCTGGGTCTCTAGATTAACAGTCCAGTGATAATACCACTAGGCCATCACCCCCCAGGGCTTCTGGATTACTTGGATTGCATTACCACAAAGGCACCATCTTCCCAGGTGAGAGATAGTAGGAACTGCCGATGCTGGAGAATCTGAGATAAC
>NC_063370.1:9139979-9141621 GCF_021869965.1 Rhincodon typus
GCAAGAAATGCTGGGCCCAGCCGGCGACACCCACATCCCACAAATGAATAATAAAAAGACTTATTTTCAGAGGTTGAGAGGTGAACTTATGGAGGTTTACAACATCATGAGGGGTATAGATAGCATTAATGGTAGTTGTCTTTTCCCTAGGGTGGAGAAGTTCAAAATTAGGGGGCACATTTTTAAGGTGAGAGGAGAGAGATTTAAAAAAGACACGAGGGGCAATTTTTTTTAACACAGCGGACGGCTCGCGAGTGGAATGAACTCCCAGAGGAAGTGGTGGATGTGGGCACAGTTACAACATTTTATAAGACGCTTGGATAAGTACATGAATAGGAAAGGTTTGGAGGGATATGGGCCAGGAGCAGGCAGGTGGGATTAGTTAGGTTTGGGATTAAGATCAGCATAGACTGGTTGGGCCGAAGGGTCTGTTTCCGCGCTGTACGACTCTATGACTGTTTGAACCCCAGGCTCAGGGGTCCTACTCCGCCACCATCTTGGAGGAAGATGTACCCATCCAGGTGCCTTTTAAATGTTGTAATTGTACCAGCCTCCACCACCTCCTCTAGCAGCTCATTCCATACACGCACCACCCTCTGTGTGAAAATGTTGCCCCTCAGGTCCCACTTATATCTTTCTCCTCTCACAGAGGGAGAGATTGATCGGTCCATCTTGAGGAAGGTCTACACCTTCAGGGCTAAGGGGACAAAGTGGGAAAAGGGGGAACTGATATTTCAAAGAGATAGAACAAGCTAGATGGCCGGGTACAGATGTACAAAGCATTAGTCAGACCATACGGATTACTGTGAACTGCGTTTGAGCCCCTTATCAAAGAAATGACAGACTGGGATCGGGGTTGCGGGGTGGGGGGTGTGGTGTGGCGGGTGTTGGTCGCAGTCGGGGGGCAGTCCAGAGAAGGTTCACTTAGTTGATCCCTGGGTATGGAGGGACTGTCTTATGAGGTGAGGATGAGTATGTTGGGCCTGTACTCATTGGATTTAGAAGAATGACAGCTGACCTTATTGAATCATGTAAGATTCTCAGGGGACTTGACAGTGTAGATGTGGAGTTCTGAGGAAGGGTCACCAGACCTGAAACATTAACTCTTGTTTTTTTCTTCACAGATGCTGCCAGACCCTGCTGAGCTTTTCCAGCAACTTCTGTTTTTGCTCCTGATTTACAGCATCCGCAGTTCTTTCGGCTTTTATGTAGATGTGGAGAAGTTGTTTCTCCTTGTTGGAGAGTCTCGGACCAGAGGGGGATCATCTCAGAATAAGGGGTCACCCATTTAAGACACAGATGAGGAGGAATTTCTTCTCTCAGAGGAGAGTGAATCTGTGGAATTCTTTACCGCAGAGGGCTATCAAGGTTGGGTCATTAAGTATATTAAAGGCTGTGATCGATTTTTAATCAGTAACAGGAAATGAGGGTTATGGGGAAAGGCAAGAAAAGGAGCTGAGGATTATCAGATCAACCATGGTCTCATTGAATGGTGGAACAGACTCAGTGGGCCGAATGGCCTGCTTCTGCTCCTTAAGTGCTCTCTACACTGTCCCCATTAAACACTCCCAGGACAAGGACACCACGAGGTTAGATACAGAGTAAAGCTCTCTCTACACTGTCCCCATTAAACACTCCCAGG
>NC_063370.1:9141631-9144531 GCF_021869965.1 Rhincodon typus
CTCTACACTGTCCCCATTAAACACTCCCAGGACAAGGACAGCAGGGGGTTAGGTACAGAGTAAAGATCCCTCTACACTGTCCCCATTAAACACTTCCAGGACAGGGACAGCATGGGATTGGATTCAGAGTAAATATCCCTCTACACTGTCCCCATCAAACACTCCCAGGACAGGGACAGCACAGGGTTAGACAGAGACTAAAGCTTCCTCTACACTGGTGTGAACAATAAGCCTGAAGTCGAATTGCATGCTCCCAGGGCAGTTATTGTGTGATGTAGTTGCCATATAGCAGAATAATTGAGAGTGGTGATTGTGCGGAACCTTTACAAAAAGGAATAAGAATGAAAATCTTCAGCTTTTGGACTGGGCTACAACTGAATACAGACCTCCAGTGGCTGGCTATACCTGACCTTGCTCTGCTAACTCAACAATAGCTGTATGAAGTAAGGGGGTGCCAGCCCAGGTTGAATAGTTGGCTGGAGGTTATTTATCACAGATATCCAACTGCCCATCCCAATCAAACAGCCTTCCCTTCATTAGCCAATATTCATTTTCATAGGAAAGGCAAAACACCACAGGAAAATTGAGAGAACATACTTATTTAATGCTTAGCTGGTCCCAGTTTGGCACACAAATGTATTCATGAGATTAAATGCTGAACCTTGGAGGATGCAGGGAAATATTAGTGGGAAGTTAGCAACCCTCTTCAAAATGGCTTCACTCAACAAGTGACACTTAATTTGCCTTTTCACCCCCTAATGGGAGAGAAATCTGGGAATTTCTTACAGGACCACACAGGGTAAACACAGGAAGGATGTTCCCGATGAGCGGGGAGCCCAGAACCAGGGGGTCACAGTCTAAGGATACGGGGTAGGACTGAGATGAGGAGAAATGTCTTCACCCGGAGAGTGGGGGAGCCTGTGGAATTCTCTGCCATAGAAGGTGGCTGAGGCTAAAACATTGAATGTTTACAAGAAGGAGTTAGATATAGTTCTTAGGGCTGAAGGGGATCACAGGGTATGGGGAGAAAATGGGGCTGAGTTGAATGATCAGCCATGATCCCATTGAACGGTAGAGCAGACTCGAAGGGCAGAATGGCCTGCTCCTGCTCCTATTTTTAAATGTTTTCCTTTCTAGGGGAAATAGAGTTTTCTTCTTGGCAATTAGAAACGCCTGACCTGAGGTAGATTTTACGTCAGCGTCGGCTGAGCAGATCAAAGGTTCATGAAATACTGGTTGAGAATGTGGCAGCTTTAAAAAAGAAGGTGGTGGAGGAGCAATACCACGAGGCCATGGGGCCAGGCTGACGTTCGGGGGACATGGGTTCAAATCCCTCTGCAGCTAACCAGACTTGATAAACGACGAACCTGGATACAAAGGCGATTGTGAAACTATCACCAATTGTTTGCTGAACTGGTTCACTGGTGTCCTTTCAGGATGAAACATCTCCCCAGAGGGAGATACACAGGAATAGTCAGGAATGTTCACACTGGAGCTCCACTTTGAAGAGTATGAGTTGGACCAGAATGTGCCCCTAGTTTTTTTTCCCTCTCGGTTACCCAGTCTGGGGCTACCCATGACTCCAGACCTACTGCGACTTGGTTGACTCTTAACTGCCCTCTGCAATGGCCCTAGCCAAGCCACTCAGTTCAAAGAACACTTAGCAATGGGGCAACAAATGTTGATCTTGCCAGTGACATCCATATCCCATGAAAAGAGTAAAAGCAAAAGCAATATAGAATTGTTGGTGAGCTTGGCCTCACCCCAGCATGGAGTTGAAGCCTCCTGCACACTCCTAGGAGCAGAGAGAGGGAGGGAGAGGGGGAGAGGGTTAAAATACGAGGAGGAGGCCTCAAGGGAAACTGTTTTTAATTAAATTTAAGATCTCCCCTGAACTACACACACACACACAAGCACACAGACACCTACAAAGACAGATACACACCCACACAAACGCACTCAAAGACAGGCACACACACAAAGACACACATGCACACATAGAGACAAAAAATACATACACACAGGCACACACACACAAACACGCACACACACACAGGCGCGCACACACGCAGACACAAACACACACACACACACACACACACACAAAAACACACACACACAGAGGCACAAACACACACAGACACACAGACACAAAGACACAAACACACACACACAAACAAACACACACACAAAGACAGATATACATCCACACAAACACACACAAAGACAAGCACACTCACAAAGACACACATGCATACACAGAGACATAAACACACACACGCAGACACACACACACAAAGACAGACACATGCACGCACAAAAAGACAAACACACACACGCACACATACAGAGGATACAGACACATACCCACACCCACACACAGACACACACACAGGACACAGACACATACCCACATCTGCATGCAGACGCACACAGACACACACAGATACACTCACACCACCACAAAAAAGAAAATTGGGGATAGGTAGGAAAAGGCTGTTTGATGGATACAGTGAAGCATCCTCCAATTAGATCATGGAACAGAGACTGCATCCTCTTGGCACTGTGCAGATAGACATGTCGAACAGCCCATGAATGTGAGGGGCTCTGGGGGTGGTGCTATGACACACCTATTGCCTATTGGCGGCTGCTGGAGGCCGAGTGAGGCACCAGTCCAATGCACCTGGGGCAGATCTCTCGTATTGGGAGGTGTTGGTTTGCAATTGGCGAGAGCAAACTGAGAGGTGGGTGGGGAACGGTGGGTGGGGAACGGGGGGTGGTGAGAATGGTGTTAGCAGGGAGAGTGGGAAGGGGAAGTGGGGTGGGGAATGGTGGGGATGCAGAGAGGGGGAGGGGGAGGAGAGGTGGGGAATGGGGAAGGAGGAGAGGGGGATGGGAGG
>NC_063370.1:9144631-9145434 GCF_021869965.1 Rhincodon typus
GGGGGATAGGGCATTGGAGAGGAGGGTGGGGAGAGTGGAGAATGGTGGGGATTGGGGGAGGAGGAGTGAGGGATGGTGAGGATTGGGGGAGGAGGGGCGAGGGATGGTGAGGATTGGGGGAGGAGGGGCAGGTGATGGTGGGGATTGGGTAGGAGGGGCGAGGAAGGGTGGGGATTGGGGATGAGGGGTGGGGTTAGGGTTGTGGAGGAGGAGTAAGGATGGTCGCAGTGGATGATAAAAGTGAAAGCAGCATCTTGAAGCACCACTGCCGCCCCCACACCTGCCCCCGCCAGCCCGCCGTTATGGGCACAGTGGGCCATATAATTTGATCTCCTGAGGCCCTGACCACCCCCATTCCCCCGAAAGTGGGAATTAGATACAGCTCACACGGCCTGCAGCAGTTCGAGAACGCAGTTCACCACCACCTTCTCAAGGGACAACTAGGGACAGGCAGTAAAATATTGCCCCAACCTGCGATTCCCTCATCCCATGACCAAAGTACAAAAAATTAACCCACTCTGATCTGCCCACATCCCATTGCGCTTCTAAGGCTCGAGGCCCACTGCCCATTCACTCTCCCCCCGCTCCCCACCCTCTCACATCCCTTCACCCCTCGCTCCCTCTCCCCTTCCCCCTCCCCCCTCCATTCCTCTCCCTTCCCATCTCCACCCCACCTCTACCATCTCTCTCTATCTCTCCCCTTCCAAAAACTGTCTTTCTCAGGCTGAATGCTGTTATCTCACCATCTCACCAGTTTTCAGACACCTCCCACTTGGATTGGAGGCCAGACACCACGCCCCCCC
>NC_063370.1:9145534-9177979 GCF_021869965.1 Rhincodon typus
CCCACCCCCCACCCATACCAGCTTGGGGGTCAAAGTTCCGCTGAGTCTGACTCACCACGTTTGCCCTAAGGCCCACTGGCCTCAGCTGTTTTTCTTCTTGCGCTGGGGTTCATCCAATGGCACTGAGGCCAGAGACAAGATTGACTTGCTCAACACACGCCCAGTTCCTCCTTCCTAAGAATGTGGTAAACAGAAGGAACTATCCAGAAAGTAAATGAAGCCAAGGATTTCAGTTAAATCCAATTATTCACCCCTGTAGTACACAGTCCCAATGGAGCCCAATCCCTTCCCATTCACTCCCATCGCAATGAATCCTAATAGACACCAACCCCTTCCCATTCACTCCTATTGGACACAATCTCAACGGACTAAATCCCTTCCCATTCACTCCCGTCGGAATTAATTCCAATGCACAACAACCCCTTCCCTTTCACTCCCATTGGACGCAATCCCAATGGACCCAAACCCCTTCCCATTCATGCCCACTGGACACAATCCCAATGGAACCAAACCCCTTCCCTTTCACTCTCATTGGACACAATTGAAATGGACTAAATCCCTTCCCATTCACTCCCGTTGGACACAATCCCAATGGACACAAACCGCTTTCATTCACTCCCATTTTATACAATTCCTCCCTCCCATCCCATTTACTCCTTGACTCCTGCTTGACTGAATCCATTCCTGTGGGTTCACTCCCTGTGATGAGCAGAGGGGACCACATTCCCCTCTTTATCCATGTTTGTGTGTTCTGGCCACAAATTATTGTGAATCAACCGCATGGTGTCTGCTAAGCTTGAAGTCTTGAAACAGTTCTCTGAGCTTAACCACAGCACGGCCATTACCCACAAGCACCCTGGAGGTCCGACTGTAATCAGGAAGAGCACGTGCGGACAATACATGAGGATGGATTCGGACTGTGATGACCCCCGTAGCCCAATAGCCAGCAATGTGGAGCAGAGATGGTGGTGCCGGAGGAGGATGGCCCCAGCAGGAGATAAGTGACAATGTTTGGAGTGTTTGGGGGGGTGGAGGGGGGAAAGGATTCCGAAAGGCAGGATGTTTTTATCCAATAGGGCAATCCCATTAGGCACAGGAACTCGAGAGCCCTCAGTGCCGTCTATAGATCATCCCTCAAACAGTTAACGTGCAGGGTTTTCTGTGTAAAGTGACGTTCGGCCTAGTTATGGATTTGGAGCCTGCATTCGCAGTGGGCCTGTAAAAATCCAGTTGCCATGGCGACGGGATGAATGGTGCGCATTCACCCTGTCTTTCTGGGCCCAGAATATTAGAGCTGACAAGGACTGAAAGGCAAAATGCAGATTAGTAATCCATTCGTCAGCCGCAGGATGAAGTGTTTGTGAGCTGAGGGGAGCGAGGAGATGGCTCTCTCTCTGTGTGTGTGTGTGTGTGTGTGAGCCATCACCTCTGGGTTGACCGCATCAGAGTGAGGAGCATAAAGCTGAACACAGAGCCTCAAGGACATAGGTAACCCCGTCAACCCCTGCATCAACCACCAGGACAGTATTTATCAGAAATAATTTACATTTCTATACCGACATTCAAGACCCCATGAGGCCCCCACGCGGGTTGCAGGCAATAAAGTATATTTAAAGGCCCACTCGCAGCAGCAATGTCATGGGGACACGGCATGAACGTGGTGGCACAGCAGGATCCCACAGATGGCAGAGGTCATGGCAAGGTCGCTCCCCCACCACTCCCTCCCCACCATGAAACTTGTCAAGGGGTTACATTTCAGTCAGCCACCTTTATTAGCAGCCCCCCTCCCCTTTTTTCTGGGGCATTTATAGGTTCCAGTGCTGTGAACATCCTCTCCACCTCACTCTCCCCTTTTACAACACTCCCTAATCCCTCGCCCTTTGACCAATCCCTAGGCCCCCTGTCCATAATTAGTTGGCATTGGGGTAGACCTTGCTTCTTCAGCCATAAACCAGGAGTAGGCCTTTCAGCCCTTCGAGCCTGCTCCACCATTCAATACGATCACGGCCGCTTGTCCAACTCAGTCCTCTGTTCCTGTATTCCCCCCTCCCCCCCTCCTCAATACTCTTTGACCCCTTGAGCCGCAAGAATGGCTCAGTGGTTAGCACTGCTACCTCACAGCACCAGGGACCCGGGTTCGATTCCACCCTCAGGCAGCTGTCCGTGTGGAGTTTGCATGTTCTCCCCGTGTCTGTGTGGGTTTCCTTCGGGTGCTCCGGTTTCCTCTCACAGTCCAAAGATGTGCAGGTTCGGGTGGATTGGCTGTGGGAAATGCAGGGTTACAGGAAGAGAGGTGGGTCTGGGTGGGATGCTCTTCAGAGGGTCAGTGTGGACTCAGTGGGTCAAATGGCCTGCCTTGACACTGTAGGGATTCTAACTTCTTCTTGAAAATATTCAATGTTTAGGCCTCAACCACTTTCTGTGGCAGAGAATTCTACGGTCTCACCACTCTCTGGATGAAGACATTTCTCCTCATCTCAGTCCTAGATGGCTTAACCTTGGCCTTAGTCTGAGAATCACTGGAATTGGACTCCCTGGCCTTCGGGGACATCCTTCCTGCGTTTACCCTGTCTAGTCCTGTTAGAATTTTATCGGTTTCTATGAGATCCTCCCTCATTCTTCTAAATTCCAGTGACTATAATCCCAACTAATCCAGTCTGTCCTCATACGTCGGTCCTGCCATCCCAGGGACAAGTCTGGTAAATCCCTCCATCACCAGAATAAGAAAGCGGCATTACTGAAGGCGAGGCAGTGAGTCTTAACAAGATGACTTCCCTAACTCTCCATCATTTCAACCTCCACATCCTCCGATCTGACCTCCTGTGAAAACTCCAGTCTGCTCTGCTTTACCAATGTCATGAAGTCATACAGCAGGGAAACAGGCCCTTCGGCCCAACTCATCCATGCCCACCAGGTTTCCCAAAATGAACTAGTCCCATTTCCCTCTAAATCTTTCCTATTTGTGTACCTGCCCCAACAATGGCGATATTTTCAACTGACTGCCTCCCAAGCCCTGGAATTCTCTCCCGAAAATCCCTTCCCTCCCCTCCCTTTAAGATGCTCCTCAGATCCTGCCTTTCTCCAGTCACCCATCTGTTGGCTCGCTCTCCAAACTCGGTTGGGTCATCTTTCCAGCGCATGCCTTGTTGGGTGGTGTTTATTTTCTTTTGTGTGTCTGCATGGTTCACATAGAATGTTCCGGAATGTGGTGGTGCGGTTTGTAGACAGAACCCATTCCACCAGGAGCAGAAAAGGAGATTAGTCAAGCTTCCTGTCTCAAGGCTCCTTAAAATAAAAATCTCCAGCCGTGCCCTCCCACTTCTAACCTCACCCCGCCACCTCCCCCACGACCCTGTACAGTTCTGCTCTGCCTCAAATAACCTTCGATGTTTCTCGGTGTGTTGCGGATCTCTTCAGACCAGCTTCAGGTCTAGTTCCGGCTTCCATCCTGCGCATTTTAAGAAACCCCCATCCCCCACCCCACCCCACCCCATCCCATCCCCATCCATCCCTGCCAAACCCGTCTAGACAAGGCCTCGCCTGTCCTCGGCCTACCCCATCCCCCAAACCTTGTGCCCCGTGCAAACTGAACTGCTGTTTCCTTTCATTCAGGCAGCTGTGTGTAATGTCTCACAGCTGGTTTGAATTCACATGGTGTTTATGTCTCTCTCTCTCTCGCACACAACACACACACAAATCCAACAGGAGAGGGCACTTGGTCAATCAATCCCCATTCAGTTCAGGGCCTACTGGCACCCAAAAGCCTCAGACCCTTCCCGCCCTTAAAGTTATGACTTTGCTTCATTTATGAGGATGATACTCCCTCAAAATTCCCTCAAAGTTAGCCGGCTGTACTCATCGTTGTT
The DNA here is from genome assembly GCF_021869965.1 of Rhincodon typus. Lineage (NCBI taxonomy): Eukaryota > Metazoa > Chordata > Chondrichthyes > Orectolobiformes > Rhincodontidae > Rhincodon > Rhincodon typus. The sequence goes on from NC_063370.1 coordinate 9,149,401, forward strand.
TCAGCTCATCCGATGTAGGAGTCACAAGGAAGGGGCATAACCTTTCAGCAGGATTGAGGCCTTTTGGGACTGAGGCCAGAAAGCACTTTTTCAGGCAAAACATTGCGAATTTTCAAGATCTCCCCCCTTCACTCCCCCCTTCCCAGAAATCTATTGCGTCTCAGAGTCCACTAAATCATCACAAAATAAACCAGATGAACTTTTAGTTGTATAAAAAGAAGGGATAGGATTGGGGTACAAGGTCAGTCAGGGTTTACTTGACACAGGGAACAGGCTCGTGGGCTGAATGAGAGTTAACTTTTTAAAAATTTATTCACGAACGTTGGATGTCGCGAGCTAGATTACGAGGGCAGTCACATTGCCATTACATCATCACCGCCCTGTTTCCCTTTGCTTAAAACTCTTAAAAGCTCTACTTCCTTCTCTGCAAGGTAAAAATCAGGCTATCGCTGTAACTGCACAGGTTAAAGAAGAAATTGTTGAAATGTGCCATAACCACCAACATTGACAACTAATCTACAACTGAACAACGAAGGCAATGTTGACAGATCTTTGTGATGAGATACCAGCCCCCTCCATCACTCACTCACTCACACTGTCCCACTCTCAGATACCAGCCCCCTCCATCACTCACTCACTCACACTGTCCCACTCTCAGATACCAGCCCCCTCCATCACTCACTCATTCACACGGTCCCACTCTCAGCCACTAACGGCAATATAGAGAATATGTTCAGAAGTGCAGTAGAGAGCTGGTTGGAATGGGACATGGACTGCCTGTTGCTCTATTCAGCCTGCCCATGAATTTGAAAACCTCTTTTAAATCTTCTCTCAGCCTTCTTTTCTCCAAAGAGAACAGTTCCAACCTCTTTGGTCTATCGTCATAACAGAAACTGGTGGACAAATCAATGCAATAGGTGTTCAGTATGAGCAAGAGAGGCTGAGAGCCGAAAAGACAATTGGGGTAAATGCTAAGAAACTACGAACTGTACTGGAGTCAAAAGGTAATCCCAGTTACGATCAGCCCCTTGCCAGGCTTCCCCAATTTGTTTCGAATACAGACGAGATACGGGAGGATCCTTAAGTTCCTGGGCAAAAGAGGAATGAGCTAGCTCCTTTACCTTATTCACCCACCCCACTGCTGTTCACAATAAGGTTAATTTATAAGTTATCTTTTTCTGCAAGGCCAAACTTGCCAGGGTCAGAGGGTTCGAGCCTCAGGGAGAGGCTGAATAGGCTGGGGCTATATTCCCTGGAGCGTCGGAGGCTGAGGGCTGATCTTATAGAGGTTTATAAAATCATGAGGGGCACAGATAGGGTGATTAGCCAAGGTCTTTTCCCCAGGGTGGGGGGAGTACAAAACTCGAGGGGCATAGGTTTAAGGTGAGAGGTGAAAGATTTGAAAAGGACCTAAGGGGCAACTTTTTCACACAGAGGGTGGTGTGTGTATGGAATGAGCTGCCAGAAGAAGTGGCGGAGGCTGGTACAATCACAACATTTAAAAGGCATCTGGATGGGTACATGAATAGGAAGGGTTTAGAGGGATATGGGTCAAATGTTGGCAAATGGTGCTAGGTTAATTTAGGATATCTGGTCAGCATGGATTAGTTAGTGTGAAGGGTCTGTTTCTGTGCTGTACAACTCTATGACTCCATGAAACAAACTCATGTCTTAAAGATTTTAGAACTTATAATCAGGTGTACTCAAGTACAGGAGTACGGTGAACAGTGTAGAATGTCATCACACATGGTGCCATCTTAGGTACCAAGGTCCCCAGGTACAAAAATAATCTTAGATACAAAGTCGTAAGAGAAACTTGAGTACAAAAGGTAAACATTACATCACAGAATAGTAGAAAAGTAAAGAAATAGGTAAGTCAGATGTTATTGAGTTAACAAAACACTGAGTTTCTCCAATGACTAAACGCGAGATATGAATTGAGAAGAGGGCCCCCCCACAAAAAAACAAAGTAGTTTAAAAAGTTATACCGCTGAAACTTTGAATTGTTCATGGAGGATATTCCACTTTGTGGAAGTTACATTGGATGGTACCAGTAGTATTGGTGTTGGTAATTGGACAGTTGATTTCTGGCTTTGACAGTTGATCAAAACTTTTTTGGTTCATCTGGTTCCTTTTCACGGTCACTGGATGTCATCAGTCAGAGTGATAGGCTCTTTGTGGCTCATTTACCTGCAGTGCAGGAGTGTTTAATGGCTATTTTCAAGCTTTGCCAGTTCACTAATCCACACGTGAATACATCAGGCCACTAATACAGGTTGCATTTTATAAATTTTTTGTCGATTGATGGAAGGATAAAGCACAAAACTACATCTGCAGGAGATGGCTTCCTGCTGACGGGGGATAGGTAGTCAGCATTTGTCTTCCATTTTTTGTCTTTCTGTTTGAAGTTGCCCTGACTCTCTACAGGTGTGACATTCCATATGTCCTCACAGGACTCTGCCAGATAGTTAATGACTTTGCATCCACAGTTATCTTTTGACTGTTTCAAGAAAGACATTTTGTAATTAAAAGTTTGAGTACTTTAGGGCTCTCTTCCACCATCATGAATAATTAAAATGCCCGCATCTCACCCATGTTATGGAACAGACAAGATACCCTCAAAATATATTAAGAAGGTAGCCTAGACCTTAACTTTTTCTTATTTTAAAGGTAAATGTCAGGTACTGTGTTTCAGATGCAATTTAATTTGTCAAACTGCTCAACGTTAAGCAAAAAACAGTTTATTCAAACACCATAGTTAAAATGCAACAAAAGAAAGAGGTACTTGGAAGAACTTAATTCTGTTGGAAAACTTAACAGAATAATAGATTATTTTACTACTAACATCCCATAATCGCACCCTTGGCAAAAGGCAAATTCAGAAAACTGACTGTCTTATATGCAGTTCTCCAATCCAGGAGGAAAGAACATTGAAAGACAATTCTGAGAGGGAGAGATACATTGTCATCTAACCCTGCTGAGAGCCCAGCAACAACTGCTGAAAGGTAAAACTAAAAAGCCTGGATCTGTGAGAGCTTGGCAACACCCATTCAGGCTGCTTCTATTGTTCTAGCTTTTAAAAGAACTCCAAGGTCTCAGAAGTTGCTTATTATCTCAAAGACTGCTGGGCACCCATTTCCCCAATCTCTCTTTAATCGCACAAAAATGCACCTCTTAAAGCCACAGCGTCGTCACACCCATGACAAGATGATCCAACCATTCTCTCTAGCTACTTGTGGGATCTTGCCATGTGCCAATGGGCCATGCAGTGCTTCCTACATCACAACAGTGCCTGCCCTTCAGTAAAGTGCCTCGTTGGCTGGGAAATGCTTTGGCATGTCCTGAGGTGCTACAAAAATGCAAGTCAGTCTAATGTGGGCGACAGAAGGTGAGTCGGAGGAAGTTCAAACTCTCCAGCCTGGAAAAGTAGCCCAGGGAGTCCTGTGCGGCAAAAACCTTGGAGCTTTTTTTTCCCTTTGAAACAGCAAATGAAAGAAGAGAGTGAGACAGGAAACCAAGGTTGTTTTAATGAATTTTTTCTCAGGATGTGGGTGGATCTAATCTTTCCATCTTTGGCTCGGCGTCAAATTCTTTTCAGGAAAGCTCTGGGAATCAGCTCAAGGCTTCATTCCTAATATGATAGGTCCTATAGAAATTGAGTTTGTTAGGGTTTCTTTTTGTCACTGAAGTTGATATGTTGCAAAATGGCTCTGAGACAGCATAAGCCCTTTTCTTCCAGTGACTTAACCACATCCTCTGGCTGGCTTCCCTGAGCTCGGTATGACAGCCCTGTGCCAAAATGGAAACATTCTTCGGCACAGCGGTCCCACCCGCTGTTTAAACAGAAAGATCTCGCTGCTTTGGCAGGACTCAACGACAGCTTAATAACAGCCCTGAAGCCCAGTGCGAAAGGCTAGGCTGTCAGGATGGCACTGTACATGGGACTACGCAATGATCAAACAGGCCATTCAACCCAGCAAGGCCATGCTGGAGCTGACGCTCCACTCCATCTTTCTGTCATCTAAACCTACCGTTGTAATCCTTCTGATCTCCGCTACATCGGTGAGACCAAGTAGAGACTCGGAGACCGCTTTGTAGAGCACCTGCGCTCTGTTCGCGACAAATGACTGCACCTCGCGAGCCACTTCAACCCCCCCCTCCCACTCCCTGGGCGACATGTCCATCCTGGGCCTCCTCCAGTGTCACAATGATGCCACCCACAAACTGGAGGAACAGAACCTCATATTCTGCCTTGGGAGCCTACAGCCCAATGGTCTCAATGTGGACTTTACCAGTTTCAAAATCTCCCCACCCCCAGCCTCATCCCATGACCAACCCACGCCCCATCCCCGCCTCCTTGATCTGACACAACCTGTCCATCTTCTCTCCCACCTATCTGCTCCTCCCACCTCACTGACCAATCCCCACCACTCCCTACCTGCACTCACCTATCACCATCCCACCTACCTTCCCCAGCCCCACCCCTCCTCTCTCTATTTATTTCTGAGCTCTAATCCCCCTCCCCCATTTCTGAAGAAGGGTCCCGACCCGAAATGTCAGCTTTCCTGCTCCTCTGATGCTGCCTGGCCTGCTGTGTTCCTCCAGCTCCACACTGTGTTAGCTCTGACTCTAGCATCGGCAGTTCCTACTATCTCAGTGATTTATAACCCCTTTAGAAACACGTGTTTTAACAATTACATCAGTGAGCTCTGCTGACACTCTACCCTTCCCCTAAAAAAACTGTCGACAAAATATTCGGGCCAATTGCTGTAGTTAATGAAACCTTTTGTGTGTGCAAAGACGCACTGCAATGGGATATCCTTGATAATGAGCATTTATTCTACCATCAAGACAGTGGAAGCACATGCAAAAGACATTGGTTGGTTAAGTACCTTGAGCACATATAAAGAGAGAGAGCTGGGATCTCGCGTGTTGGCTGGTTGCTGATGGAATGTTACATTCTACACATGTATCAACCATCAAGAAAAGGGTTAGCACCTCATTTCAGAATTCTCCATCTAGATGGTGCTCCATTTAACAGTCCCGCCTTTGCAAGTTGCTTGGTCAATATAATCTAATTCATGTTCTCTGTCTGTCATGAGGTTCAGAGGGTAACCAGGGCTGAATGAATCCTGAAACATTCGGCTTTGATCCCCATCTGTCGGATCTGGTGATCTCCCGTGGGCAACAGTGAGGGGGTCACATTTGCCCCTGTTTATACAATGTGTGTTTCTGGCTTTGATAAATTATCATTTAACTGTGGAAATATTCATCTAATCAATTAGTGTTCAGAATTTTGGCTTCTTCAGTGACAGATAGGATAGGAGTATATCAGAGAGAAAATAAAGGTCCTCCCATGACTCACTCCAAGAGACAGCACAGGGTTAGATACAGAGTAAGGCTCCCTCTACACTGTCCCCCCATCAAACACTTCCAGGACAGGGACAGCACAGAGTTAGGTACAGAGTAGAGCTCTCTCTACACTGTCCCCATCAAACACTCCCATTACAAGAACAACACAGGGTTAGATACAGAGCAAAGCTCTCTCTACACTGTCCCCATCAAACACTCCCATTACAAGGACAACACAGGGTTAGATACAGAGTAAAGCTCTCTCTACACTGTCCCCATCAAACACTCCCAGGACAGGGACAGCACGAGGTTAGATACAGAGTAAAGCTCTCTCTACACTGTTCCCATCAAACACTCCCAGGGACAGGGACAGCATGGGGTTAGATATAGAGTAATGCTTCTTCTACACGGTCCCCATCAAACACTCCCAGGACAGGGACAGCACAGGGCTCGATTCACAGTAAAGTTTCCTCCACACTGTGGATTGAACACTCCAAGGACTGGGGCAGCACAGATTTAGATGCACAGTAAAGCTGTCTCTACACTGTCCCCATAAAACACACCCAGGACAGGGACAGCACAGGGTTAGATTCACAGTAAAGGTCCCTCTACACTGCGCCATCAAACACTGCCAGAACAGGGACAGCGTAGGGTCAGATATATAGCAAAGCCACCTCTACACTGTGCCACTGTTTCATTCCTACATGGTGTGTGTGTCTGGTATTTTCCGCAGTTGGCCAACCTGTGGTCCTTTTGGTCAAGTTGCTGTGTTGGCCATGTGCACACGTTCGGATGTGACTGACCAGCTCTGGGCTGTTTGGAGCTGGTCGGTGAAGGCTCTAACCTCTGTTACTGTCAACACAAGAGCAGCCTGGAGACTGCACTCAACTGGACAGTGGCTGCGAAAGCACTTCAGAAAGATCAACTCCCTATCCTTGGGAGCCAAACTCCAGCCAGAGGTAAAATCGTAATAAGCAATGTGTGTGGCCAAAGCTGGTCTCCAAGCTGTTTACATAGTCAGCGCCCTCAGTCACCTCAGACCCTTCACATCTCTGAATGCATATAATCCAGTTTTACTCTCTCATGTTAAAATCTAATCACAGAATTATGGTGCCTTTCAGCCCATTATGACTGTGCTGACTCTATTATTTTGTGCCGATCTCCCACCTTTTCTCCATTACTACCAGTAAAAACATCCAATGCCCTCTTCAATGCTGAAATAACTCCCACAGAGGCCAGTATCCCATCAGCAAGTCCCCCTTTATTTACACGTGGAGAGTCCTTGACGCTGATCCAGCTCCCCCAGAGCCGGCTCTCACAGTGCTCAGAACCTCTGACCCTCCTGTTTATATGTGTCAGCCAGGGGTCCCTGATTGGGCTAGATTTGGGGCACCAGAGTGGCTCAGTGGTTAGCACAGCTGCCTCACAGTGCCAGGGACCTGGGTTCAATTCCTGCCTCGGGTGATCATCTGTGCAGAGTTTGCACATTCTCCACGTGTCTGTGTGGGTTTCCTCCCACAGTCCAAAGATGCGCAGGTTACAGTGGATTGGCCGTGCTAAATTGCCCCATAGTGACCAGGGATGTGTAGGTTAGGTGGTCTATCCATGAGAAATGTAGGGTTACAGAGTAGAGGGGTGAGTCAGCCAAATGGCCTGTTTCCACACCGCATGGATTCCATTCTATTCTATTAACAGCCCCAATCAGGGAACTCATATTCTATGAGTGCCAGCTGACTGACCTTGTTACAATCACTGCACTCGTGGCCCATGTCATTTTTAAGCGCTTAATTGCTGTTAATTGCAAGGAGGCTAGAATATAAATGCTTGGGAGGCTTTCTCCAGTTGTACAGGGCTTCGGTGAGACTACACCAGCACAGTTTTCACCTCTTCATTAAGAAACAATATAAAGAACTTGACAATACTAATACAAATCATATACGCACGTATCAGAGTAAAGCAGTCACCATAAAGGTTCATCATGGAAATCTACAGTGTGGAAACAGGCCATTCGGCCCATTGAGTCCACACCAATCCTCCAATGAACATCCCACACAGACCCAACCTGTTACCCTATCCCTGTAACCCTGCATTTCCCATAGCTAACCCACAGAGCCTGCACATCCCTGGACACCATGGGCAATTTAGCGTGGCCAACCCACCCTAACCTGCACCTCTTTGGACTGTGGGAGGAAACCCACACAGACACGGGGAGAATGTGCAGACTCCACACAGACAGTTGTGTGAGGCTGGAATCAAACCGGGGTCCCTGGAGCTGTGAGGCAGCAGTGCTAACCACTGAGCCACCATGCGTCATTTTTTTGCTTTGTTTTTCTTTTATTTTGAAATGTGTATTTCTGTTTCTGGTTTTTACAAAACAATATTTTAACAGGGCTGCTATTTAGCCAAACTTTTCCATATTGTACCAACAGTCAGTAATGGTCAATATGATGCTCAGGCAAGGCTTTCTTCCTTGTTCTTGAGGAAGTTTGCTGATTCCTGTGACAAGGTGGTTATTTTATGAGGGAATGTTGGGGCTGTACACATTGGAGGTTGGAGGAATGATAGAATCCCTACAGTGTGGAAACAGGCCCCTTTGGCCCAATAAGTCCACATCGACGCTCAGAGCATCCCACCCAGACCCATCCCTGAACAACACAGGCAATTTAGCACAGCCAATCCACCTAGTTTGCACAGCTTTGGACTGTGGGAGGAAACTGGAGCACCCGGAGGAAGCCCACGCAGACATAGGGAGAATGTGCAAGCTCCACATAGACAGTCACCCAAGAGTGGAATCAAACCCGGATCCCTGGTGCTGTGAGGCAGCAGTGCTAACCACTGAGCCATCATGCCACCCCAATAGGTAACTGTATTGAAACAATCCTGAGAGGACTCAACAGGGTGGGTTCTCAAAGGATCTCCTTGTGGGAGAGGAATTAGAATTAGAGGACACAGCTTCAAAAATAAAGGGCCTCCTATTAAGATGGAGATGAGGATGAATCTTTTCTCTCTGGGGGGTCAGGGTCATGAGTCTGTGGGACTCTCATCCCCACTGAACATGAAGGCTGCATCATTGAATAATCTTAAAGTAGAGGTCAATCAATTTTTAACCACTGAGCGTGGTGTGCTGGACAGTGAAGAAGGCTATCTCAGAGTAAAATGGGACCTTGATCAGATGGGCTGAGGAGCGGTAGATAGAGTTTGGATAAATGTGACGTGTTGCATTTTGGTAAGGCAAATCAGCGCAGGACTTATACAGTTAATGGTAGAGCCCTGGGGAGTGTTGCTGAACAAAGAGACCTAGGACTGCAGGTGCATAGTTCCTTGAAGATGGAGTCGTAGGTAGACAGAGTAGTGAAGGTGTTTGGTACACTTGTCTTTATTGGTCACTGCATTGAGTATATAGGAGTTGGGAGGTCATGTTGCAGCTGTACAGGACATTGGTTAGGCCACTATTGGAATACTGCATTCAGTTCTGGTCTCCCTGCTATAGGAAGGATGTTGTGAAACTTGAAAGGGTTCAGAAAAGATTTACAAAAATATTGCCAGGGTTAGAGGGTTTGAGCTACAGGGAGAGGCTGAATAGGCTGGGGCTATTTTCCCTGGAGAATTGGAGGCTGAGGGGTGACCTTATAGAGGTTTATACAATCATGAGGGGCAATGGATAGGGTGAATAGCTGAGGTCTTTTCTGCAGGGACGGGGAGTCCAAAACTAGAGGGGCATAGGTTTAGGGTGAGAGAGGAAAGATTTAAAAGGGACCTGAGGGGCAACTTTTTCACACAGAGGGTGGTGTGTGTATGGAATGAGCTGCCAGAGGCTGGAGGCTGGTACAATTACAACATTTAAAAAGCATCTGGATGGGCACATGAATAGGAAGGTTGAGAGGGATATGGGCCAAATGCTGGCAAATGGGACAAGATTTATTTAGAATATCTGTTTGGCATGGACGAATGGTAGGGTCTTGCTTCTGTGCTGTACACCTCTATGACGCTATGAATCTCCTTCTTAACCTCTCCCCTTGCCTGAGGTGTGGTGACCCAAAGAGGATATCTGGTCAGCATGGACCAGTTGGACTGAAGGGTTTATTTCCATGCTGTACAACTGTATGGCTAGACAGGAAAGAGGCCACAATGAGACCAGCCATCATCCTATCAGATGGCGAAGGAGGGGAGGGGAGTTTGAAACACTAACCATCCTCTGACAGAATAAATCCCTCTTCATCTCCACCTCAAATGGGAGACCTCTTATTCCAAAACTGCACCGAATAGGTCTTACCCACAAGACATCCTCTCCAGATTCAACTGAGGGCTTCCTGAACTGTTGCCCCCCACCTCCCAAAGATGGGGTTACGAGCTCCAAGGTAGCAATGGGCACCATGCTGCTCTGACCCAGCGCTAACAAACCCACTTTGGGTTTTGTTTCATTAGTGGGCCTACCTAACCCGCTCCCTGAGGCCTGAAGCCTACTCCAAAAAAGACAGTGTAAAGGGGAGGATTCCAAAAACTCCCTAAAGGTTTTTGGTACAACAAACAAGTGCAAGACTTTTACAACTAATGGTAGGGCCTTGGGTAGTGTTGTAGAACAGAGGGACCAAGGGGTTCATGGAAATAATTCTTTAAAGTCATGTATGGACAGGGTGGTGAAAAATGCATTTAGCACACTTGCCTTCTTCGCTCAGTCCTCTGAGTATAGGAGTTGGTAAATCATGTTGAGGACGTTGGTGAGGCCTCTTCTGGAGCCCTGTGCCCAGTTCTGGTTGCCCAGTTATAGGAAGGATATGATCAAGCTGGAGAGGGTTCAGAAGAGATTTATCAGGATGTTGCCAGGTAATGGAAGGTTTGAGTTATAAAAAAAGACTGGATGGGCTGGGACATTTTTCATTGGAGTGTAGGAGATTGAGAAGAGGTGACCTTATAGAGGTTTATAAAATCATGAGGGGTATAGTTAGGGTTAATGGTAGGTGTCTTTTCCCCAGGGTGGGGGATTTCAAGACTAGGCTTCCCTATTCTTACCCCTGCACTTACTCTTACCCTACACCTTTCATGGTCATTTAAGGTCAGGTTGGAATTTATCGGAATCCCTGGTCGATTGGGAATTGGACAGGTAATCTTCTACACCCTTCCCACCATCACCTTGATGAGGCCTGTTTGAACGGTGGAGAGAGTCTGGCCAGCCGTGTCAAGTGAGTCCTTTCGGTAATGGATCTTATTGAAGCAAAGGACCCAGAGAGTGTGTGACACAGTCCTTCAAGTGTTCCCATGGTGAGCTGGCTTCTTGGAAATTGGTCATCAATATCCAGTGATATTCCCAAGGAAAGTGTGATGCCAAGATTGGGACAGGATTTGTCCTAGAAGTGGTGCTTTGTTTGGTTGGATAGCCTTTGGTTTATTCAATAGGCGCCAGGCAAAGAGATACCAAACAATGGCCACTACCAGTTGAGAATATCCAGGTAAGGGCCGTCAGCTATACAGGACTCTGTTTTCCAGAAAACCAGGCAGTGAAGGGTGTAACTGGATCCAATCTTTACACAATTCATGTTCTAATCTCTATGGGGTGTACAATAAAAGTGGAGATGGAAAAGCAAGGCAAGGTCAGACAGCATCTGAGGACCTGAAAAGTCAGGACTGATGAAGGGCTTCAGCCTGAAATATTGACCCCCCCTGCTCCTCAGATGCTGTCTGACCTGCTGTGCTTTTCCAGCTCCACATTTATTGACTCTAGCTTCCACCATCTGCAGTCCTTACTGTCTCCAAGTAACTGGAGCCAATCTTTTCATATTTTATACACCCATTATTATGGAGGAACTCATTATATTATGCAAAAGATAGAGTTTCAGTCTATTCCTATTTATGGAGCCCATGTGAATCCCTGTTTAAGGCCCACTCATTGGAGTACAATTAATCATCGTTACTGTACCATTAACAGGGAAAAAATGTTATTGAGGAACACATAGTGTTAATTATTATAACAGGTCATAGAATTATGGAGCATTTAACAGCACAGATAGAGGTCATTTGTCCCATTTGGTTTGTGCTGGTCTTTATTCAGGCATCTTCTGAGCTTTTCCAGCAACTTTGTTTTTGTTCCTGATTTACAGCATCCACAGTTCTTTTGGTTTTTACTTAGTATCTTCCCAGCAAACATCATCATTCACTATCACCCTGCTTTTCCATTCCTTTCGCTCTCTCTCATACCTATCCGACTTCCTTCAAAAATATCTACTCTATTTACGTCAACCATTCCTTGTGGAAGAGAATACCACATTCTCCCCACACTTTGGGTAAAGAGGCTTCTCCTGATTTTCTTATTTGTGACTGTCCTGTTATCACGTCTCTTAGCCTTCACCTCTGTAATGTAGAAATGTTTTCTCTTGACCTGTTGTTACTGAACACCTTCACAATTTTATAGACGTCCCATTTTAACCAGACTGCTTTGATTTGCAGAGGGGGAGTTTTAAATTAATTATGGGGCTGTATCTGAAACCCATTACTCATTGCCCCTTGAGTCAACCACACATCTGTAGGTCTGAAGTCCCATGTAGCCCAGGACAGGTTGTCAGGAAAAACCCAGGTTTTTCACTAATATCCTTTAGGGAAGGAAACCGCCATCCTTACCTGGTTTGGCCTACATGTGACTCCAGGCCCACAGCAGTCTGAGGAGGGGTCCCCAGAGCTGAAACATTAACTCTGATTTTGTCTTCACAGATGCTGCCAGCTATGGGGGATTTGCAACAATGAATGATAGATGTAATCCCAGATTTAATCATTAAATTTAAATTCTGCCAGCAATTGAGGTGCGAATTTGAACTTCTGGCCCTAGAGCATTTTTAGGCCTGTAGATTATGGTTCCAGTGATGTTACCACTGTCAGCCTCCCAATTCCTGCCTTTAATTTCCTCATTTTTGGGTGTTTTAACCCACTTCCTGCAGTTACTGTCTGGTCATGCAGGATAGAGTTAAATCATTTGAGTGGTGGAATTCCAAATCCAAAGGACTATTTCTCAAACAGATGGCCTGCATTTCTGAGATACTTCGATTCCAATTACCCACCAGCATCGCAGCACAGAATACCTAAGCCCTCCCCGCACCCCTCACCTCCCCTCACTGACCCTCCTCCCACAGGCCCAGCCTCTCTAATCACACCACCAATACTTAAAGGGACCACTGCCCTTGCTAAAACCACGGCGACCTGGGGCAGCTGCCCCTCAGAGGGGTGAAGGGGGATGTTAGTGTAAAGACAGCGTCTTTTTAATTTCCTTTATTTTTAGACCATGCACTGAAAAAGGACGTTACTGCTTGAAGCCAAGAGATGGCTTCTGTTTTAACACTTGTATTTACTATAGCACGAATATCAGAGCTGTGTACCTTTTTCTGAAACCGCGAGAGTGCAAGAAGGTACAGCAGAACCAAAGGGTTCCGAACTAGGGGTATAATTGCTTGGCAACAATGTTTGGGTTGGCTCCTGACCAGGTGACCATGGCTTGCGTGGGGTCAATGCGGCATTTAAGCCTACAAAGGAAAGAACACACAAGTCACTTTCTGTGTGTGTCTCTCTCTCTTTCTCCTGCATGGATGTACCAGAAAGACTCCAATTACAGCTAGCCAATCTCAACTTGCAAATCCCCTGTTGAAGGAGGAATAAAATGCCTTCAAAGTCATTGGAAGGACAAATTCTCGATTAGTTGTTAAAAGACCCACTATCGATCTGCAAGAAACGTAGTGTCAACATTAAGAAATAACAGCAATTGCAAGAAAATGGCTCATAGAATCCTTACAGTGTGGAAGTAAGCCATTTGGCCCATTGAGTGCATGCCAACTCTCTGAAGAGCAACCCATCATACTGGTTTATCTGTGTAACCCTGCAATTCCCATGGCTAATCCACATAGTCTGGACATCTCTGGACACAATGGGACAATTTAACATGGACAGTCCACTCTAACCTGAACTGTGGGAGGAAACCAAAACAAATCAAGCCTGGCTCCCTGGCACTGTGAAGCAGCAGGGTTAACCACCGAGCCAGTGTGCCACCCTCATCAGGTCCTTTGGTCCAGACTGACGTTATTCAACTGTGCTTCCGTGATCTTATTAAAAACTTTTTCCACCCTTAACATCCATGTTTTTGTTTTCTTGTCTTTGTGCATTTCTGTTTCTGAAGAGGGAGATTTGAGAAGGGATAGAGTTTAAGTCATAGAGTTATAAGTCAGCAATTCCCATTTCCTTTTTGCCACTGGTTAAAGGTAATTTGTATGGAATGAACATTTATTTTCAGAAATACAGAGTGCTGGTCAGCATTTACTTTTAACCTGAGTTTGTCAGGGCAGAAACCGGGTATTATAGAGAGAGTTTGACTAAACTATTTTCACTTTTGAGATGTCACCTGGAATAATTAGGCTTGATTTCCATTGCACACTCCCCTGTGGCTTGTGACACCAGCTGAGTGTAAATGTTACTGATGTTGGCATGGGTTCAATTCTGAGGATGGTGTCTGTGGAAAATTGAATTCGATGAATAAAGCTAGAATTAAGAACGCAATATTTGTTCCCTCTCTGGGGGATAGGGGGCCACATTTAAAGATAGCCGCCATAATCCATCTGCAAATGTACAAATGCACCCCATTGTCATATCACAATGTTAGTGCAGTTCAGCTCTCGATCTTACACTGTTCTCTGATTGGTGAGGGAATGAGCTTCTTTGAGTGCAGAGAAGGGAACGTCTAATTGTTTTGGATCTAAACAACCCAAAGATGGGGATCCACTAGATCTGGATAATATCCAGGCTTGGGCTGAGAAATGGCAAGTAACATTTGTGCCACACAAATGCCAGGCAATGACCATCTCCAATAAGAGACAATCTAACCACCGCTTCTTGACGTTCAATGGCATTACCATCACTGAATGCCCCACTATCAACATCCTGGGGGTCACCATTGACCAGAAACTCCCCTGGACTCACCGTGTAAACACAGGGCAGGTCAAAGGCTAGGAATACTGCTGTGAGTAACTCCCCTCCTGACCCCCCAAAGCCTGTCCACCATCTACAAGGCACAAGTCAGGAGTGTAATGGAATACTCCCCACTTGCCTGGATGGGGGCAGCTCCAACAACACTCAAGAAGCTCAACACCATCCAAGACGAAGCAGCCTGTTTGATTGCTATCACATCCACAAGCATCCACTCCCTCCACCACCGATGCTCAGTAACAGCAGTGTGTAGCATCTACAGGATGCCCTGCAGAAATACACCAAAGTCCTTTCGACAGCACCTTCCAAACCCATGACCAATTCCATTTTGAAGGACAAGGGCAGCAGATACATGGGAACACAACCTCCCCTACAAGTTCCCCTCCAAGCCACTAGGCCAAAAGGGCATTATGGGTCTACCTACAGCACATGGACTGCAGCGGTTCAAGAAGGCAGCTCACCACCACCTTCTCAAGGGGCAACTATGGATGGGCAAGAAATGCTGGCCCAGGCAGCATGTCCCATGAGTTAATTAAAAATGATGGACTAAGAGTTGCCTATCTACCTGGAATAATTAAATGCATTGTACTACACTGTAATATTGAATGCTTCTTGTTTACTGTTCAACTTTGTGGATATTCTTGCAAGTTGGAAAGCTTTGACAAAACGTGCCTTTGCTCAGCAATATCCAAGAAACTCACACAACCAAAATTTATACTGTACGAGAGGAGAGGGCTCATTGGTTGGCAAATCGGCAGAGGCATTGGAGCATGGAGAATGCACAAGACTGAGATGACAGACAGTTAACTGCCGAGCTTTGTTTACATTTTAAAGCAGGCAGGTTGACTGCGATTGGTCAAGGCATTGCTCCTAAGGAATGAACCAGAGAAGGGACGGTCACAAACATTTCTGTCTGGGTGCACAGGCCTCCAAGATCTGAATGTGGTAACGACATCTGTAAACGGAAGTCAATGCCATGATATCTGAGCAGGGAATCTTGGGAGTAACTGTATGTACACAGCTCAGAGATTTTTGAGTTTGTATTTTTGATTTGGAATAATGCAGAGCCGGTAAATAGGTCAAAGAAATTATGTCAGTTTCCCATCAAGCTTATTAACAGAATTAATTGCTGATAAATCACCATAAGGAATAGGGCCAGCAGTGGGCCATTCGGCCCCTCAAGCCTGCTCCACCATTCAATATTATCCAATATTCTTCATGTCCACTTTCCTGCCCTTCTCTGGTAACCCTTGATTTTCCAAGTGATTGAGGGTCTATCTGTAAGAACGAAACCAAAAGAAACTGCGGATGCTGTAAATCAAAAACAAAAACAGAAATTGCTGGAAAAGCTCAGCAGGTCCGGCAGCATCCGTGGACAGAAATCAGAGTGAATGTTTCACGTCCAGTGACTCTTCCCCAGTACTGTTCCAAGGAAGCACAGTAGGGCTGCTCTCTCATTAGGGAGAGACGACTGGTGGTGGTTTAACGTGAGGGTCACCACACATGCCCACTTGTTCTAGATACCCCAACCCCCCACAAAGGGGGAAACATTCCCTTAGCATCCACCCCATCCATCTCCCTCAGGAGCTAATATAGAACTGGCAAGGAGCTGTCTTTGACGTGAGGGATCAGTCCAAGGCTCCATCTAACCTCTGAAGTGGATGTTAAAGTTTCCTGTGGCACAGTGGTATCGTCAGTACCTCTGAGCCAGAAGGCCTGGGTTCCAGCCCTACCTGTTCCAGAACTGTGCCATTACATGCATGAAAAGGTTGCTCAAGAAGTCTTGATAAAAGCTCCCTTTATAGAGGAATAACAAAGTTCCCTGATGACCTGGGCTGACCAAAGTCATTCAAATACACATTTATCTCATTACATTTTGTGGGATCTTGCTGTGCTTTTTAAAGTTCATTCACAGGATGGGGGCACCAGCTTTTATTCCCCATCCCTAATTGCCCCATGAGAAGGTGGTGGTGAGCTGCCTTCTTGAACCGCTGCAGTTCACTTGCTATAGATAGACCCACGATGCCCTTAGGGAGGGAATTCCAGGATTTTGACCCAGAGACAGTGAAGGAATGGTGATATATTTCCAAGTCAGGATGGTGAGTGGCTTGGAGGTGAAATGGTGCTTCCAAAGAAACCGAAAGAATTGCGGATGCTGTAAATCAGGAACAAAAACAGAACTTGCTGGAAAAGCTCATCTGGCAACATCTGTGAAGAAAAAAAATCACAGAGTTAACATTTCGGGTCCAGTGACCCTTCCTCAGAACAGTGCTCCTATGTCTGCCCTTGTCCTTCTTGGGGTTGTGGGTTGGAAGGTGACTCTAACTCTAGCCCCAGAGGGACTCATTAGTCAGAGACAACTGGTGGTGGTTTAACCTGAGGGTCACCACACCCTCAGGCAAGGGGAGAGAAAATAAGCGGAGTCCCTCATGGTAACCTCAGCTGGTGTGGGAATTGAACCCACGTTGTTGGTATCTCTGGGTATTGCAAACCAGCCCATCCAAGCTAACCAGACCCTAGCTATAATGCACTCAAACAGTGACAATGCTTTGAAAGTATTTAGTAAAAGTCTTATGTACTCCTAAAGTTGTGAAAGCAGTTTTCTCATCCTCATCATAGAACCCCTACAGTGTGGAAACAGGCCCTTCGGCCCAACAAGTCCACACCAACCCTCAGAACACCCCACCCAGACCCATCCCCCTCTAATCTACACATGCCTGGACATTATGGGCAATTTAGCATGGCCAATCCACCCTAACCTGCACATCTTTGGACTGTGGGAGGAAACCGGAGCACCCGGAGGAAACCCACACAGACACGGGGAGAACGTGCAAACCCCGCACAGACAGTCATAAGAACATAAGAACTAGGAGCAGGAGTAGGCCATCCGGCTCCTCGAGCCTGCCCCGCCATTTAATAAGATCATGGTTGATCTTTTTGAGATTCAGCTCCACTTACCTGCCCACTCACCATAACCCTTAATTCCTTTACTGTTCGAAAATTTATCTAGCCTTGCCTTAAAAACATTCAGTGAGGTAGCTTCAACTGCTTCACTGGGCAGGGAATTCCACAGATTCACAACCCTTTGGGTGAAGAAGTTCCTTCTGACCTCAGTCCTACATCTGCTTCCCTTTATTTTGAGGCGATGCCCTCTAGTCCTAGTTTCACCTGCTAGCGGAAACAACCTCCCTGCCTCCACCGTATCTATTCCCTTCATATTCTTATATGTTTCTATAAGATCTCCCCTCATTCTTCTGAATTCCAATGAGTATAATCCCAGTCTACTCAATCTCTCCTCATAATCCATCCCTCTCAACTCTGGAATCAACCGAGTGAATCTCCTCTGCACCCCCTCCAGTGCTAGTATATCTCTTCTCAAGTAAGGAGACCAAAACTGCACACAGTACTCCAGGTGTGGCCTCACCAGGACCCTATACAGCTGCAACATAGCCTCCCTGTTTTTAAACTCCATCCCTCTAGCAATGGCAGACAAAATTCCATTTGCTTTTTTAATTACCTGCAATCCCACCTTCAGCGATTCATGCACAAGGACACCCAAGTCCCTCTGCACAGCAGTGTGCTGCAATTTTTTACCATTTAAAATTGCCCCATGAGAAGGTGGTGATGAGCTGCCTTCTCGAACTGTTTACCATTTACCAGTCACCCGAGGGTGGAATCGAACCCTGGCCCCTGGCGCTGTGAGGCAACCGTGCTAACCACTGAGCCACCATGCCACCCTCAGCCTGTGGATTCTGGCAGGAGCAAATGGAACCAGGGAGCTTCTGATGGTTAAATGCCAACGAAGGGATAATTTCAGAGAGCGAGACTGGGTGTTTATGGGGAAAAACTCATCAGTGGTGATGGAGTCTGTGATGTAAGAATAGAAAGTAAAATTCTGGAGAAGTACATGGCTGGATTCTGTCGAACTAGTGTTCTAACCTCTTGGCATTTAATAATGGTTGTATAAATTCCTTCTTTCATACTTTTTATGCAATGGGAAATTGGGCCCAGGAGCACGGGTGCCTCATTAAGTTGAAGCCAACAGATACTCAGGGGAGCTGGGAGCTTGGATTCTGTCATTCAGGGACTTACCCACTGACCTGAGAATGCCGAGCCTTTGTCTCATATATTGGCTAATAGTCCCCACCCACCTCCCCACAGTTAATTGCTGATGGAACTGATCAGAAGCCGTTCCCTCTTCTTTGGGATTGGTTTATAATAATTCTCGATTCACTTTCTCAGTCTCAGTTCAACATCCCCAGGCGTACAGCTAATTAGATCAGGGAACAGGGGAGCAGAAGGGTGGGGAGTGGGGGTGGGTTTTGCTCAGGGGAACAGGAAAGAAATCACTCTGACAAGATTACTTCCAGCTGAGTGAACTGCACTGAACCTCAAGTTAATCAGGTTTGCAATCTGCAGACACTCAATACTGAGAACCGCTGCAGTAGCTCATTGCTTGTATTGGAAGTTGGTTAAAAGAGGATGATTCACCCCAGACGTACAGTTTGGCTTATGTGCATTGCTGTGTCAGCTCCTGCGCACCAGTTAAAGGCGAAACAACGCTCTCTTACACTACGGTTTGTCTGTGCCTCATTACAATCTCCTTACAAACAGGCCTAAAGACTGGGAGCAGGATCTACACCTTTGGTCTCTCGAGTCTGCACGTCCATTGCGTTTAGAATCATAGAGGTCCAAAGCATGGAAACAGGCCCTTCGGCCCAACCTGCCCATGTTGCCCAGTTTGCACAATTTAAACTAGCCTCATTTGCCTGCATTTTGTCCATATCCCTCCACATGTATCCCATCCATGCTTCTCGAGTCACAAAGCATGGAAGCACACCTTTCAGCCCAACTCATCCATGCTGACCGGATATCAAGCTAGTCCCATTTGCCAGCATTTGGCCCACATCCCTCTAAACCCTTCCTATTCATGTACACATCCAGATGCCTTTCAAATGTTGTAATTGTACCAGCCTCCACCACTTCCTCTGGCAGCTCATTCCATACACGCACCACCCTCTGCGTGAAAACATTTCCCCTCAGGTCCCTTTTAAATCTTCCCCCTCTCACCTTAAAAGGTTTGGAGGGATACGGGCCAGTAGCAGGCAGATGGGGCTAGTTTAGTTTGGGATTATATTTGACAGGGGTTGGTTGGACCGACTGTTTTGGACTCCCCTACCCTGGGGAAAAGACCTTGGCTATTCACCCTATCCAAACACCTCATGATTTTACAAACTTCTATGAGGTCACCCCTCAGCCTCCGATGCTCCAGGGAAAATAGCCCCAGCCTATTCAGCCTCTCCCTGTAGCTCAAACTCTCCAACCCTGGCAACATCCTTGTAAATCTTTTCCAAACCCTTTCCAGTTGAACAACATCTTTCCTGTAGCAGTATGTGGCCTAACCAATGCCTTGTACAGCTGTAACATGACGTCCCAACTCTGATACTCAATGCTCTGACCAATGAAGGCAAGCGCGCCAAATGCCTTCTTCACCGTCCTGTCTACCTGCGACTCCACTTTCAAGGAACTATGAACCTGCACCCACTAAGTCTTTCTGTTTGACATCACTCCCCAGGGCCCTATCTTTAACTGCGTAAGTCCTGGTTTGTGAACAGTTTCTGTCTCCTTAGTAGAGGAAGGATACACTGGAATTATGGCCTGTTGTTCTTGCCCAGGTGACCTCTCCTGGCACCCTGTGGTGGTGCGTGCATAGAACGAGCTGCCAGAGGAAGTGGCAGAGGCGGGTACAATTACAACATTAAGAAGATATTTGGACAGGTGCATGGATAGGAAAGAGGTATGAGCCAGACGCAGGCAAATGGGGCTAGTTCAGTTGAGGAAACCTGGTAGGCATGGACATGTTGGGCCGAAGGGCCTGTTTCCATGCTGCATGACTCTGTGACTCGACTCCTGATGTATTTTCCCCAAACTCCTGCTCAGGGAAAGAGCACCGAGGGTGAAAGGGAATCACTCATGCCTGGTACAGTCTAACCCCGGGGTGTGTCTCACCCTGAGTCTGATGTGCACAGGCCAGGTTAAGGGATACCGTTTCTCCAGGGCTCAGCCATGGGTAGGGAGGGCACCAGGTTTGACGTTGCGTTGGCTGGGGTTCTGGACGGTTCACCAGATGGGTTGCAGAAGGGGCTGAGGAATCGCCCTTAAGGGGCATAACAACGAGACATCAAAGCCCCTCCGGCGAGAGAAGGCCACGCTATAGAGGCCATGCAGCAGTTTCCAGAGTGGGCCCGAGTCATGGCCTTCAGACAAACTGGGCCTGTGGTAACCAGGACCCCGACCGGGGAGTGACAATCCGAGTTGACCCGCGGGATTTGCTGCTATGGCAACCGTGAGGAAAGGATGGGAAAGGAGGGGAGAGGGTTGGGAATACCTCGGCGTGGATATAAACAGCAGAATGGCTGTGGAGCAGGGCAGAGAGTGAGCCTGTCTCAGATTCAGTCTGTCACCCATTAAAGGCTAGCTTTGCTGCTGGTCCCGGATTGCTCAGATCTCCGAGCGTCAAATTGGTTCTGGAATTCTGCGAGCCAAGGTGGGGGATGGGTCAGGAGGCTCTCAAAGGTATCGTTCATTCAAAATGGCTGTTAGTTCTGACTCATTTGAATATTGCTTGGCTGAACAACAAAACCAACTCCCCAACTGTGTGGGTGTGTGTCTATATGTGTCTGTATATGTGTGTGTGTGTCTGTGTGTGTGTGTGTCTATGTGTGTGTGTCTATGTGTGTGTGTCTCTGTGTCTGTGTGTGTATATGTGTGTGTTTTTATGTGTGTGTGTTTTTGTGTGCCTGTGTGTGTCTCTGTGCCTGTCTGTGCATATGTATGTGTTTTCATGTGTGTGTGTCTGTCTGTCTGTCTGTGTATGTGTGTGTGTGTGTGTGTGTGTATGTGTGTGTATGTGTCTGTGTGTGTATATGTGTGTGTTTTTACGTGTGTGTGTGTTTTGATGCATGTGTTTGTATGTACTTGTGTGTGTGTGCGCGTCTGCATCTGTGTCTGTGTGTATGCGTGCGCGTGTGTCTGTGGGTATGCATGTTTCTCTGTGTGCATGTGTTTGTGGTCTGTCCCTTTCTATTTTTCTATGCTGCTCTTTCTCTGTGTATCTCTCTCTCTGTCATTGTTCCTCTATACACCCCTGCCTCTCTCTCTCTCTCTCTCTGTTTGTCACCTAGTTTTATGTCTCTTGTTTTTTCTTTGCTCCTTTTTAAAAGATTATCTCTCTCTCTGACCTCTCACTTTTCACTCTCTATTTGTCACTGTATCTCTTGTGCATCCCAAATTGAATATGCGTCTGTTCAATCTCTCTCCAATGTTCGTTTATTTCTTCCTATGCTACTGTACAGAACCAAACTGCTTCAGTGACTGTATGTATATAAAGATATTTTTATGAATAAAGTATATTTTTTGAAATTAAAAAAAACCTCTCTTTTGCTCGTCTCTATCTCTTTTCTCTATCTGTCCCTGTATTGTTTCATCATGTCAGCTCTCCCAACCCTCAGCTTCTGTTTCTATCCCTTTCTTTTCTCGTCCCTCTCTTCCTCATTCTGCCTCTTCAGCTGTCCCTCCCTGAGTCTCGCTGTCCCTTCCGAACCTGAACCTTACTCTCTCTCCCTCTCTCGATCCCTTCCTTTCTCTACCAATCGCTCTCTTGGCCTTTTCCCGTCCCCAATATGAAGACCAGTGCCCCATCTGCGCTTCCTGATGTCTGCCCCGGGCAATTGTATTGGTCAGTCAATGGAAAAGCCAGTCACTCCCAGCTCATGTGGCATTGCTCCTGTGTATCAGTGTTAGCTCCTGTACGGGGACAGGGACACTGTGTGTGAAAGAGAACAGATGCCTCCTGTTTGGAGTTGTACATTCTGTGTCTGTCTTGTCTCCTGTACGTATGCAATAAGGCACCATATAACGGGGACAATTCACCCCTGTTTCATCCTGGACCTTTCAAGCCTCTGCTAGAAAGCAGCTAAACTGAACTCTGTTGAGCCAGGTCTCTGCGGAATATTGAGAGACGAATCGTTTGGTTGGAACACTTTTTCGGGAAGATGGGGAAAGCAATTTGGGATGGATTTTCCTAATCCAGGCCACAGTCATAGAGTCATACAGCACAAAAACAGACCCTTCGGTTCATCTTGTCCATGCCAACCAGGATTCGCAAACTGGATACCTTGGTACCTAAGCTGACACTGCAATTGACGAATCATAAACTTTTCACTGTACTCATGTGAGTACATGTGACAATAAAGCTAATTCTAATTCTAATTCTAATTCTAAACTAGCCCCATTTGCCTGCACTTGGCTAATAGCCCTCCAATCCTTTCCTATTCTTATACCTTTCCAAATGTGTTTTAAACATTGTAACTGTACCTGCATCTACCGCTTCCTCTGGCAGTTCATTCCACACACGAACTACCCCCTGTGTAAAAAAGGTTGCCCCTTAGAATTAGAATTAGGTTTTATTGTCACGTGTACTCAAGTACGGGGGTACAGTGAAAAGTGTACAAAGTTCCTGGCACCATCTTAGGTACAAAGTTACAAAATCTTAGACACAAATTGGAAAAATAGAGAAACAAAGTTAAAAGTTAAACATTTCAGTTCTTCTTAATGTTAAAATTTCACCAAGTGCCTTTTAAATTTCTCGCCTGTCACCTAAAACCTACTGGAACTGCCCAATACTAGTATTGAACACAGGACATCGAATCTTCTAGAAGGATATGAATAGGGGGATAAAAGGGGCAAACTGGAATTGCAACCTGCTTTAATTTTTGCACCTTATTCAATAGATATCTCCAGAGAGAGCACCTCAGTGAGATGACCCTGTCATCAGGGGACAAACTGAAAGACCATCTTAGGTCTTTCCACATCCAGATCCCTTCTGTCTTCCTACATTCATTGAAATCAGGCAATCTGACCCAGAGGAACGCGGACTCATGGGAGAGAAGACAAGGGCTAGGAGAGGATGAATGGGCCAAATTCCATGTCCACACTCTGATTTCTTTGTGAGTTCTCTTGGCCAGTCAATCAACTGCCCTGCCTCACCTATACTCACATCTTCCAGGGAGCATCAAACCAACGGGGAAAGAAGGAGTTTGCATTTGTGTAGCACCCTTCATGTCTCTTGGGACATCCCAAAGTCTCCTGGGCCAATGTTTATCCTCCAAACAACATCACCAAAACAACTTATCTGGTCAACATCACTTTGGGAGCTTGCTGTGCACAGTCTTGCTGCCACATTGATGACCTCAGAGTAGGCTTCATTAGCTGACAAGCACTTTGAGGTGCTATAGAAATGCAACTTCCATCCTTTCTCCCTCAGTCCGTAATTTCTGCTTCAAGTGCAGCCATGCCGCTAGGGAGGGAATTCCAGGATTTTGGCCCAGCGACACTGGAGGAATGTTGATATATTTCTAAGTCAGGGTGGTGAGGGGCTTGAAGGGGAACTTGCAGGGGGCAGTGTTCCCATGCATCTGCTGCCCTTATCCTTCTAGATGGTCCACCTAAACCTGTCCACCCCTGGACACTCCAAGGCAATTTGGTATGGCCAATCCACCCAGCCTGCACATCCCTGGACACTATGAGCAATTTCCCACAGCAAATCCACCAAACCTGCA
Source organism: Rhincodon typus (assembly GCF_021869965.1). Classification (NCBI taxonomy): domain Eukaryota; kingdom Metazoa; phylum Chordata; class Chondrichthyes; order Orectolobiformes; family Rhincodontidae; genus Rhincodon; species Rhincodon typus. The sequence continues at coordinate 9,173,328 of NC_063370.1, forward strand.
CATCTTTGGACTGTGGGAGGAAACCGGAGCACCCGGGGGAAACCCACGCCGACACAGGGAGAATGTGCAAACTCCACACAGACTGGCGCCCGAGGACAGGATCGAACCTGGGTCCCTGGCGCTGCAAGGCAGCAGTGCTAACCACTGAGCCACCGTAAGACCAAGATGAGTCTGGTTTTGAAGCAAGGAGTGACCATCAGTTTGTAGAAACTCTGGGGAGTGTTCCACTTGTGTCAGAGAAGAAATTATAATTTTGTCTCCTGTGAGAACTGGAGCAGTATCTAATTTTCCAGCCTGCTGGGGTGTCACTGCTTGAATTGAATATAATTTCATGCGGCGTGACCTTTTGAGGGCTGTGTAATTACAGGGTAGCTTTTATTTTTCTCCTTTTCTGTCTCTGCTCAGGAAGCAAGCATCTCCGAGCAGGCCTGTCTCCTCTGTAGCCTTTGATATCAGATTCCTGGCACCAGGAATGCTGTTGCTCACCTCCACCAGCCGGGCTATCACCCCAGACGACGGGCAGAATCATGGGTGTCTCCTGCTTCTGGAGTTAGGCCATTCGGGCCCTCCAACTTCTGGATGAACGTGTCACTAGCTAGGCCAGTATTTATTGCCCGGGGGTGGGGGGCAGTTAAGAGTCAATACATTGCGGTGGGTCTGGAGTCACATGTAGGCCCGACCAGGTAAGGATGGCAATTCCCTTCCCTAAAGGACACTAGTGAGCCAGGTAGGATTTTCCGACAATTGGCAACGGATTTGTGGTCATCATTGGACTCTTAATTCCAGATTTTGCTTTTATTGAACTCAAATTCCACCGTCTGTCATAGCAGGATTCAAACTCAGGTTCCCAGAACATTACCTGGGTCTCTGGATTAAAATTCCAGCCATAATGCCACGAAGCCATCATCTTTCCCATAACCATTCTGCAAGACCTCTGTTCCTTGAAAGTGGATTCGCAGGTAGACAGGATAGTGATGAAGATGTCTGGTACACTTGCCTTTAGTGGTCAGTGCATTGAGTGTAGGAGTTGGGGGGTGCCATGTTCTAGCTGTACAGGACATTGGTTAGGACAGTTTGGAATGCTGCGTTCAGTTCTGGTCTCCCTGCTACAGGAAAGATGTTGTGAAACTTGAAAGTTTTCAGAAAAAATTTACAAGGATTTTGCCGGGGTTGGAGGGTTTGAGCTATAGGAAGAGGCTGAATAGGCTGGGGCTATTTTCCCTGGAGCATCAGAGGCTGAGGGGTGACCTTATAGATGTTTATAACATCATGAGGGGTATGGATAGGGTGAATAGACAAGGTATTTTTCCCCAGGGTAGGGGAGTCCAAAACTAGAGGGCATTGGTTTAAGGTGAGAGGGGAAAGATTTAAAAGGGACCTGAGGGGCAACTTTTTCACACAGAGGGTGGTGAGTATATGGAATGAACTGCCAGAGGAAGTGGTGGAGGCTGGTATAGTTATAAAATTTAAAAAACATCTGGATGGGTTTATGAATACGAAGGGTTTAGAGGGATATGGGCCAAATGCTGGCAAATGGGACTGGAATAATTTAGGATATCTGGTCGTTGCAGACATATTGGACCGAAGGGTCTGTTTCCATGCTGTACAACTCTGTGATTCTGACCTCAGTGCCGCTCTGCTGCCATATTCCCTTCATCTTCAAGCAATAAAAAAAACACAGAGCAAGCCCTGTGTCTGTGCCCGGTGTCTCAGCCCCTCCATCGCACACTGTGGTAGAGAATTCCAAAGACTCAGTGCCCTCTGATGGGAGAAATTTCTCCTCAGCTCATTTCCAAAATGGCCGACGTCATACCATGCGACCGAGAGCTCCAGTTCCAGACACTCTCAGGCCAAGGGAGAGCCATCTCTCAGCATCAGCTCCTGTTTGTCCCTCTAGGAGTTTTATTCTTCCCAATGAAATTACATCACTTCCAAACTCCAGGTAATCTCAGTCCAGTTTGCTGAATCACTCCCTGTGAGACGTTCCCCCATCAGAGGATACAATTTCCTTCCATCTTGCTCTTCCTCTTCATGGCAGCCTCTGGCCAGTAGGTGCCGGGATTATATTGTCACTGGTCACACTCCCCTCACCTCCTGCTCACGTCTCCTCTGCCCAGCAACAGCCACTGACCAATGAGCCTCCCTGGACAATTGTCCATTGTCCAAATGGGGAAACCTTGCTCAGCTCATGGCCCAGGTTCCTGCTCTGGCGAATATTGTTCGAGTGTTTGAGTCTGGATGTGCCCTTGAGCATCTCCCTGTGTTGCGGTGTGTCTACATATATGTTTTGTGTCAGTGTGTGTTGCGTGTCAATGTGCTTCTGTGTGTGTTGTGTCTGTGCATGGATTGCATGTGTTGTATGTGCATGTATGCATTGTGTATGTGTGTGCATGTTATGTATCCATCTGTGGTTCATGTGTCCATGTATGTGTCTACATGCGTGTGTTCTGTGTTCATGTGTGTGTTATGTCTATGTGTTTTGAATATCTCTGTGTACTTTTGTGTGTTCATGTATGTTGTTGCCCATGTGTATAATGTGTGCGGGCTTAGTGTCTCCATGTGCAGAGTGTGTCCGTGTGTACAGTGTGTCCATTTGTGCAGCATTTCCATGTGTGCAGCATGTCCATATGTGTAATGAGTCCATGTGAGCACCATGCCCAGTTGTGTAGCTTTTCTATGTAGCATGACCATGTGTGTAACATGTTTGTGTGCGAAGCCTGTCCATGTGTAAACTATCCTTGTGTGTAATGTGTTCATGTATATAACCTGTCCATGTGTGTAGCATGTATGTCCGTGCATATAGCGTGCCCATGTGTGTAGCATGTCCTGGTATGTAATGTGTTCATGTGTGCAGTGTGTCCGTGTGTATAGAGTGTCTGCCGGTGTAGCGTGACCGTGTGTGTGTAGCATGTCCTTGTGTGTAACATGTTCATGTGTTTAGTGTGTCCATGTGTTATAGCATGTGTAAGGTGTGTGTACGTAGCATGACCATGTGTGTAGCCAGTCCATGTGTATAGTGTGTATCATGTGTGTTGCATTTTTGAATTAAAAGGGACCTGAGGGGCACCTTCATCACACAGAGGGTGGTGCATGTACAGAACGTGCTGCCTGAGGAAGTGGTAGATGCAGGAACAGATACAACATTTAAAAGGCATTTGGACAGATACACGAATAGGAAAGGTTCAGAGGGATATGGACCAAATGCTGGCAAATGGGACTGGATTAGTTTGGGAAACCTGTTTGGCATGGACTGGTTGGACCGAAGGGTCTGTTTCCGTGCTGTAGGACTCTATGACTATGACCATGTAACAGTTGTCCATTCACATTAAAAAAAAGCATCTGGTTCACTTAACCCTTTCAGGGATGGAAACTGCCGTCCTTACCCAGTCTGGCCTACATGTGACTCCAGACCCACAGCAATGTGGTTGACTCTTAACTGCCCGATGGGCAATTAGGGATGGGCAATAAATGCTGGACCTGGCCAGCAACACCCTCCTCCCATGAGTGAATAATTTGAAAACAAGAGTTTGAGGGGCACTAAATAAATATATGTTCCATCTCTCTTTCTCAAAACTCATCTTTTTACTGAAGGAAGAGGAGGCATATTTAGGATGGCAGCCAGTGACTAGTGGAGTTCCGCAGGGGTCAGTGTTGGGACCACAACTATTCACATTGTACCTTAACAATCTGGATGAAGGAAGTGAGGACGTTGTTACTAAGTTTGCAGATGATACAAAGATAGGCAGAGGGAGTGTTGAGGAAACAGGGAGGTTGCAAAAGGACTTGGACAGACTAGGAGAATGGGCAAAAAAGTGGCAGATGGAATGCAATGTGGGAAAGTGTGGAATTTGCACTTTGGTAGGTCGAATAGAGGTGTAGACTATTTTCTAAATGGGGAAAGGCTTTATAAATCTGAACTACAAAGTGAACTTGGGAGTCCTAGTTCAGGATTCTCTTAAGGTTAACATGCAGGTTCAGTTGGCAGCTAAGAAGGCAAATGCAATGTTAGCATTCATTTCAAGTGGGCTAGAATACAACAACAGAGATAAACTGCTGTCTAAGGCTCTGGCCAGAATATTGTGAGGAGTTTTGGGCCCCGTATCTAGGGAAGGATTTGCTGACCGAGGAAGATTGCAAGAACGATCTTGCGAATGAAGGGCTTGTCATATGAGGAGCAGTTGAGGACTCTGGGTCTGTTCGCGATGAAGATTAGAAGGCTGATGGAGTATCTGATTGAAACTTACAGAATACTGAGACACCATGTGTAACCAGCAATGATCCTTACCCCCACAGCCTGGCTTATCTGAATGTGCCGGAGGGAAGGAATGAGCAGTTTGTTCAATGGATTGAGAAGTGGGGGAATGAGCGAGGAGAGCTGGGCTGCCAATGACTGTTGCCAAAATATCCGGGATCTTCTATCGTCCAGGCGGCTACAACAATGAGTTGTATCTGTATTGCACTTTTAACACTAACGTACCAATTCGGAACAGTGGGGACAGGGTGGGATGAAATGTTCCATCAATCACGGTTGTTTAAAGTTTTACCAAAGATCTGTAGCTCGGGTTGTGGTTGAGTTGCCTCGCTCGCCGAGCTGGCTTGTTCTCCTTCAGACGTTTCTTCACCGTGCTGGGTAACATCATCAGTGGAGCCTC
>NC_063370.1:9178479-9181181 GCF_021869965.1 Rhincodon typus
CTCACTCAATCCTGCCATCAAAGACTGGACCCAGTATGTGCAAGGAATGTGTTATCCAAATGATATTGGGGGAGAAGAAAAGCAATGAGTGAGCGGTGGGGGGTGATGTCCTGAAGGAGAACGTGGACCATATGGATCTTGCAAACTCACAAGTGGTGCGGGTGCGAAACGTGCCCGGCTCCTCCACAGCCTTTCCGACTGTTCTGAAACCCGTGGGTCCTCTCTGTCCGTCAAGTGTTGAAAATACCTCAAAATCTGAGCTGGATGGTGGATGTCGCCACTTTGATGTCTATGCCACGTGAAGAAGAGAATACATTTCTTCCGAGATGCTCCGCGCACAAGAGACTAGCCACTGTGTGTTACACACCACCCGTATCAGACGCAGAGTTGGAGGAACCTGACCCGGTGTTAAAATGCCCCAGGAGAAGCTATATAAGAAAAGACACAGCCTGTGTCCTCAGACTCAGAGAGGGGGAGGGATGTGGTGATTATAATGAGGACAACCAGGTGGACCTCATAGATCATGAGTTGGGGCTATTAATCTGGTCCAATTGGGGAGCCCTGGCTGACAGATATAAACAGGAGTTTCAGAGGTTCTGCTGACTCTGAGAACTGGCTCTGAGTGAGCTAGGTCAGTGTCAAAGACTCTCCACGTGTAAATAAAGGGTGACTTGGTGACAGGATACCAACCTGTCTAGGGGTATTTCAACACATTTTGCTCCACTGATACAGGCACACACATTGATAGAAACACACTCACTGATATACTTATATAAACACAGTGACAAACTGTTGAATACACATAGTTATATAAACACACCCCTTTACACAGCAATAAAAACACACACTCGTATAAACACATACTGACACAAGTAATATAAACACACACTGAGATGCTGATTAAGAATACACAAACGGACATATTGATATAACACATGCTGTCAGACTGATACAATCACACACACTGACCTAAAAACACTGACACACTGTTATGGACACACTCACTGAGAAACTGATATTAACATACACTGACACACAGAGATGAACACACACATTGAGACAGTGGCAGGAACACACTCACTGAGACAGTGATAAAAGACATGCGTACCATTGGTTCTGAGGAAGGGTCACCAGACTCAAAATGTTAACTCTGATTTCTCTGCACAGATGGTGCCAGACCTGCTGAGCTTTTCTAGCAATCTCTATTTTTGTTTATAAAAGACATGCAAATTGATACACTGCTATAACATATGCTGCCACACTGATATAATCACACACAGTGACATGAACATATTCACTGACACACTGACAAGGATATACACTAGCACACTGCTCTAACCATACACACTGACACACTGAAACAGTGACATAAACATGCTCACTGTCACACTGATATACATGCACACTGACACAAACACATTCATGAAGACACTGACATAAATACACAAACTGTTAGACTTATATAACACACCTTGTTACTCTAATATAATCACACATTTGCATCCCACGCTCATTGGTGCACTGATATAAACACACACATTGACACAGTGATATAAACACACTCACTGAGGCACTGATTAAAAGCACACACTGAAATAACATTGGCTGTCAGAATGTAAAATAACACACATATTGACATAAACACACTCTCTGATATAATAACACACACACTGACAGACATAAAGACACACTGACACACTGATATAAACACACTCACTGAGACACTGATGAAAAACAGACAAACTGATATAACACATGCAGTCTCACTGATATAATCTTACACATTGACCTGAACACACTCAGTGACACAGTGATAAAGAAACATTCTGGCACAGTGATATAAAGTGACACACTCTGGCATGCTGATGTAAACATACACTCTGACACATTGATGAAAAGCACACAAATGGACAGACTGATAGAACACATGCTGCTACACTGATTTAATCACACACACTGACACAAACACACTCACAGACACTCTAAGACACTGACACACTGATACAAACACACTTACTGACACACTGATATAACCACACACTGACACTGATATGAATATAAAAATTGACACAGTGATTTTGCAAACTGTAAGACTGATATAACACTGACAGAATCACACTCACTGACATGGATGAAGGCACACAATGACACACTGATATAAAGACACACATTGACACACTGATATAAATACACACTCATATGCTGATACAAATACAAATCGACACTGTGATGTAATCACACTAACACACTGATGTACACACACACTGACATACTGATATAAATACTGACACACTAATATAAATACAAACACTGATGTAAACATGCATGCTACAACACTATAACACATACTGTCAGGCTAGTAGAATCATACACACTGATATAAACACACTTACTGACACACTGAAAAAGACACAGACTGATACACTGCTCTAAACTCACATTGACACACTAATATAAACACATACTGAAATCCTGGTATTAACAAACTCATTGTCACATTATTACAAATGTAAACATTGATACACTGATGTAAACATGCAGATACACCGATATATAACCAGATACTGACACATTGATATAAACACAGACTGACACACTGATATAAACACACACTGATATACACACACTCACTGACACACTGATATACACACACACTGACACACTGATATAGACACACTCACTGACACACTGATATACACACA
>NC_063370.1:9181191-9186709 GCF_021869965.1 Rhincodon typus
CAGACACACTGATATAAACACACACTGACACACTGATATAAACACACACTGACACTGATATAAACACACACTGATATAAACACACTCACTGGCACACTGATATAGACACACATATTAAATTCACACGTTTACACGCTGATGTGAACACACAGTGAACACACGATACGCGGTTATCCTTCAGCGACAGACAGAATGAATGAATTAACAGATTTCCTCCTGCATGTCCCAACCGGCTGACGGAGTTTGATTGAACCCTGTGGGCTGCGGCCAAGTGCCCTCCAGCATCCTCCCTGTGTATGTGATAACCGAGAGGGCAGGGGCTTTAACCCCTGTGAGCCTGGGGGAACCGAGAGCCTGGCAGCATATTGCTGCAGCCTCCGATCGCGCGTCTCCCTGCCGTATTCAAACTTCCAAACAACACTCCAGAAAATACAGGCGACAATCTCGGAAAGGTGACTACAGCTGAATGAGTTTATACCGACCTCGCCCTGGTCTGAGTACAAACTGTTCCACTCCGACACCTCGTGTGATTCCATTTTCACTGAACCCAACATAGTCTGTTGCTGTGCTGTTTTGTTTTCAAAAAATGAGGGCGTTTGGGACAGAGATAGAGAGAGAGATGGGGAAAATTAAAAAAGTGAAAACTAATAAAGCAAATCGAGATGTAACGCTGAAACAAAATCCTCTAGCTCCAAAATAGTATTCCAATTCACTCAGGCGGTGGTAGATAAAATCTCCAGCAGGGGCTTCCGATATCAGCGGGAGTATTCCAGGGAGAATTGGAGATGGAGGAGACAGTTTGCAGACCCGAAGGGGCTAGGATCCGGTGCTTGAGGTTTCCACGACAAAATACTCTTTTCCCTCTCTGTCGTCCGGAGATTGTCCAGTTCTCGGTGAGAATCAAGTGTAGCACAGCCTTGATGATGATCCCCAAACCATCTCCCCACCACTTCCACCTCCAGTTGCCTATCTTGGTCAACTTGAGAACCTCGGGAACAGTGTGTGTGTGTTTGAGGAAGAGAGAGAGAGAGAACTGTTGGACTAGTTACTGATTAACTGATCCCCTGAGGTGTGGTGCCAGGAGAGAGAGAGAGAGAGCAATGCTGTTGGAATTGAGAAACTAATAGTGAGTGATTGGCTGGGACTTGGTAACACTTGGGCAGCAGGAGCGTCCTCTGTTGCTGAAAACTGGAAAACTGTCTCCTCTCCCTCCCTCACTCACCTCCTTCTCCAACGCCCCTCCTCCCAAAAACAAAACCTGAAGCCAATTTCAGAAGGAAAATGGAAACAGAAAGTCTTAGTTCGGCAGTCCCAGAGAAACAGAGTTAAGGTTTTGAGTTCAATAATGACTTTTCCTTGGAGCAGAGATGATGGCGGGGGTTGGAACTTGGTTGACGTGTGTAAGAATATGAGGGGTATGGACAGGGTGGATTTCAGGAATAAGCTGTTTCCCTCAGTGGAACAGTCACTGAATAAAGGGGCATAGTTTTACAGTGAAGGGCAGGAGGTTTAGGGGGCTTTTGAGGGAAGTCTTTTCCCCCAGAGGGTGGTGGGAGTCTGGAATGCAGGGTAGTTAAGGCCAGAAGCCTGGCAACCTTTAAAAAGTACTTAGATGAGCACTTGAAATATCACAACATTCAAGGCTATGGGCCTGGAGTGTGAAGGTGGGAGTGCACTCATAGAATCATAGACTCCCTACAGTGTGGAGGCAGGTCATCCGGCCCATCGAGTCCACACTGACGCTCCGAAGAGCATCCCAACTCCTACCCCATCCTCGTAACCCTGCGTTTCCCATGGCTAATCCATCTAGCCTCCACATTGCCGGACATTATGGGGCAATTTAGCATGGCCAATCCACCCTAACCTGCACATCTTTGGAGTGTGGAAGGAAACTGGAGTGTCAGGAAGAAGGTCATAGTGTCCTTTTAGTGGTACAGACTTGATGGGTTGAAGGGCCTCATCCTTACTGTGTGACTCTTGCGGAGAAACTGGACAGATGCTCAGGTCTGGTCTGGTCAGTGAGCACTCCCCCACCCATCCCACTAGGATTAGGGACATCATCATCATCTGGGAGGGGTGGGGGTGGGGTTGGGGGGGGGAAGCTGCTGCAGTTAATTATCCTGCATAATGCCTTCAACGAGTTGAAAAATATCAGCTAAACTGAATTTATATTCTGCTCCCAGAGATAGCAAGAACTACAGATGCTGGAGTCAGAGATAACACAGTATGGAGCTGGATGAACGCAGCAGGCCAGGCAGCATCAGAGGAGCAGGAAAGCTGATGTTTCGGGTCAGGACCATTCTGTTCCCACTCCCTTTCCACCCAGATGGAAAAAAAAACACAGTAAAGTTGGGAATGATTCATCCTGGACTGGCTTGTCTCCCCTAGAACACTGCTCCAATTTTTCAAATTTACTTTTTTGGTAACTGGTATTTCCCTCCGGGCACTTTAAGGACATGGGACGTCTCAGATTCTCTCCAGTACACATGCCTTCCAACTAAGGCACGTCTTTCCAATAGATTCCCTGCCCCATCCCTCTCCTTCCTCAAGTGCTGTTGCCAGTCTCTAAACAAAACACCTGTCTGCACCGATCCCACCCCACTGTGCCCACCATGGTGAGTGTGTAAGGAGTGAGTGTGTCCGATCCCACACCCATCTGCCCACCATGGTGAGTGTGTAAGGAGTGAATGTGTCTGATCCCACCTCCCTGTGCCCACCATGGTGAGTGTGTAAGGAGTGTGAGTGTGTCCGATCCACCCCCCTGTGCCCACCATGGTGAGTGTGTAAGGAGTGTGAGTGTGTCCGATCCACCTCCCTGTTCCCACCATGGTGAGTGTGTAAGGAGTGTGAGTGTGTCCGATCCCACCTCCCTGTGCCCACCATGGTGAGTGTGTAAGGAGTGTGAGTGTGACCGATTCCATCCCTGTTCCCACCACGATGAGTGTGTAAGGAGTGTGAGTGTGTCCGATCCCACTTCTGTGCCCACCATGGTGAGTGTGTAAGGAGTGTGAGTGTGACCGATCCCATCCCACATGCCCACCATGGCGAGTGTGTAAGGAGTGTGAGTGTGACCGATTCCATCCCTGTGCTCATCATGGTGAGTGTGTGACCGATCCCACCCCCCTGTGCCCACATGGTGAATGTGTAAGGAGTGTGATTGTGACTGATCCCACTCCTGTGCCCACCATGGTGAGTGTGTAAGGAGTGAATGTGACTGATCCCACCCCCCTGTGCCCACCATGGGGAGTGTGTAAGGACTGAGCGTGCAAACTGGGCACACTCTGTTAAATCCTGTTGAACCCAGTCGAATTAAATTAAAGGATTAAGTTCTCCTTAAGGCGCACTGTAATAAAATTCAAATGTTTGTATCAAATGTAAAGTAAAATGCCATTGTGGGTAATGATAATGTACTGCAGCCCCCTGAGGTGCCCACTAGTCGTGGTAATGGATGACCCTGAGTGTTTCAGTGGGTACAGCACGGTCCTTCCTGCATACGTACATGGGCGTGATGAATGGATCCGCAGAAAGGTGGCAGGCAGTCAGGCTGAAGGGGTTCCTCGCAGCTTCACACACACACCACCACCACTGCACCCACCTCCCCCCACTCCCTGGGAGCTGTATACAAATGTATACATACCCCAAAAGGTTCAGGCGCGCGATCCGAGGGGGGTTAATAGCCAGCTTCGTACGACGATCTGAGCGCGTGTGGGCACCGAGCAAGAGGGTGGACGGTGTGTAAAGGTTGACCATGGGTGCCGGCAGATTATGGGTATAGAAAGACTTTCATTTGTCTCGTGCCTGTCACGATCAGCCAGCTGCCTCAAAGAATTTCGCAGGCAGTGAAGTAATTTTGACATGTAGAGTCATCAGGAAACGTAGTTCCCAATCAGCGCACAGCAAGTTCCCACAAACAGCCACGTGGCAATCCCAGATCCCCTTTCTCTGCGATGTTCACGGATGTGAATCCAGGGGTAAAAATTGCCTGGGCCACCCGGGAGAACTTGCCCGCTGTCCCTTCAAAACGGCGTGCTGGCATCGTTTAGCTTCACTGAAGGGAGTGCCCACAGCATTGTCATATTTGAAGGAGGGAACCCTCTGACAGGGCAGCACTCCTCCGGCACTGCACTCTGTCAGCCTCAGTGGCTATGCTTGAGGACCTGGAGTAGGGTTTGAAACTCTCCAATGTGGTGGAAGGGGTTGTGGAGAGTGATATGGCCAACTGAGCCATAATCAGGATACAGCAGAAACCAGCCAATGTATCCCAGCATACCCTGTAGCAAAGGTTGAATCATCGTAGCCTTATCAGACCTCAGGCAAGGGGAGGGGTTGAGAAGGAGAATCGCAAGATTAGAGCCCATGCTATTAGTGTCAGTCTGAATCGCAGACCAGGCATCCAGCCCACTGAGCTAACTGACCTCTACACAGTATCCAGCACCTGATTGAAAAACACAATCACATCCCTTTGCAATTTTTTCCTCAGTGACCTCGTTCAGAGAGCTGACACGGGCACAGAGGGCTGATTGGCCTCCGCCTGTAACAACTCTGTGGCCCTGTTGATAAACACTTGGCTTTAACTCTCCCTGTGACATACTACACCAGTGGTAAACATCAGGACGGGAACTTGGCAGCGATACAGAGTCCAAACACCTTTGCCTTTGTTTTCATTCTCACTCGCTGCACGGCGAAGTGATTGATAGCTACCGTCAAAGCTACAGGGAGGAGGCTGCTGGCTCTAATGGGCACCATTTGTTTTCAGAGTCACAGAGAGAAGCAGTCAGGCGGCCGGTGTGAATGACAGACTGATGATGCATTTGCTGGCTTCGGACTCTCGTGCCAGAGCAGCAGTTACTGCTGCTTCTGAGGAGACTATGTGTGTTCAGAGCTGTGCCTGAGACAAACTGCAAGGAAATTAAACAGTGAACTCGACTGGAACACTCCCCAAACCACCACCCCCCATCCCCAAGCACCCCACGTCACCAAACAACAGCATCTGGGGGCAAACTTCACATCCCGGAGTCAATGACCCCCCTTCCCTACAGGGTAAAGGTCATCCCATGACCCAGGCCAGAGATCACTAACTTCCCCTGAACCCAGGACCACGTCACCTCAGCTCAAAGGTTACTCGCTCTCCCTGATACCCAGGGCAAGAGGTTATAATCCCCTAATACACAGGGAAAATGTTATAGGTGCCCGCAATCACAAAGCAAAGTTCACTAAATCCCACTCACCCTCAGACCAATGGCTACTAAATATCCCTGACCTCCCAGGGCAAAGGTTATAAATCTGCCGAATCCTCCAGAGAACGGTTATCCCTCCCCAGTCACAACAGAGTTCATTGCCTGTCAGGGGCCACCGGCACTCAGGGGCCCATTGCCTGTCAAGGACCACTATCACTCAGGGGCCCATTGCCTCTCGGGGGCCACTATCACTCAGGGACCCATTGCCTCTCAGAGGCCACTATCACTCAGGGGCCCATTGCCTCTCAGGGGCCATTATCACTCAGGGACCCATTGCCTCT
>NC_063370.1:9186719-9189058 GCF_021869965.1 Rhincodon typus
CCCATTGCCTCTCAGGGGCCATTATCACTCAGGGACCCATTGCCTCTTAGCGGCCACTATCACTCAGGGGCCCATTGCCTCTCAGGGGCCAGTATCACTGAGGGGCCCATTGCCTCTCGGGGGCTGCTATCACTATCACTCAGGGGCTCATTGCCTCTCGGGGGTCAGTACCACCCGTAACCCATTGCCTCTCATTATCAAAAGAATATTTAGGCACTGGAACGGATGCAGAGAAGATTTAGAAGGATGCTATCAAATACACTTGGGTACACAGAGGTTACAGGTGGGAGCTGTGGGTTGCATGGAGACAGCAGTGTGGCCCTAATTCACCAGACGAGAGCTTCGAGCTAAATTTCTGGGAATATGGGTTCAAATCCCACCATGGCAGACAGTGAAATTTGAATTCAATAAAAAAAATCTGAATTTAAAACATGGTGACCATGAAATTAACATCAATTGTTATTAAAAATGCCCTTTAGGGAGGGAGATCTGCCATCCTTACCTGGTCTGGCCTACAGGTGACTCTGGAGACCCAAGCAAGATGGTTGACTTGGAAGTGCCCTCTGAAATGGCTGAGCAAGCCACTTAGTTCAAGGGCAATTAGGGATATAATAACCTTGCCACTGATACAACGTCTCATGGAAAAGGATATGAGACTGTGAGGCTGGGTGTCTCTTGAAAAGAAAAGGCTGAGAGGGTACCTGACAGAGAGGTACAAATGGGGAAAAGTTTGGTCCAGTGGGCACAGGGAGAATGTTCCATCTTGTGGGGAAGACAGTAACTTGAGGCCCTCCATATAAGACCATCCCCAAGAAAATCCAACAGGGAATTCAGGAGAAATCTCTTCATCCAGGAAGTGGACCGGAAGTGAAAGTTGCTACCACAGGGAGCAGCTGAAAGTGAACAGCATAGAGGCATTTAAAAATAGTAAGAACTGTTGATGCTGGAGTCAGAGATAACACAGTGTGGAGCTGGAAGAACACAGCAGGCCACGCAGCATCAGAGGAGCAGGAATGTTGACCTTTCTGAAGAAGGGTCCTGACCTGAAACATCAACTTTCCTGCTCCTCTGATGCTGCCTGGCCTGCTGTGCTCCTCCAGCTTCACACTGTGTTATCTATAGAGGCATTTAAACCAGGATAAGCTTAAGAGGGCGAGTAGAATAGGGGAGAACGTGGTGCTGCTAGATTGAGAGGGGTAGGATAGACTCGGGCAGAATGGAATGCCACAATAAACTCCAGGATAGTCTGCTTAGGGCAGAATGGGGAAAGTCAAAACCTCCTTTGGCTCCCAGTTGGATGTGGGCCTTAGCTCTGTTCTCTCTCTCGGGCTGAAAAACGAGCAACAAAAAGAAATCCTGTATGAATTGTTATTCATTGTGGCATTGAAATGTGAAATGTCTGAAAGGATTCCCTTCTGTCTCACTCAGCCCAGACAACAACAACACAGTGAGTGCAGCCTCAGTCAGGGGCCTGCCACAAAAATGTCCATTTCGACTCTGCAATGTCTCTTCCGTTCTCAGACTTCCTTCACAGTAAACACACTCTGCCCAGCCCCTTTTGGAATTCAGGAACACTGTGTAACTTTCATTCTGGAAAGCTGTGATAAATGGGGGTGGGGAGGGGTCAAACAGGGTGGCTAGAGGAATGTGCAAAGCAAGAAAAGCAAGCATGAAGGAGATGGGCCGAATGGGTCTGTTGTCCTGCTGTGAAAAAAATGCATGCGATTTCTCAGAACAAGTTAGTGAGGGACTTGGGCTTGACAGGAGGAGAGATTTAAACACCTCCTCTGACTGCTGGGCAGGTGGACAATTGTATGTGTGTGTGTGTCTGTCTCTCTGTTTGTGTGTCTGTGTCTGTCTGTGTCTGTCTCTCTGTTTGTGTGTCTGTTTCTGTGTGCATGTGTCTGTGTGTCTCTCTGTGTGTCTGTCTCTCTGTTTGTGTGTCTGTGTGTGTGTATTTGTGTGTGTGTCTGTCTATGTGTGTGTGTCTGTGTGTATATGTGTCTGTGTGTGTTTCTGTGTTTCTGTGTGTCTGTGTGTGTGTGTCTGTGTGTGAGTGTGTGGCTGTGTGTGTGTGTGTGTGTGTTTCTGTGTGTGAGTGTGTGTTTCTGTGTCTATGCGTGTGTGTCTGTGTGTGTTTCTGTGTGGCTGTGTGTTTTTCTGTGTGTTTTTCTGTGTGTCTGTGTATGAGTGTGTGTTTCTGTGTGTCTCTGCATGTGTGTCTGTGTGTGAGTGTGTGTTTCTGTGTGGCTGTGTGTGTGTGTCTGGGTGTGAGTGTGTGTTTCTGTGTGTGTGTCTGTGTGTGTGTATGTGTGTCTGTGTGTGTTTCTGTGTGTGTG
>NC_063370.1:9189068-9197116 GCF_021869965.1 Rhincodon typus
GTGTCTGTGTGTGTGTATGTGTGTCTGTGTGTGTTTCTGTGTGTGTGAGTGTGTCTGTGTGTGTTTCTGTGTTTCTGTGTGTCTGCGTGTGTGTGTCACTAAACCCTGATTGTGGTGTGCCTGGTAGGGGGAGCATGGCACCTGCTCAATATCAACAAGGGAGGGTTGGAGGAACATTTCGGGAATGGTGTGGACAGTCTGGCAGGAGTCCAGCAGTGAAGACTGAGACCTACAGCTCAATATAACTCCCTCTACAAACCCAACAGGAAATGTGAAGAGTGTGTGCGCCAGAGATGTATCTGTGTGTGTGGGCATGTGTCTTAATGATGTCTCTGTAGGCACGTCTTTATATGTGGGCGTGTGGATGTATGTATGTGCGTGCACGTGGTCACATACAGATGTGAATGTGTATGGGTGTGTAAATATATGAGTATGCGAGTGGGTGTGGTATATAAAGTTGTGTGTATGTGTGTGTGTGTCTGAGTGAGAGACTGTGTGTATGGGGCTGCCTGACTGTGTGTGGGGGTGTGTTGTGAGTCTCTGTGAGTGTATTGGTGTGTGCATTGTCTGTTTGGGTGTATGCCAGTCTGTATGTATGTGTATACGTAGCTGTCTGTATGTGTTGGTGTGTGTGCACGTATCTGTAGATGTGTAAGGTTGGGCGTGTGTATGTGTGGCTGTCTGTGTGTGTGTGAGTATGGGGCAGATGGTAGTCATGTGAAGGGGGAGGGGATCGGTTTAGCTCAGTTGGCTGCATGGTTAGATTGCAAAGCAGTGTGGTGCAAACAGGATGGGTTCAATTCCCACACTGGCTGAAGTTACCATGAAGGACTCTCCTTCTCAGCCTCTCCCCTCAGCTGAGCAGGTATGGTGACCCTCAGGTTAAACCACCACCAGCTGTCTCTCTCTCTAATGAGAGAGTGGCCCTACGGTCTGGTAAGGCTATGGTGACTTGATGTCAGATAATCCCTGCAGTGTGGAAGCAAACCATGGAGACCACACACCTCCTCTGAAGAGTGACCGACCCCATTCCTATAACCCTGCGCATCCCACGGCTAATCCACCTTAACCTGGACACTAGGGGTAATTTAGCATGGCCTAACCTCCACATTGTTTGGATTGTGGGAGGAATCCTACACAGAGAGAACGTGTAAACTCCACACAGGCTGTCACCAGAAGGTTGGAATTGAACCAGAGTCCCTGGTACTGTAAGGCAGCAGCGCTAACCACTGAGCCACCGTGTTGGAATTGAACCAGAGTCCCTGGTACTGTAAGGCAGCAGCGCTAACCACTGAGCCACCGTGCCACTTGGGTTTGTGTGTGCCGAGACCTCAGTTCAGAGTCACTCGTGAGATGTTAGTATTCCTCACTGACTTCCAAGCTGAAGAAAGTCACTGGCAGCCAGTGCTGGGTCATCGAGAGAGGGTCAGCTCAGACCCGAGTCCATCCCCAGACCAGAGACCGACCTCAGTTTGGACTGGATTCTATCCCAAGCCCATACTAGAGTCTGTTCCCACTGTGGTCCAGTTTTGATGAGTAATAGTTGTGTCCTCTGGGGGCTGGTTACAATGTACCCTGCTGGCAGCATCTGTCCTTGCCTCTAGCAGAAAGGCAAAAAAAATTGCCGGACAAGCTGGTCCTGGTCTCCCCTCCCCTAACCCCCTCCTTTCCTCTGCAGCTGAAAACCCACAATTCACAATCTCTTTCTTATCAGAGCTTTCCTATTATGGACACCAAAAGAAGAACCCAGCAAAGAAACATTTATGATAACAAGGTGTAGAGCTGGATGAACACAGCAGGCCAAGCAGCATCAGAGGAGCAGGAAAGCTGACGTCTCGGGCCTAGACCCTTCTTCAGAAAATGATTCTCCAGCATCTGCAGTTCCTACTATCTAAGAAACATTTATGTTCAGATGTGTTTAAAATGATCAACTAGTTTTCTATCAAAGTGTGAAACACCTTGGCATGGTTTACTGACTAAAGGCGCTATTTAAACGCAGGCCATTGTTGCTGAGACCATTTGTAGGGAAATGCTGTACATTACTGCCCTCAAGTGGACAGAGAGTGCTATGCAAGCAGTCTGAAATCTCAGGTTCAGGGAGTTCTGCAGAACGCTGTCAGAAACAGTGAAGACAACAAAACAAAGAGCTTGTCTTAGACACATTATTATCATAAGGGATCTGGACCAGAGTAGACAGGGAGTGACTTGTACCCCCTTGTAAGAAGATGGAGAATCAGAGGGCATTGAGCTCAAGAGTTTTGCATATGATCAAATGTAGTGAAGGAGTTTTCTTTCACACAGCAAATAGAACAGGATTTCCGAAACTGGGGGTTCAGCACCCTAAGTGGGGTCACAAGGGGAGCAATGAGGAGGCAATGGCCTAGTGATATTGTTGCTGGACAGTTAATCCAAAGACCCTGATAACGTTCTGGGGATCTGGGTTCAAATCCTGCCACAGCATATGGTGGAATTTGAATTCAATAAAATGTCTGGAATTAAGAGTCTAATGATGACCGTGAATCCATTGTCAATGGCCTACACGTGACTTCAGACCCACAGCAATGTGGCTGACTCTTAACTGCCCTCTGGGGCAGTTAGGAATGGGCAATAAATGCTGCCTGGCCTGTGATGCCTTTATCCTGTTAATGAATAATGGAAGCAATGTTCCCTCTCAGCTGCACAATAACTCAGCTGTTCAGAGTGTCCACACATGCCAGACTCAGTGACCTCTGGTTCTGGAAGAAATATTACAGTGAACCTAGGTATCTGCAATGCAACAGTTTCCACTGTATCCACAGAAGGCAGTGTCCACTGTATCCAGCCAGCAAGTATCCATTGTATCTGTTCAGCGACTCTGTCCCCTGTACATTGTAAGATAGTTTCCACTGTATCTGTGCAGCAACATTGGCGACTGTATCCATGCCAATGTAGTATCCACTATGTGACAACAGTGTCCACTGCATCTGCGTGGGTGTCCACTCTTTCTGTGCAACGACAATGCCCACTGTATCCGTGCTGCAAACATCCACAGTATCTAAGCAAAGTCAGAAGTCACATGACACCAGGTTATAGTCCAATGGGTTTATTTGAAATCACAAGCTTTCGGAGCGCAGCTCCTTCATCGGGTGAAGTGGAGGGCAGTGTACAGGCACAGAATATATATGCAGAGAGATAATGGCAAGATAATTCCAAGTAATTAAGAATGTCAAAAGATAGTATAAATGGTGTGATTGGAGTGTCGAAAGGCTGAATAACAAGTCTTTACAGGTGATCAAGAGTGTCAGATGGTGTGAGTAAAGTGTTAACAGCTGAACCGTGATCTTGGGTTCATGGTGCGCTACATGTGACCCCACACCATAGTGTTCTGTATCTGTAAAATCTTCCTTACTGTCCTGTTTTGACACCACCACCTTGATAAATTGTTAGTATCTCTCTACCTTAATTAGTTTGTACAGTTTTGGATTACTTGTTTCTTTGGTTAGACCATCATCCTGCAACTCTTATACCTATCATTCCAACCTTTTGATTTTTTTGTAATTATCTCTCTGTCTCAGTTAATCAGATCAGAAGTCATCCCTTCACTAGCGATTCAGCTGTTGACACTTCACTCACACCATCTGACACCTGCAGAGAGTTGTTATTCACCACTCACACCATTTGTATGATCTTTTGAACTCTCTGCCGATAAATTCAGTGCCTGTGTGCTTTTCTTCACGTCACCCGACAAAGGGACAGCGCTCTGAAAGCTTGTGGATTTCAAATAAACCTGTTGGACTGTAACCTGGTGTTGTGCAACTTCTGACCTTGTCCACCCCAGTCCAACACCGGCGCCTCCACATCATCAGTACGATCATGACTAATCTCTTGACACTCTTAATTACCTGGAATTATCTTGCCATTATTTCTCTGCATATAAATTCTGCGCCTGTGTGCTTCCCTCCATTTCACCTGATAAAGGAGCAGCATACTGAAAGTGTCAGTTTTCAAATAAACCTGTTGGACTATAACCTGGTGTTGTATAGCTTCTGACTGTGTCCACCCCAGTCCAATACCAGCACCTCCACATCATGTATCTGTGCAGCAAGCATTAATTACTTATGCACTTATACAGTATCCACTACATTTGGATTTTATCTACTGCACTGTAACCACACTGTTCCAGTTCATACTGTATTCACACTGAACCAGGCCTCATCACATCTAGAGAGATAGTAGGAACTGTCGATGCTGGAGTCTGAGATAACAAGGTGTGGAGCTGGAGGAACACAGCAGGCCAGGCAGCATCAGAGGAGCAGGAAAGCTGACGTTTCAGGTCTGGACCCTTCTTCAGAAATGGGGGAGAGGAAGGGGGCTCTGAAATAAATCGAGCGAGGAGGAGGCGATGATAGGAGGTAGATAGAGGAGCAGATAGGTGGGAGGGAAGACAGACACGGAAGGAGGCGGGAATGAAGCCAGTACAGGTGAGTGTAGGTAGGGAGTTGGGATGGGGGTTGGTCAGTGAGGAGGGAGGGGCAGGTAGGTGGCAGGGAAGACGGACAGGTCAAGGAGGCGGGGATGAGGCGAGTAGGTAGGAAGGGGGGGTGGGGGTTGGTCAGTGAGATGGGACCCCACTACCAAGGGTATATTTCCCTCCCCACCCTTATCTGCCTTCCGGAGGGACCACTCTCTCCGCAACTCCCTTGTCCACTCCACGCTTCCCACTAGCCCCATCACCCCGGCACTTTTCCCTGCAACCGCAGGAGGTCCTACACATGCCCCTACACCTCCCCCCTCACCTCCGTCCCAGGCCCCAAGAAAACCTTCCACATTAAACAGATATTCACCTGCACATCCTCCTCTACATCGGGAAAACCAAGCGGAGGCTTGGAGACCACTTTGTGGAACACCTACGCTCGGTTCGTGACAAACGACAACACCTCCCAGTCGCAAACCACTTCAACTCCCCCTCCCACTCCCTGGACGACATGTCTATCCTGGGCTTCCTCCAGTGCCACAATGATGCCACCGGAAGGCTGGAGGAACAGCACCCCATGTTCCACCTGGGAACCCTGCAGTCCAATGGTCTCAATGTGGACTTTACAAGCTTCAAAATCTCCCCTCCCCCGACCTCATCCCAAGACCAACCCCTCTCATCCCCGCCTCCTTGACCTGTCCAACTTTTCTCCCACCAATCCGCTCCTCCCACCTCACTGACCAACCCCCACCCCCACTTCCTACCTACTTGCCTCATCCTCGCCTCCTTGTCCTGTCCGTCTTCCCTCCCACCTACTAGCTCCTCCCTCCTCACTGACCAATCCCCATCCCAACTCCCTACCTACACTCACCTTTACTGGCTTCATTCCTGCCTCCTTGCCCTGTCCGTCTTCCCTCCCACCTATCTGCTCCTCTATCTACCTTCTATCATTGCCTCCCCCTCTCTCTCTTTATTTCAGAGCCCCTTCCCCTCCCCTATTTCTGAAGAAGGGTCCAGACCCAAAACGTCAGCTTTCCTGCTCCTCTGATGCTGCCTGGCCTGCTGTGTTCATCCAGCTCCACACCTTGTCATCTCATCACATCTATGTTTATTTTCCTGTATTCTTTCATAGGATATTTGGCATGGTTTGCAAGGCCAGCAATTATTGTCCCATCGTAACTGCCTCTTGTACTTAGTGTCTCACTCAGCCATTCTCAGAGGTCAGTTAAGAGCCCAACACAATGCTGCGGGTCTGGAGGTACATGTAGGCCAGACCAGGTAAGGATGGCAGATTTCCTTCCTTGCACCAGATGTGCTTTTGTGACTAGTTGGTCCCTATTACTGAGGGGAGATTTCAATTCTAGATTTGGAATTAATGAATTGAATTTAAACTCCACCATCTACCGTGATAGCATTTGAGTGTGTATCATCACAGCAGCAACTTGAGCCTCTGGATAATTAGTTTGCTGAATTATTAGTTCACATTTCTGCTATGACACCATCTCCCCTGTACTAATGCTCACTGTTTCCACATTGTAATAGCATTCAGTGTCTGCATTGTATTATTGAACAGACCATTGGCATCATGACACTTGCTGATTGGGTCCACACTGACACTGCTGATCGGATCTGCACTAAGTGTCTTCTTTTACAAAAATATACTTTACTCATAAAAATATCTTTATATAGATACATAGTCACTAAAGCAGTTCAGTTCTGAACTGTAGCATATGAAGAAACAAACAAACATCGGAGTTTGACTCTATCCAACAAGCAAACCCCAGGCTTTTCTTACTTATACAAGATACCGTTTACATATATTTGAGGCACTGGGATGGTCCGATAACTGAACGGACCCACATTTACCTTCAACAGAAAGACCTCAGACAGTGGTCTTTCCCCACTGCACCTTGGCAGTAGCTGCCCCAAACTTTAGTATGTCCCTCAGCACATTGTCCTGCACCTTGGAATGTGCCAGTCTGCGACATTTGGTTGAGGTCAGCTCCTTGTTCTGGAAGACCAACAAGTTTCGGGCAGACCAAAAGAACGACTTTCACTAAGTTGATGGTTGTCCAGGTACACTCAATGTTTGTCTTGGTATGTGTCCTGGGAAACAGACCATAGAGCACAGAGTCCTGCATCATGGAGCTACGCCGGCTGAACCTCGAAAAGAAACCCACTGCATCTCTCTCCAGACTTCCTTTGCAAAGGCACATTCCAGCAGGAGATGTGTGACAGTTTCACACCCCCGCCCCCGCAGCTGCTTCGAGGGCAGCATGCGGTGGTACAGACCAACTGGGCATACACGAAGGATCTGACAGGTAATGACTTTCTCACCACCAGCCAAGCAATGCGTTGGTGCTTATTGGAAAGTTGTGGCGACGAGGCATTCTGCCAAATGACTTTGACAGTCTGGTCAGGGAACCACGCAATGGGATCCCCACCCTCTCTTTTACCCGCAGGGTCTTGGGGACGCTATGAGCTGACCACTTCCTGATGGACTTGTTGTCAAAGGTGCTTTTCTTTGCAAATTTCTCTATGAAGGACCGGTGATACGGAATGATCCAACTACTTGGGAGTTTTTCGCAGCAACAAGGCCAGTCCCATCCTTTGCAACACTGGGGACAGGTAGAACCTCACTATGGTATTTGCGTATTGATGGTGTACACACAACTTGATGCAGTCGCACACAATGGTGACCATCAGGATGAGGGTGGTGTTGGGTATGTTCTTCCCCAACCCCCATCCAGAGTTTTATACATGGAGTCCCTACAAACATGGTCCATGTGAAATGGAAGATCGTCGTGGAACTGCAACGGTGCAGGTTCTGGGAATGGGAATGGGCAGGACCTGCACCACGCACAACAGAGAGAGTACTTCACACCTGATGACTAGGTTTTTACCTGCAATGGAGAGGCAGCAGTTTCTGCCTTACCTTGGTGATACGCTCCTCCCAAGATTTACTGTATGCCCTGGCCCCTCTGTACCTTATTCCCAGCACCTTCAGGTAATCTGTCCTGACGGTGAAGGGGATAGAGAAACAGTCGGCTCGTTTCCCAAAGACTATGGCCTTGCTTTTGCCTCGATTTGCCATGGGTCCTGTGGTCAGTTTGAACTGGTCTCAGATGCTCATGAGTCTGTGCACGGACAGTGGATCCGAGCGGAAAACGGCGACGTCATTCATGAACAGGGAGGCTATGACCTGCAGGCCTCCACTGCCTGGAATAGTCACCCCTCTCAGGCTCACGTCTGTCCTGATGGACAGTCTTTTCTTCAATTTCAAAAATATAATTATAGTCACAAATACAGTGCGGTTCTGTGTAGTTACATGTCAAGGAAACAAATACTGTGCTAGATATGTTTGTACCCACAACATATCTAGACTGTGCCAGTGCTGACAATTTCCATTTTGCCACTATTGACTGTATCAAAATTGTGACCGTGTTCACTGTGACCACACTGTGCCAGTGCTGGTAGAGTCCACACTGTATTCACACCATGCCAGTGTTGACTGTGTCCACACAAGTGTCAGTGCTAACCATATCTATACTGCATTCACAGGGTGCCAGTGCTGACCACGTGCACACTGCATTCA
>NC_063370.1:9197616-9210764 GCF_021869965.1 Rhincodon typus
ACTGCCTGTGAGACAATCTATTTTCCTGAATTTGCTTTTGTCAAGGATATGTTTATGGAATGTTACTATATTGGAACAATTGGTGTTTAGAATTAAATAATCTATTATTCAGTTAAGTTTTTCAATACAGTTAATTCTTCTTTATTTTGTTCTAAGTATAATGTATGAATAAAGAGTGTTCTGCTTCTAATCTGATAGTTTGACCAATTGATATTCATCCAGAATGCAACGCCTGGCACTTACCTTTAAAATAACACAAATTTAGGATCTAAGCTAATTTCTGCAAATATTTTGAGGGGGTTTGGTCTGGCCCATAACAATCCTTCTTTTGTCAAGAGGAGTCACAGAGATAAGACTGGAAGGCAAAGGAGCAGAAGTAGGCCATTCATCCCATCGAGTCTGTTCTGCTGTTCAATAAGATCATGTGATCTGATGGTCCTCAACTCCACTTTCCTGCCTTTTCCCCATAACCTGGGAGACGGGTCCTGGACACGAGACCCAGGCTGGAGCCTGGCGTGTGGAGGCAGCTCGTGTTCTGAAGCCTGGTGGGCACGGACTCAGTGGAAAGGACTATAATTTCAGTACTTTTTAAAGCTACTTTTATTCTTATTCTAGACTTTGAGTGAGCCGAGTACTTTTTAAGATTGCGTATTCCTATGCTAAACTATTCTTTTTGACTTTTTCAGTTCTGTAACAAACACTTAAAGTATCTGTACCTAGGTACCCAGTAACTAAGTGGAGGGGGGACACAGCAGTGACATTACAAACTTTTCACTGCACTCTACAGATCCATAGAATCCCTACAGCGTGGAAACAGGCCCTTTGGCCCAAAAAGTCCACAACGAACCTCAGAGCATCCCACCCAGAACCATCCCTGAACACTACAGGCAATTTAGCACGGCCAACCCACTCTAACCTGCACATCTTTGGACTGTGGGAGGAAACCGGAGCACCTGGAGGAAAACCACGCAGATGCAGGGAGAACATGCAAACTCCACATAGACAGTCGCCCGAGGCTGGAATCGAACCCGGGTCCCTGGCGCTGTGAGGCAGCAGCGCTAACCACTGAGCACACGTCACAATAAAGGTTATTCTATTCTATTCTAACCCTCGATTCCCTTCCTGATTAAAAATCCAATTCAGCTCTAAATATATCTAACGACCCAGCCTTGACAGCCCTCTACGGTAAATAATTCCAGTTTCACTTATCTACAGGTAAAGGGCTAAAGGGCTTCCTTTAGGGCAAGGAAAGGACGCTGTCATCTTGTGTGCAAATGTTTCCTAGCAAGAGCCTAGAGTGTGTGTGGGGGTGGGGGGTTGGGGAAGCGAAATAGTAAAATAGTCGGGAACTTTAATGCTTTATTCATTAGTAAAGAGGGATCATAATAAAAATATGAGAGCGAAGTCATAAAAAACATTGCCCGATGGCTGTAGATATTGTAAATGAAGATTATACCTGGACTCTAAACGATCTGGTGTCAAAGTGGATTTAACAGCATCTCTGCTGCCACCAATAAAATACACTCTGCTGAGTGGAAATGGCAGCACCAGCTACCCTGGGGATTTTCTTGTAAATTACACAATTGCTATTCCGATCAATGTGAGCATAGATTGGAATAATGGCTTAGTTAAAGTCACCGAGCCCATTTACTAAACTGATTCAAATAGATTGTGGAGAGCTCTTTAACCCATTCAGTGCTGCCTGATGCCATCTAATTTACAGGGAATACGCGAGCTTTGGGATGTGGCATATGCATAAACTTACCTCTGGAGAGACAGGTGGGAAACAGCAGGTGGTTGAATGCCTTGTCTCCCTTTCAGACTCCATTCCATTGAAGGGACACCCCTGAGTGAGTAGAGAGGGATTCAGTCTAATGTCTCCCTCCCACAGCAATGGCAGTGTCCCTTCTTCTGAGCCGGGGTGGGGGGGTGTCCACGTTCACGGTCCCAACTGCTCTGGAAGGTGTGTCAGCAACATCTCTGAGCAAGTTGCTTAGATAATGTCTGAGAGCAAACTTTGGGGATCTGGTAACGTGGTGGCAGTGTCCGCACCTCTGAGCCAGGAGGTCCCAGTCCCACCTGCTCCAGTGGTATGAAAATATCTTAAGAAAAGCTTCAGTACACAGTGAGCAATTAGAATATGGAAGGCGCTGAGGATGCCGGATACAGGCTGGGTAAATACTGAAAAGTGAAAAACATCTGGGGATGTGGGGAGGGAGCAGAGCTGAATAGATTGCTCTTTGAAAGAGCTAGCACAGACCCTATGGGGCAAATGACCTCCTACAGTTTTGCACTAATGTACACTTAGCCAAGGATCATGTTAAAAAATAGAGGATTACAGACAAATTAATTTCATTTCAGAGTCACAGAAATAAACTGAAGGGCATTGTTCATGCCCTTCGGAAGCAGGCCATTCGGCCCATTGAGTCCACACCGACCCTCCAAAAAGCATTCCACTCAGACCCAGCCCCGTACCCTATCTCGGTAACACTGCATTTCCCATGCTTAACACAGCTAGCCCACGCATTCCTGGACACTATGGAAAAATTTAACATGGTCAATCTTTGGACTGTGGGAGGAAACCTACACAGACACAAAGAGAACATGCAAACTCCACACAGACAGTTGCCCAAGGGTGGAGTTGAACCTGGGTCCCTAGCTCTGTGAGGCAGCAGTGCTGACTACTGAGCCACCCCAGTGTAATGTAGGCACACTACCTGTCCTGAGAATGGGGCAAACATTAGTGTTTATTACCTATCCTTATTTGCTCTATGGAGTCCAGTAGATGTGGCATCTTTCCTTCCTTATAGATGATGCAGGCAAGTATGAAACTGGCATGGATAATCCTGTTGGGCTTTTGGGTGATTCCTGGAGATTCCCAATGCCAGTTCCATACTTCCCTGGACACCTTGTAAGGACATTGTCAACCACAGTCCTCCATTCGTTTAATTCCAGATCATTCTTAGTAGACCACACAAACTTGCTATTGTCACCTGCTGACCAGGGCACTCTTGCGCTCTTATCTTTTTGGGAGATTTCCCAACAGAGTAAAAGAATAGAATAGAAATTTATTGTCACGTGTTCTTTTATGTGAAAAATACAGTGAGAAGTTTTATCAGCCGCCCCAACATGGCGCCTACATTAACGACAGAAGTCATGCCCAATGATAAGAAAAATGTGGAATGAAGACAAAGCTCAGTCAATGGCTCCTGGGATCAGGGAAAGCTGATTAAAGAAAGATGGAATATGTCGAAGACTCAGCTGGGACAAGACCGCCATTCCAGAATAAGATGGCCGTGCCGGGCCGCTGGAATACTGGGCCGGAAACCTCCACTGAAGAAGACCGCCATGCCAGGCCAAGACCACAGCTCCTGGACTAGTCAGCCGTGCCAGGCCACTGGAATACTTGGAAACTCAAGGCGAAGAAGACTTCCACAAGGGGACGAGACAGCCATACTGGGACAAGACCGCCAGTTCTCCTCCTTCAGGTGCCCAGGCCTAGCCTCAGACCCGCAGCCTTGGCCTAGCCTGCCAGTCCAGGCTGAGGGAGTCAGCCTGGAACCTGCTCCTCGCTTGCCGGGAGACACCGGGCTGGGGCTGAGCCTGATGTTGTTGCCCCACCCCCCACCACCACTGCTGGAGGCCTCCAAATTGATAACTGACCTGTTCAGACACTTTATGAACATATCTTTCATGGCTATCAGATCCTGAGGAAGTCCTGGGGCAGCATGGTGGCTCAATGGTTAGTACTACTGCCTCACAGCACCAGGGACCCAGGTTCGATTCCACCCTTGGGCAACTATCTGTGTGGAGTTTGCACATTCTCTGGGTGCTCTGGTTTCCTCCCACAGTCCAAAGATGTCCAGGTTAGGTGGATTGGCCACGCTAAATTACCCCATAGTGTTTAGGGATGTGTAGATTCAGGGGGTTATAGGGGCATGGGTCTGGGTGGGATGCTCTGGGTTGGTGTGGACTTGTTGGACTGAAGGGCCTGTTTCCGCATTGTAGGAATTCTACAATACTTGAACCTGAGGCTTCTGTCTCAGAGATAGAAACACCAGCAGTGCCTCACAAAGATGCCTCCTAAGCACCCAGATCTTAATTTACATTTTTGAGTACGCATAGCTCACGACTCCAGAGTAGAGCAAAAACAAAGTTGCTGGAAAAGCTCAGCAGGTTTGTGAAGAAAAAAAATCAGAGTTAACGTTTCGTGAACTGAGCTAGTCCAGAGTAGAGCCTTCTACATGACTTCATTCTATCCAACAGCTAAAAGGGAAATTTGAAGCAAATCAAAAGAAACTTGCCTTCTCTCAAAGCGTGACAGATAGTTTTGATAGATTATCCAAAAGACCAGTGAATCACTGGGATTATTTAAAATACATGTGGGTGTGTGGAATGTGCTGCCAGCAATGGTAATGGAGTCAGATGCTTTAGAGACTTTTAAGCGACTCTTGGATAGGCACATGGAGGATAGTAAAATGTAGGGTATTCAGGGTAGTTTGATCATTGTAGGATAATAGTTTGGCACAACATCGTGGGCTGAAGGGCCTGTACTGTTCTGTACTACTCTATGTTCTATGTTCTATGTTCAAATGGGGGTGAGCAGGTAAATCAGGAGATGACACAGACGAAGCACAAATGCTGGCTGACTAGCCAGAGTCTTTGCTGTAATTTCTAAGTAATTCTATTGAAGTGTTAGTTGCAGATGCTCAGACCCTCCGGGCCATTTGCGAAGGTAGTCATACCATTGCCAAAGCATGACAGGACCCATTACCAAAATATTACGTGCAAAACAAGAAAATCTGTCTCTGTACACAACTATGTTGACACACGATCGAGATGATAGTGATTCTGGGCAGACCTCAAATGATGGCCAGTAAAATGATGTCTCAGTGCCCTTAGGCACTGCATTAGCCAGAAGAAATTGTCTTAATTTTAATCGAGATCAAGATTTTCTCCAATTGACCAGAAGCACTTACTCTCAAAAAGCACTCAATCTGGCCAGCGTGTAAGCTCAGTGGTTAGCACTGCTAACTCACCCCACCAGGGACCTGGGTTCAATTTCAGCATCAAGTGGCTGTCTGTGTGGAGTCTGACGTTCTCCCCATGTCTGCATGAGCTTCCTCCCAAAGGTGTGCAGGTTAGGCTGGATTGGCCAGACTAAATTGCCTCATAGAGTCCAGGGACGTGCAGGCTGGAGGGGTTAGCCATAGGAAATGCAGGGTTACAAGGATAGGGTGGGTCTGCTTGGAATATTCTCTGGATGGTCAATGTGGACTCAATTGGCTGTTTCCACACGGTAGGGATTCTGTTTTTCAAAAAGTCTCTGCGACGTACAATCAGTGCACAATCCCCATCATTAAATGGATCCTCAGTGTGTCTGACATTGCGCTGGATCAGAGTAGTTAGGTACAAAATCAGAAATTGCTGGAAAACCTCAGCAGGTCTGGCAGCATCTGTAGAGAGAGAAATCAGACTTAACGCATTGGCTCCAGTGACCCTTCTTCACCTTTTGCATCAAGTCATAGAGATGTACAGCATGGAAACAGACCCTTCAGTCTATCTCGTCCATGCCAACCAGATATCCTAAATTAATCTAGTCCCATTTGCCAGCATTTGGCCCATATCCCTCTAAACCTTTCCTATTCATGTACCCATCCAGATCCCTTTTAAATGTTGTCATTGCACCAGCCTCCACCACTTCCTCTGGCAGCACATTCCATACACGCACCACCCACTGTGTGAAAAAGTTGCCCCTTAGGTCCCTTTTAAATCTTTCCACCTCACCTTAAACCTATGCCCCTCTAGTTTTGGACTCCCCTATCCTGGGGAAAAGACCTTGGCTATTCACCTTAACCATGCCCCTCATGATTTTATAAAGTTCTCTAAGGTCACCCCTCAGTCTTAGTTCTGACGAAGGGTCACTGGACCAGAAGGCTAACTCTGATTTCTCTCTCCACAGATGCTGCCAGATCTGCTGTGTATTCCCAGCGATTTCTGATTTTCAGCATCCAAATGCTTTCACTTAGAACAGTTAGGTGCATGGTTTTGATGGGCACGGATTGGATGGACCAAAGGGCCTTTGCTGTGCTGTAGAAGTCTCAAATAAAAATCTTCGAAGGGCGTGTAGCTCTAGGCAAGGCACTTTAGGAAGGAGGTAAGGGTTTTAGAGCAGGTGTAGGAAGTTTACACGAGAGTGGTCCCAGGGCTGAGTCGTTTCCTTTATGCACCTTGATTGGAGCTGAGGTCATTAGGAATCAAGAGGGATCTAGACAGTCATGAGAAACTATTCCCATTGGTGGGAGGATTGACATGTCTCTGAGTTTCAGAGCTCCCGGTCACCCCAGCCAATCTGCGCAATTCCTTCACCTATATTTATGCTCCCACACGGTTCTCCCTAAACTTTCACAAGAGACATCAGCTGGACTTCACCTCTTTGTTCAGATCAAATCACCAGAAAGTCTGCACTGATCATAGATTGAAAGGACTCCATTCACTTATCTATTGTGATCTATTGTGAGATTTTAAAAGATAATTTTACTGGCCTTGATTTGAACTTTTCCCAGAATCTCCATCACGCCAATCATCCATAGAGAGCCAACCACAGTTGTGCGCAGTAATTCACCTCAATTAATCCCTGTTTCAGTGGGTGTAACATTGTTAATTCTCTGTGAGTAAAGACATTTCTTTTGAATTCTCCACACTTGTGACATTTAATATTCTGCTAATAAGCCTTGACATGCTTTGCCTAGTGTATGACCACCTTGGGAAATTGCCTGGAGCTGTTAAATATCTGCAGATGCAATTCGAATGGAATTGCGTAGGTACAGCACAGATCCCAGCCACCTAGCCAATATGTAGGTTTGACATAAATCAACACCCAGCCTTCTGCATCTCATTTTGCCAGAGTCATACAACACAGAAACAGACTCTTCGGTCCAACCAGTCCATGCTGACCATAATCCCAAACTAAACTAGTCCCACCTGCTCGACCCATATCCCTACAAACATTTCCTATTCATGTACTGATCCATAGGTCTTTTAACCATTGTAAATCCATCACTTCCTCTGGAAGTTCATTCCACACATGAACCACCCTCTGTGTAAAAAAGTTGCTCCTCATGTCTTTTTTAAATCCTTTTCTCTCACCTCAAAAATATGCCTCCCAGTCTTGAAATCTCCCACCCTAGGGAAGATATCTGCCATTCACCTTATTTATACCCCTCTATAAGGTCACCTCTCAACCTCCTACGCTCTAGTGAAAAATGTCCCAACCTATCCAGCCACTTCTTATAACTCAAACTCTCCATTCCTGGCGAAATCATGATAAATATTTTCTGAACCCTCTCCAGCTTAATAATATCCTTCCTATAACAGGGAGATCAGAACTGGACACAGTGCTCCAGAAGAGGCTTCACTAACGTCCCTTACAACCTCAACATGATCTCCCAACTCCTATTCTCAAAGGTCTGAGCAATGAAGGCAAGTGTGCTAAATGCCTTCTTAACCACCCTGTCCACATGTGATGCAAACTTCAAAGAATTATGCACCTGAACCCCTCGGTCTCTCCATTCTACAACATAACCCAGGGCCCAAAGGTTAATTGTTTTGTTTTATTGACTCACAGGATGTAGGCATCTGATTGCCCAGAGGGTAGTTAAGAGTCAACCACAATGCTGTGGGTCTGGAGTCACATATAGGCCAGATCAGGTAAGGATGGCAGTTTCCTTCCCTGAAGGACATTAGTGAACCAGATTGGTTTTTCCAACAATTGACAATAGTTCCGTGGTCATCAGATTCAAGATTCTTCATTGAACTCAAATTCTGCTATCTGAGGATTTATAAGGAGGTGGTCACACCCAAGGTACAGGACAAATGTAGCTGGGTCACTGTCAGGAAGGGGAAAGGGAATAGGCAGACAGTGCAGGGATTCCCCGTTGCTGTTCCCCTCAATAATAAGTATACTGCTTTGGATACCATTGGGGGGAGGGGGACCTACCAGGGGAAAGCCATAGTGGACAGGTCTCTGGCACTGAGCCTGCCTCTGTGGCTCAGAAGCGAAAGGGGGAGAATAGGAGAGCGATAGTGACAGGAGATTCAATGGTTAGGGGTACAGACAGGAGATTCTGTGGTACCGAGCCAGACTCCCAAATGGTATGTTGCCTCCCGGGTGCCAGGGTCAGGGATGTCTCGGATCGAGTCTTCAGGATTCTTAAGGGGGAGGGACAGCAGCCAGAAGTCATGGTATACATCAGTGCCAATGACATAGCTAGGAAGCGGGGTAAGGGCCTGAAAAGTGAATATAGGGAGTTTGGATGGGACTAAAAGCCAGGACAAGCAGAGTAGTAATCTCAGGATTACTACCAGTGCCATGGGCTAGTGAGGCCAGAAACAGAGAGCGAGTGCATCTGAACACGTGGCTACAGAGCTGGTGTAGGAGGGAGGGCTTCAGGTTTGTGTATCATTGGCATACGTTCTGGGGAAGGTGGGACCTGTACAGGAAGGACAGGTTGCACCTGAACTGGAGGGGCACCAATATTCTGGGTGGGAGGTTTGCCAGAGCTCTTCATGAGGGTTTATACTAGTTTGGCAGGGGATGGGAACTAGAGCTACAGATCAGAGGATGGGGGAGCCGGTGACAGACAGATAGAACAAGCAGAGAATCTGTGAGGAAGGATAGACAGTTGATAGGGCAAAGTTGCAGTTCGTGTGACGGGTTGAGATGTGTCTACTTCAATGTAAAAAGTGCCAGAAATAAGGGTGACAAACTTAGAGCATGGATCAGTACTTGGAACTACGACTTTGCGGCCATTACGGGGACTTGGATAACACAGGAGCAGGAATGGTTGTTAGATGTTCTGGGGTTTGGATGTTTCAAAAGAAATAGGGAGGGAGGTAAAAGAGGTGGGGGAGTGGCATTGCTAATCAGGGATGGTATCACAGCTGCAGAAAGGGTGGTCATCGAGGAGGGTTTGTCCACTGAGTCAGTATCGGTGGAAATCAGAAACAGGAAAGGAGCAGTCACTTTATTGGGAGTTTTCTATAGACCCCCCAGTAGCAACAGAGACACTGAGGAACAGATTGGGAGGCAGATTTTGGAAACGTACAGAAGTAATAGGGTTGTTGTCATGGGTGACTTCAACTTCCCTAATACAGACTGGAACCTCCTTAGTGCAAATAGTTTGGATGGAACAGATTTTGTCAGGTGTGTCCAGGAAGGATTTCTGACTCAATATGTAAATAGGCTGACTAGAGGGGAGGCCATATTGGATTTGGTGCTTGGAAACGAACCAGGTCAGGTATCAGATCTCTCGGTGGGAGAGCATTTTGGTGATAGTGATCACAACTCCCTGACCTTTACTATAGTCATGGAGAGGGATAGGAGCAGGCGGTATGGGAAATTATTTAATTGTGGGAGGGGGAATTACAATGCTATTAGGCAAGAACTGCGGAGTATAAATTGGGAACAGATGTTCTCAGGGAAATGCAGGACAGAAATGTGGAAGTTGTTTAGGGAGCAGTTGCTACAAGTACTGGATAGGTTTGTTCCACTGAGGCAAGGAAGGGATTGTAAGCTGAAGGAACCTTGGATGACAAGACACGTGGAACATCTAGTCAAGAGGAAGAAGGAAACTTACTTAAGATTGAGGAAGCAAGGATCGGACAGGGCTCTGGAGGTCTACAAGGTAGCCAGGAAGGAACTCAAGAATGGACTTAGGAGAGCTAGAAGGGGATATGAGAAAACCTTGGTGGGTAAGATCAAGGAAAACCCCAAGGTGTTCTATACTTATGTGAGGAACAAGAGGATGGCCAGAGTGAGGGTAGGGCCAATCAGGGATATTGGAGGGAACTTGTGCGCAGAGTCGGAGAAGGTAGGGGAGGTCCTTAATGAATACTTTGCTTCAGTATTCACCAGTGAGAGGGACCTTGATGTTTGTGAGGACAGCATGAAACACGCAGATATGCTGGAAAAGGTTAATGTTAGGAAGGAGGATGTGCTAGAAATTTTGAAAAGCATGAGGATAGATAAGTCCCCTGGGCCAGACGTGATATACCCAAGGGAAGTGAGGTAAGAGATTGCTGCCCCTTTGGCGATGATCTTTGCGTCCTCACTGTCCACTGGAGTCTTACTAGAAGATTGGAGGGTGGCAAATGTCATTCCCTTGTTCAAGAAAGGGAATAGGGATACTTCTGGAAATTACTGTCCAGTCAGTCTTACTTCTGTGGTGGGCAAATTATTGGAGAGGATTCTGAGAGACAGAATTTATGATTATTTGGAAAAGCATAGTTGATTAGAAATAGTCAGCATGGCTTTGTGAGGGGCAGGTCATGCCTCACAAGCCTCGTTGAATTCTTTGAGGGTGTGACAAAACACATTGATGAAGGTAGAGCAGTGGATGTGGTGTATATGGATTTTAGCAAGGCATTTAATAAAGTTCCCCATGGTAGGGTCATTCAGAAAATAAGGAGGCATGGGATTCAGGGAAATTTGGCTGTCTGGATACAGAATTGGCTGTCCAATAGAAGACAGATTGTGGTAGTAAATGGAAAGTATTCAGCCTGGAGCTCGGTGACCAGTGGTGTTTCGCAGGGATCTGTTCTGGGACCCCTGCTTTTTGCGATCTTTATAAATGACTTGGATGAGGAAGTGGAAGGGTGGGTTAGTAAGTTTGCCGATGACACGAATGTTGGTGGAGTTGTGGATAGTGTGGAGGGCTGTTGTAGGTTGCAATGGGACATTGACAGGATGCAGAGCTGGGTAAAGAAGTGGCAGATAGAATTCAACCCGGAAAAGTGTGAAGTGATTCATTTTGGAAGATCGAATTTGAATGCAGAATACAGGGTTAATGGCAGGATTCTTGGCAGTGTGGAGGAACTGAGGGATCTTGGGATCCACGTCCATAGATCCCTCAAAGTCGCTACCCAAGTTGATAGGGTTGCAAAGAAGGCGTATGGTGTGTTGGCTTTCATTAGCAGGGGAATTGAGTTTAAGAGCCATGAGGTTATGCTGCAGCTCTATAAAACCCTGGTTAAACCACACTTGGAGTATTGTGTTCAGTTCTGGTCACCTCATTACAGGAAGGAAGTGGAAGCATTAGAGAGGGCGCAGAGGAGATTTACCAGGATGCTGCCTGGACTGGAAGGCAGGTCTTATGAGGAAATGTTGAGGGAGCTAGGGCATTTTTCATTGGATCGAAGAAGGATGAGAGGTGATTTGATAGAGCTGTACAAGATGATGAGAGGCATAGATAGAGTGGATAGCCAGAGACCTTTTCCCAGGGCAGAAATGACTATTACAAGGGGGCATAATTTTAAGGTGATTGGAGGAAGGTATAGGGGAGATGTCAGAGGTAGGTTCTTCACACAGAGAGTGGTGGGTGCGTGGAATGTGCTGACAGCAGTGGTAGTGGAGTCAGATACTTTAGAGACTTTTAAGCAACTCTTGGATAGGCACAAGGAGGATAGCAAAATGAAAGGTAGGCAGGGTAGATTGATCTTGGTAGGATAATAGGTTGGCACAACATCTTGGGCCGAAGGGCCTGTACTGTGCTGTACTGTTCTATGTCCTATGTTCTATTGTACAAGTATTGTATAATTGTATAAGTATTGTATAATTGTATAAGTCCCGTCCTTGTTACTTTTCCGCTGGCTTTTATCCAGCTTCTACTGGTATTCACCTCAATTGCTCCCTGTTTCAGTGAGTGTGACATTGTTAATTCTCTGTGGGTAAAGACATTTCTTTTGAATTCTCCATATTTAAGGCGTTTCACATTTACCACAATATGAATGAACTTTACATTGAATTTGAGGGAGAGAAGAGGGGTCCAAGATTACTTAGTTTAAATAAAGGGAATTTTGAGGGCATGACATGAGTTGGGAAAATGAATTAGCAAATTAGATTAAAGGACAGGTCAAAAGAGGTGCAGTTTCAGTCATTTATAGGAATGTACCTACGGAAAAGATATTTTCCAACGTGTGAGAAAAATTCCAAGGGATGGATCTACCTTCCACTATTAATTGGAAATGTTAAAGATAGCATCAATTTTAAGGAAAAAAGTATACAATTATGTAAAGGCAAGTGGTAGGTCAGAAGATTGGACAGAATATAAAACACGGCAAAGAATTAATAGGGAATGAAAAGGATAAAGTACAAGAGAATGCTAGCCAGAAATATGAAAACAGATAGCAAGAGTTTCTCTAAATATTTAAAGAGAAGAGTTAACAAAATGAGTGGTGGTCTATTCCAAAGTCAGACTGGAGAATTAATGGTGGAAAAATCAGATGGGAAAGGTATTTGGCTTCAGTTTTTCATTATAGAGGATATAGGTAACATCTCAGAAACAGCCATAAATCAAGAAATAGAAGGGAGGGAGAAACATAAGTAAATGTTAAGTGCAATAGACTGGCAAGTGTCCAGGACCTGATGGACTTTATCCTCAGGTCTTAAAATAAGTTTTTGTAATACAGGTGATACTTTGGACTTAATTTTCCAAAACTCAATTTGAGGACAGTCCCATTAGAACAAGAAATAGCAAATAATCCTCCTTTATTCAAAAAAGGAGGAAGGGAGACAGAGAGCAGGAAACTACAGACCAGTTAGCTAACAATTGCCAAAGACGAAGCATAGAGCAGAAATAAATTGTTTTTTCTTTCAGATTGGCAAGATGTAATGAGGCTATCCCAAATGGATCAGTGCTGGGGTCTCAACTGCTTACAAATGATATAAATAAAGGGATGGTAGGCGCGGTACTAAATTTGCTAACAACACAAAGATAGGTAAGAATGTAAGTTTTGAAGTGGACAAAAGGAGGCTACTAGAAATTATAGACAGGTTAAGTGCACGGACAGAGTTTGGATCTGGCAGCTTGGAGGAGAAAGGGAGCCAGCTATCCAAAATGGTGGCACTGGCAAAGTAGGCCCAGCTTCTCCAGGACGGCCACATTCTTCTCTTTCTTTATCTTCTCTCTCCTTCTCGTCTTTTATTCTTACTTACCTTCCGGAGTTCTGGAGAGAGAGGCAGCTGTGGTGGGGAGCGTAGCAGCAACTGTGGGCCTGGAGCGGTGTTGGGCTGGAGGCCTGGTTGGGGGGAATGGCTGTGAGCCTGGAGCGGTGTTGGGCTGGAGGCCTGGTTGGGGGAAATGGCTGTG
>NC_063370.1:9210774-9223701 GCF_021869965.1 Rhincodon typus
GGGAAATGGCTGTGAGCCTGGAGCAGTTTGGGCTGGAGGCCTGGTTGCTGGCAGCAGCCATGGACCTGAGCCCAAACTGATTACAGTGAGCCTGAAGTGTCTGTCCTCTGGCATCAGTGGCATCAAGAGCAGGAAGCCTGAGATTTTCCAGAGAGTGGGCCAAAAAGGAAGAGACTGAGCCCTTCCAGGAAATGCAGTTAGGAAAGACTGTTGACAATTTACGTTTATTCCTTTATTTTTCCACTTAAAATTAGGAAGGACTGTAAATGTTATTTCTTTACTTATCTACTTCCACTAAGAACAATGCTACCCTTTTAACTTTGTTTCTCTGTGTCTCTACTTGTACCTCAGTTTTGTACCCAGGTTCCTTTATCCTTAAAATGGCACTATGTGTGGCGACATTATACACTTTTCACTGTACTCCTGTACTTCTGTACTTGAGGACACATGGCAATAAAGCTTAAATCAAATGAAATCAAAGATTTACAAGGATGTTGCCAGGGGTGGTGGGTTTGAGCTATGTGGAAAGGCTAAATAGGCTGGGGCTATTTTCCCTGGAGCATCAGAGGCTGAGGGGTGACCTTATTGAGGTTTATAAAATCATGAGGGCCATGAATAGTGTGAATAGAAAAGGTCTTTTCCCCAGGGTAGGGGAGTCCAAAACTAGAGGGCATAGGTTTAAAGTGAGAGGGGAAAGATTTAAAAGGGACCTAAGAGCCAACTTTTTCACGCAGAGGGTGGTGCGAGTATGGAACAAACTGCCAGAGGAAGTGGTGGAGGCTGGTACAATTATAGCATTTAAAAGGCATCTGGATGGGTACATGAATAGGAAGGGTTTAGAGGGATATGGGCCAAATGCTGGCAGATGGGATTAGATTAATTCAGGATATCTGGTCGGCATGGATGAGTTGGACCAAAGGGTCTGTTTCCGTGCCGTACAGCTCTATGACTCTAAGTGAAGCATAATGTGGGAAAATATGAAATGTCCATTTTGTTAGGAAGAATATAGAGAAGCACATTTTAGAATTTTAGAATTATTATGTAAATGGTGAGAGATTACACAACTCTGAGCTACAGAGGTATCTTTGTGTCCTAGTACACGAATTACAAAAGATTTGTAGCAGGTATTAGGGAAGACAAATAGAATATTGGCCTTTATTAAAAAGGAATGGAGTATAAAAATAGGCAAGACTTGCTGTAATTATACTACACCCTAGTCATATCACAGCTGGAATGCTGCAAATGATTTAATTACCCTTATCTTAGGAAAGATATATTGGAGTCAGTCCAGAGAAGGTTCACTAATCTGATCCTGGCCTTCCTTATGAGGAGAGATTGAGTAGATTGGACTCCAAACTCATTGAAGTTGAGAAGAACAGAGGTGACATTATTGAAACATATGACATTATTAGGGGGCTTGACAGGGTAGATGCAGAAACGTTGTTTCCCAGTTCTGAGGAAGGGTCACCGGATCCGAAACGTTAACTTTGTTATTAACTTCACGGATGCTGCCAGACCTGTTGAGCTTTTCCAGCAACTTCTGTTTTTGTTTAAGGTTGTTTGCGCTTGTGGGAGAGCCTAGGGCCAGAAAGCATCATCTCAGAGTAAGGGGTCACCCATTTAAGACAGAGATGAGGAGGAATTTCTTCTCACAAAGGGGAGGGAATCTGCAGAATTCTTTACTGCAAAGGACTGCTGAGTCTGGGTTGTTAAGTTTATTCAAGACTAAAATTGAGGGATTTTTTAATCATTAAGGGAATGAAGGGTTATGAGGAAAAGGCAGGAAAGTGGAGTTGAAGATTTTCATTGATTCTTCGAGATGTACAGCATGGAAACAGACCCTTCTAAAATATGCTTCTCTTTCTTCTTCCCAACAAAATGGACATTTCATATTTTCCCACATTATGCTTCACTTAGAGTCATAGACACGTGCAGCATGGAAACAGACCCTTTGGTCCAACTCATCCAAGCCGACCAGATATCCTGAATTAATCTAATCCCATCTGCCAGCATTTGGCCCATATCCCTCTAAACCCTTCCTATTCATGTACCCATCCAGAAGTTAAATGTTGTTAAGTTAGCCGTGATCTCATTGAATGGTGAAGCAGACTTGATGGGCCAAATAGCCTACTTCTGCTTTTAGGTCTTAAGTCATTAAGAAAGCCAGTAGAATGTTATCATTTAATGTGGGGGAGACTGAAGACCATAGGAGGGAGGTTAGGTTTGGGTCATACAGGGCACCGGTGAGACCATATCTGGAGAGTTGTATTCAATATTGATCACTTTATTTAAGGAAGGATGTCGATGAATTAGGGGCATGTCCGATACCTAGAATGTTTGGGTTGGCTTAAGAGAACAGGCTGGGCTTGTATTCACTGACATTTAGAATAGTAAGAGGCAACTTGACTGAAACATATGCAATCCAGAGAGATCTTGACAGTGTGGATGTGGACAAGATGCCTTCTCCTATGGGACGATCTAAAAGGAGGGGTTTAATCAGGGGTCTCTCCATTTAAACCAGAGACAAGGTGAAATATTTCCTTTCCAAGGGTTGTAAATCTTTGGAACTCTCTTCCTGAA
Source organism: Rhincodon typus (assembly GCF_021869965.1). Classification (NCBI taxonomy): domain Eukaryota; kingdom Metazoa; phylum Chordata; class Chondrichthyes; order Orectolobiformes; family Rhincodontidae; genus Rhincodon; species Rhincodon typus. Next base: position 9,213,355 of record NC_063370.1, read on the forward strand.
AAGCTGGTGGAACCAAAGAGCTTGAATATTTTAAGGCAGAGGAGAACAGATTCTTGTAAAGTTGTGTGCACAGCCCAGACCAACACAGCTCAGACCAACACGGAAGCCAACCCCCCATCCATGGACTCCATTCCATTTACACTTCTCATTGCTGCAGAAAGGCTGCCAACATCATCAAAGACCCCCCCACCCCCCCACTCTGGTAATGCTCTCCTACAACCTCTTCCATCAGGCAGAAGATACAGAAGCTTGAACCCGTGCACCAACAGGTTCAGGAACACATTCTTCCCTGCCGTTATTAGACTGAGGAATGGACCTCTCTAATTTCACATAATGTTGATCTTCTTAATGTCGATCTTACTTTGCGCACCTCCTGTGCAGTGTAACGTTGTATGCCTTGCTCTGGCTGAGAGCCCTATGATCTGTATGTCCGTGTTTGCAATGATCTGCCTGTACTGCTCGCAAAACAAAACTTTTCACCGTACTCAAGTACTTGCGACAACAACAAATCAAATCAGATCAAATAACTGGGAATGAAAGGATATCAGGGTTTGATGGGAATGCAGATTTGACATGATGAGCCGTGATCTCATTGAATGGTGGAGACGGCTCAAGGGGCTGAATGGCCTACTCTGGCTCCTAGTGTTTGTCTTTATGGCTCCTCAGGTTTGGAACTCCCCCAGGGGAAATGGGCCGAACAGCCTCCTCTGTTTTCTCCATATCTACCCTATCAAATCCCTTCACAATTTTAAGTGCCCCTTTCAGGTCAGCTATCAGCCTTCACTTTTCCAGTGATATGCTCCGACTCGCTTAGTCTTCGCTCACCGTTACAATCTGGTCTCATCCGCGCAAATCCTTCCTTTTTCCCAAACACCATTTACACAGCTTCTAAATCTTTGCTTGGGAGACAGAGACCAGCACTCTGCTCTCTGCGCAGTCCTCTGAGCAGGTTCTGTACAACTTCAAAACCATTTCTCTGCTTTTCTGACCCATTCCTCACAAAAGGGCTTGGAAGAGTCATAGAAGCCCTACAGTGCAGTAGCAGGCCATTCGGCCCATCAGGTCCACACTGACCCTCCGAACAGCATCCTGCCCTCCCCAGTCCTATCCTTGTAACCCTGTATTTCCCCATGACTAACCCACCCAGCCTGCACATCTCTGGACACTATGGTGCAATTTAGCACGGCCATTCCACCATAACCTGCACATCTTTGGATTGTGGGAGGAAACCGGAGCACCCAGAGGAAACCCACTTTGTCTTTCATTTATTTCGTCAGCATAACCATGTTCAGGAAGAGAATGCTGGAGGGGAATTTACCCAGTCTGGCGATAATGGAACAAGAAATTCCAGACTCTTCATTTACAGCCATTCAACTATCATTCCACGAATTCCATTCAGTCATTTGATCAGAAATATTACCATCCTGTTCAGCACACAAATAGCCACTTGAATATCTCAGTAACATTGAAGGTTAAGCAGTAGGATCCGATTGCCTCGGCTCTACGTAACAAACAGTGCTGAATAAAGCTTTTCTCTTATTTATTCATTTGTGGGCTGTGGGCGTCGCTGGCTGGGCCCTGCATTTATTCCCTGAGAAAGGTGATGGTGAGCTTGAACAGTTGCAGTCCACCTGCTGTGGGTTGACCCACTATGCCCTTAAGGAGGGAATTCCAGGATTTTAACCCAGGGACACTGAAGGGACAGCGATATATTTCCAAGTCAGGATAGTGAGTGGCTCAGAGGGGAACTTGCAGGGGGTTGGTGTTCCCATGTATCTGCTGCCCTTGTCCCTCTAGATGGAAGTGGTCGTGGGTTCGGAAGGTGCTGTCTGAGGATCTTGGGTGAATTTCTGCAGTGCATCCTGTTACTGTGTGTGGAGGGAGTGGATGTTTGTGGATGTGGTGCCAATCAATTGGGGGCTGCTTTGTCCTGGATGGTGTTGAGCTTCTTGAGTGTTGTTGGGGCTGTACTCATCCAGGCAAGTGGGGAGTAGTCCATCACACTCCTGACCTGTGCCTTGTAGATGGTGGTCAGGCTTTGGGGAGCCAGGAGATGAGTTACTCGCTACAGAATTCCTAGCCTCTGACCTGCTCTTGTAGCCACTGTGTTTATGCGGTGAGTCCAGCTGAGTCAATATGATCCATCATGTCTGTAATGGCTCTCTAAGAGAGAAACTCAGAGAGTCGCACACAGCCCCCACATATCTTCCTTTGCTTCAGGTTAGCCCAGTTGACTGAATGACTAGTTTGCAGTTTGGAAATCATACCAATGGGGTGTGGGTTTGGTTCCAGCTCAGGATGAGGTAGACCCGAGAGCTGCTGCATTTCTTGTCCCCTTGAGAAGGGGCAGCACAGGTAAACCACCGCTAGCAAAAAACAATTGCCAAAATCACAGTGAAACATCAGCAGATGATGAGCCAAGGACAGAACGCCTTTAGAATGAAACAAACATAGAGAAACTCGGCATCTCTGGCAGTATCTGTGGATAGAGAGAAACAGAGTGAACGTTTCGAGTCTTCAGAATGGTGAACTCTGTTTCCCTCCCTCCACAGATGCTGCTAGACCCCCGAGTTTCTCTGTGTTTGCTTCACATCTCCACAGGATTTTGCCTTTGTTTCCAAATTGACCAAGTCCTCTCCCAAAGCCACGATTTGAATCCACTTCCACCGCACTCTGAGGGCAGAGCAATGAAGATTCAGGGCAAAGAACCTTTTCCCCTCACCTCACTGATGTTTCCTTTACCAGACTCCTTCAATCAGAGCCCTCTGGTTGTCGATTCTTCAGCCGATGGGATCTGTTTCTTCCGATCTGCTCTGTCTCGATCCCTCATCGCCCCTTAATCTTCTCTTTTCCAAAAAAAAATACAGCCTCCGACTTCTCCAATCTATCTGCAGAACTGAAGTTCCCCATCCCTGGATCCGTTCACCAGAATTGTTTCTGTACTCTCTCTAATAGTTTCTTAACTGCTGACGTGGATGTAATACTCCATTTGAGGTCAAACCAGGAGATAGTTCAGGTTTACCGTAACGTCCTTACTTTGGTACATTATATTCGAGTTGGCCCAGTTGGTTGGTTTGCAATGCACAGTAACACCCATAATGCAGGTTCAAATCCCATCACTGGATGTGGTCTCTGTGAAGGAATCTCCTTCTCAACGTCTCCCTCACCTGAGACGCAGTGACCCACAGATTAAACCACCACCAGTTGTCTCTTTGTAATGAGGGATCGGGACTATGATGACTTTACTTTATACCCTTATTCATAGAGCCCAGGATGCTATATCCTTTATTAGCTATTTCCTCAACCTATCATAGAGTCATACAGCACAGAAATAGACCCTTCGGCCCAACCAGTCCATGTTGAACATAACCCCAAATTACAGGAAAAACTCAGCAGGTCTGGCAGCATCTGTGAAGGGTAAAACAGAAGTTTTGAGGAAGGGTCACCGGACCCAAGAGCTTCTCCAGCAACTTCAGTTTTGTTTCCTGATTTACAGCATCCGCAGTTCTCTCATTTTTTATAATCCCAAATTAAATAATCTCCCCTGCCTGCTTCTGGCCCATATCCCTCCAAACCTTTCCTATTGATGAACTTATCCAAATGCCTTTTAAACATTGTAACTGTACCCGCATCCACCACTTCCTTTGGCAGTTCACTCCACACGTGAACCACTCCCTGTGTAAAAATGTTGCCCCATGTCTTTTTTAAATCTGTCTCCTTCACCTTCAAAAGCATACCCCCCTAGTCTTGAAATCCCCCACCCTAGGGAAAAGGCATCTGCCTTTCACCCTATCTATGCCCCTTACAATTTTATAAACCTCTATAAGGTCACCTCTCAGCCTCCTACGCTCCAGGGAAAAAAAGTCCCAGTTTATCCCGCCTCTCCTTATAACTCAAACCCTTCATTCGGGGCAACATCCTGGTAAATCTCTTCTAAATCCTCTCCAGCTTGATAATATCCTTCCTATAACAGGGTGACCAGAACTGGACACAGTGCTCCAGAAGAGGCCTCACCAATATCCTGTACAACATGTTGCTGCCATCAGCAATGTAACACTTACATACACAGCCCCTTCAGGCCCCTGCACCCCTTTTTAGAATTATATTGTTTCAACTTAAATTAATCAACTCACATTTCTCTGGATTGAATTAAATCCACACGCTTGATCAACCCACCAAACTCTGCAAGTTTATAAACGTTTTCATATAGTTAGTGTGAATGGCCTGAAAACTCACTATCTACAAAGAGTGAGAGAAGCAGAGAACATAAATAAAGTCGAATAGCAAAGCAGACAGGTACGCGACAGAAATATACTCGGAGGGATGTGGGGAGAGGATGAATTCTGTGGACTGGATTGAGCACAGCATGGTTAAAGTTCAACTTTAACTTACTCACTGCACCTGGAGTGAGTCACTGTGTGTGAGAGACGTTGGGATGTGATAGCACATCGATGCAAATTATCATTTAATAAAACTGTTAAAGTACCCAATTGATATGATGTTTCTCACAATTGTATCTCGATATAGCAGCTTCTGTTTTGCTGAAGCTATAATGTAGAAGCTCCACAAATAATTTGCAATAAATTCATTCCCACTATTCGCCCGTTTCCCACTGTAGTTATTTTTAAGGTTTTAGCGAAAATTTGTAGCTCTCGTTGTGGGTGCAGTGGTTCGCTAGCTCACCGAGTTGAATAGCAACCACCCCACCATACACAAACAGAGCTGCATTAAGGCACTATTTAAGCAAGCCATATCACACTGCAAACACCCCAGAACTCCAGAGAATGGAAGAGAAACACCTACATAAAGTACTTACTGACAACAGATACACAAGAAGTTTCGTCCGCAGGTGCCTACAAAACATATGACAGTCAGAGGACATGGTACATCAGAAGACACCAGTAATGCTACCCTACATCAAAAATTTTTAAGAAATGACAACCAGACTCCTTAGACCACATAAGATCCTGATTGCACACAAACTTATATCAACACTGCATCCAATTCTATCAAAGACTAAAAACCCATACCGACAGTAAACAGGACTAATTTGAGATACAGAATACGATGTAGTGAGTGCAATAAACATTACATTGGACAAACAGGGAGGAAACTGATGACCAGGGTACACAAACACCAGCTGGCAGCAAAAAGACACAATCAATATTCAATTGCCTCGATACACACAGACAATGAGGGACATTAGTTCGACTGGGGACAAAGTGACTACACTGGGACAAGTAAACAACAGAGATGCAAGGGAATTTCTGGAAGCCTGGTTCTCAACGCGGGACTCCATTAACAAACACATAGAAATAGACCCTGTATACAGAGCGCTGCTGAAACAACAGAACCAGAGGTGACAAGACCAATCAGAGGATCATATAAATTCAGAATGGAGCAGAACACCAATGCTTCGATCAGAGTTGGCACTGATGATGTTGCCTAAAACAGTAACAAAACGTCTGCGTGCCACAGAACAACCAGCTCGGAGAGCTAACGATCAACTGATCCCACTGTGGTGATAGGAACCAAGTGGATCCCATTGACTATGAGGTCTTTGATTGGGGTTGTTAACCTGAGGCAATCAGTCAGCACTTGCTATGACCAATATAAACAGGGGATCAGGTCCGGGTATCCCTGGAGAAGGAACATACGGTGCCCACCAATATTCTCGATACATTTTGAGAGAGTTGGGCACCGTGGGGTGTGGAGTGCCTTATCTCCCCCTCCAATGCCACTTTGATTTGATCCATACCCTCCCCCTCACTTTTTCCTTCAAACAGGCATCACCCCCAGGGGATCTGCTTGCTACTGGTCCTTTAGTCACGTGGGTGTCTTTCCTGGTAGTGGTATGTTGATAAAGTTATTAGCAAAAACAAAAGAAATAAACAGAGGATTGGGCCTGGGTATCCCTAGAAAAGGAGGACGTGGTGTGCTCTGATGCTCTCAATGCCTTTCAGCAGAATTGGGGACCACGGGGTGTGGAGGGCTTTATCTCCGCCTCCAATTCCATTTCGATTCAACCCCGACCCTCCTCTTCACTTTCCTTTTCTCCTTCTCATAGGCATTGACCCTACTGGGCTCCACTTGTCACTCGTTCTTTGGCCACATGGGTGTTTCTCCTGGTAGTGCAATATTATTAAAGTTATTTACACACCTGATGCTTTCACTGTGTCTCGCATCAAGTAACAGAAAAGAACAAAAAACAAAAAAGAAAAGAAGAAAAAAAAAATAGGAAAATAAACAGGGGATTTGGAATCTCCTCAGTTCAGGGGACTGACTCCGAGCTGGCTGGTCACAGCCAGTGTACTGTGCAGAAGGAAAGAAAAGGGTGACTTGTTGACAAGATACCAACCTCTGTGAAGTTATTTCACCCACATAGTTTGTTGAAAGGTGTAAAATTGTTCACCTCCTTTTGCAGTCCCTCTCCTGCCTTATGACCTTTTAAAAAAAAAATCACGAATGCCCTTTAGGGAAGGAAATCTGCCATGTTCACCTGGTTCAGGCCTACATGTGACTCCAGACCCACAGCGACTGTGGTCAAGACTAAACTACCTTTGGAAATGAAAAGAACCAGACTTGCATTTACGTAGTGCCTGTTCTGAGTGCTGGGTGTCTCGAAGCTCTTTGCAGTGACTGGTGGCTCTTGGAAGTGCAGTCACCACTGTAATGTAGGAAACGTGACAGCCAAAGTGAGCACAGTAAGCTCCCATGAACAACAACGTAAGAATGACCCTTATCACTTGTAATTATTATGATGCCAGCTAAGGGATAAGTATTAGCCAGGGCACCATGGGAAATCTCCCATTCCTGGTAACAGTGCCACAAAACCTCTTACACAAAACCTCTATGCCGTGACATAGCTGATTTTTTCTGGAGTGGGACTCGAATTCAGAGTTTTGTGATTCCGTCTATCCACAGTACTCAAAAGGGCAGCTTCTCCAGAGAAAGTTAGGGATAGGCAATAAATGCTGATCAGTGACCAAAAATTTATTTAAAAATATTTCTTTTCACATTTTATTCCCTGCGATTTAAATGTTTCCTTTGTTTGTGGGATGTGCATGTTGCTGCCTGGGCCAGCAGTTACTGCATGTCCCAAATGCCCCTGAAGAAGGGGGTGAGCTGCCTTCTTGAACCATTCGAGTCCCACTCCAGAAAAAAATCAGCTATGTCACTGCATTGCAGTGTCATAGTGTCATAGAGATATACTGCCTGGAAACAGACCCTTCAGTCCAACTTGTCCATGTCGACCAGAAATCCTAAATTAATCCAGTCCCATTTGCCAACGTTTGGCCCATATCCCTCTAAACCCTTCCTATTCATGTACCCATCCAGATGCCTTTTAAATGTTGTAATTGTACCAGCCTCTACCACTTCTTCTGGCAGCTCATTCCATACACGCACCAGCCTCTGTGTGAAAAAGTTGCCATTTACATCCCTTTTAAATCTTTCATGTGTATCCATTGTGTGTAGGGACACCCTCACAGTGCTGTTACAGAGGTAGTTTCAGGATTCTGACCCAGCGATGCTGAAAGAGCAGCAATATATTTCCACACAAAAACTGTGGATGCTGGAAATCAGAAACCACAACTGAAATTGCTGGAAAAGCTCAGCAGGTCTGGCAGCATCCGTGAAGAGAAATCAGAGTTAACGTTTCGCTTCCAGTGACCCTTCCTCATATATATTTCCAAGCCAGGACAGTAGGCAGCACTGCAGCTCAGTGATCAGCGCTGCTGCTTCACAGCACTAAAGGCCTGGGTTCAATTCCACCCTGCGGTGACTGGCTGTGTGGGGTTTACACATTCTTCCTGTGTCTGCGTGGGACCCCCTCTGGATGTTTCTGTTTCCTCCCACAGTCTAAAGATGTGTGGGCTAGGTGGGTTGGCAGTGGGAAATGTAGGGTTATAGTGATAGGGTGGGTCTGCATGGGAGACTTTGTGTGGAATCAATAAGCCAAATAGCCTGCTTCCACAATGTAGGAATTCTAATGAGAGGCTTGGAGAGGAACTAACAGGGAGAGCAATCAAAACAGAAAGTGCTGGAGGAACTCAGCAGGTCTGGCAGCATCTGTGGAGAGAGAAACACAGTCAATTGTATATGACTCTTCATAATGTTCTCTCTCCACAGATGCTGTCAGACCTGCTAATTTTCTCCAGCATTTTCTGGTTCCCTATCAGATTTCCAACAGCATTGGTGGGGCTGGTGCCGCTCAGCTCTGCTACTCTTGTGTTTGGAAAGACACTATCTCCTTTAGCAGAGAGAGAAAGTGAGAGAGAGCAGGCTCCCACTCAGTCTGGGGTGGGAACGGGGGATAGTGTTTGGAGTCTGGGGAGGGGAGGGTGAGATTTTGGACTGTTCCGGAGGGAAATGAGTTCTGATCCTGTTTGCGAGGTCAGTGCAGCTTTAAATGGTGTCTTTAGTTCTCTCTCCCTTGGCCAAACGTCTGTAGAGTGAGCCCCGCCTCCGTCAGCTGTCAGATACAAATAGGAGGGGGCCCTGGGCATACAGCCGATGCTGGGACCTCGCACCGCGAGTACAGTAGCAGCAGCAGAACAGGGGAGGGGAGCAGAGAGAAGGGAGTGAGCAGCTCTCCGCCAGGTTGGGTACCCCTGCCTGAAAGAGAAAGGTGGCCCGGGTGAGAATCTGGGCAGGGAAGTAAAAGCAGGGAGACAGAGAGGGAGAAGTCAGGCCTGAGAAACTTTTATTTCGTTCTGAGCAACTTTTGAGTTCCCTATCCTCTGTGTGTGTGTGTGTGTGTGTGTGTGTGTGTCTTTCTCTCTGTGTCTGCCTCTTTCTGTGTGTTTGTCCCCGTCTCACTCTCTCTCTCTGTGTCTCTGTGTGTCTCTCTCTCTCCTTCTGTCTGTATCTCTGTCTCTTTCTGTCTGTTCTCTCTCTGCCTGTGTGTGTCTCTGCGTCTGACTGACTCGCTCTTTCTGCTTGTGTGTCTCTGTCTCTCTCTCTGCATCTGTGTGTGTCTCTGTGTCTGTCTGACCCTCTCTCTCTGCCTTTGTGTCTGTCTGTCTCTCTCTCTCTGCCTCTGTGTGTGTGTGTCTCTGTCTGCCTCTCTCTCTCTCTGCCTCTGTGTGTGTGTGTGTGTCTCTGTGTCTGTCTGTCTGTCTCTCTGCCTCTGTGTGTGTGTGTGTGTCTCTGTGTCTGTCTGTCTGTCTCTCTGCCTCTGTGTGTGTGTGTGTCTCTCTCTGTACCTGTCTCTGTCTCTCTCTCTGCCTCTGTGTGTGTCTCTCTGTCTGTCTGTCTCTCTCTCTGTACCTGTGTGTGTGTGTGTGTGTGTGTGTGTGTGTGTGTTTGTCTCTCTCCCTCTCTGTATTGTGGAGGGATGGGGGGATCCCCGGACTCCGATCCCACTGTGCGGATGAACAGTACCTGCGAGAAGACCACTCATATCCTGGAGAACAGTCAGCCTGTGGTCAGCATCGTGATGTTCACTGCAGGGGTGGTGGGTAATGTGTTGGCATTGGCCCTGCTGGGGGTGCACAGGAAGGAGCTGCGAACCAAGTCCTCGGTTTTCTGTATCCTGGTAACCGGGCTGGCAGTCACCGACCTGATGGGCACCTGCTGCCTCAGCCCCATGGTGTTTGTGGCGTACGCCCAGGGGCGCTCACTGCTCGGCCTGGCAGAAGGATCTGGCCTCTGCTCCTTCTTCTCCAGCGCCATGACTTTCTTTGGGCTGGCATCCACTCTGCTGCTATTCGCCATGGCGGCCGAGCGGTGCCTGGCTATCAGCCACCCGTACCTCTACCCCCAGCACGTTGGCAGGAGCCGGGCCAAGCTGGCACTGCCCACCATCTACATCTTCGCTGGGCTCTTCTGCCTCCTGCCCGTCGTCGGCTTCGGCCAACACAAGCAGTACTGCCCGGGGACCTGGTGCTTCCTGCAGATGGAGTCCGGCAATTGGGCTGTGGTGGGCTTCTCGCTGCTTTATGCCAGCCTCATCGCCTTGCTGGTGCTCGCCGTGGTTTTGTGCAACGCCTCGGTGATCGTCAGCCTCTGCAAGATGCACCAGAGCCAGAGAAGCCGGCGCGGCTCAGTGCTATCGTCCCAGAGGAAGGCTCGCAGGAGGAGCATCTTCGGCCAGAGGGAGGAGGAAGTGGACCACCTCATCCTGCTCGTCTCCATGACTGCAATCTTCGCCATCTGCTCCCTGCCCCTCACGGTGAGTGTCCGGCTCTTTCACAACAAAAACTCCTCTCAGTCTTCCACAGCAAGAGGGATCTGGGCGCGGGGAGATCTGTGTAAGGGATCTGGGAGCGGGGAGATCTGTGTGAGGGTCTGGGCGCGGGGAGATCTGGGCGCGGGGAGATCTGTGTGAGGGATCTGTGCGCGGGG
>NC_063370.1:9223711-9228640 GCF_021869965.1 Rhincodon typus
TCTGTGCGCGGGGGGATCTGGGCGCGGGGAGATCTGTGTGAGGGTTTGGGCGCGGGGAGAACTGTGTGAGGGATCTGGGCGCGGGGAGATCTGTGTGAGGGGTCTGGAGACAGGGACCTGAGTTCAGTTCCACCCCCGGGCGACTGTCTGTGTGGACCCACAGTCCAAAGGTGTGCAGGTTGGGGTGGATTGGCCATGCTAAATTACCCCCATAGTGTCCGGGGATGTGCAGGGTTGGTGGGTTAGCCCTGTGCGACATGAGGATAGGATGGAGTGCTGCGTCTGGGTGGGATGCTCTTCCGAGGGTCGTTGTGGACTCGATGGGCCGAATGGCTTGTTTCCACACTTGTCGGGATCCCACGATTCGAAGTCCAGCTTCAATTGTATTTGAGCTTGGTTACACTATTCCTGGAATATTGCCAGTAGTTCTGGTCTCCTTAACTTCAGGAAAGGTATTACTGCCCTAGATTCACAATGAAGATACACCCGACTTGCTGCAGATGGTGCTGGGACTGTTGTGTGAAAAATCAATGATTGATTGATTGGGAAGATATGTTCGTATTCTCTACAATTTCGAAGAATGAGAGGTGATCTCATTCAAACCTACATATTATTTACCAGAACGCGCTGGCGAAACCGAGCAGGGTCTGGCAGCATCTGTGGAGAGAAAACAGAGTTAACCCTTTTGAGTCCTGTATGAGCTTTCTTCAGAACATGTCTGGGGTCACTGGGGGCTAAGAACCAGGGCACACAGAATAAGGGGTAATCCATTTAGGACTGAGGTGTGAATGAGTTTCTTCATTCACAGGATGGGAAAATCTTTAGAATTCTCCACAACCTCGAAGCTGGGGAAGCTCAGTCATTGATTATGTTCAAGATGGAGATTAATAGCTAGAAATCTATCAAAGATATGAAGGGATATTGTAGGGGAAAACAGCATTGAGGTTGATTATCTGCTGTGATCTGGTTGAATAATGGACAAGTGGAGGCTCGAACTTCCTCTGTGCAAATCCCTGACGTGACCTCTTGTGAATTTGGATCAGGTTATAGGGATTCTTTTAAAAAAAAATCTGGGTATAGAAACAGCTGGGATCAATGAAGAGTGACCACAAAAATTAAACAAAAATCAAAGAAACCGACATGTCTTATCAGTGTCTGTAGAGTGAGAAACAGATTTAACGTTTCGGGTCCAAAAACGGAAATTGCTGGAAAAGCTCAGCAGGTCTGGCAGCATCTGTGGAGAGAAATCGGAGTTAGCGTTTCGGGTCCAATGACCTTCAGAACAACGATGGTTAAACTGAAAAGTCCATGCGGTTTGTGTTTTTTTCAAATTTCCCAGCATCTGCAGTAGTTTGTGTTTGCATCAATGCCTGAAGACTGAGTTGGATGGTCTTAAACCACCTCCAGTTCATTCACCCACATTCCTTCGGGGTGGAGAGAGACTGATGGGTTGGAACGATATTGGCTGCAGTTTAGAAGAAAGAAGGAGGAGAAGGGGGAATCTCATAGCTACACAAAATTCCAGCAGGATCATACGAGGGTAAACGCTGGAAGGATATTCCCAGTGCCTGGGGAGTCTAGAACCAGGGGGTCTCAGTCTAAGGTTATAGAATAGGCCATTTAGGACTGAAATGAAGAGAAATGTCTTTACCCAGAGAGTGGGGATCCTGTGGAATTCTCTGCCACAGAAAGCAGTTGAGGCCGAAAGATTGAATGTTTTCAAGAAGGAGTTAGATATAGTTCTTAGAGCTAAAGAGAGAAAGCAGGAACAGGGGACTGAGTTGGATGCTCAGCCATGTTCATATGGACTGGGGGGACGAGGCTGGAAGGGCCGAATGAGCTACTCCTGCTTCTATTTGCGATGTTTCTATGAGACCTGCAGTACTTTACCTGATCTGGCTGCGATGTCTCTTCAGTCCTACACTGACTCTTAATTGCCTTCCAACATGGTCCAGCGCGATATTCAGTAACAGTGACTGGAATTTCGGGCACTCTGCAACAGGCTCACCTGTGGTACGTGCGTTTATTTAGAGAATAATCGATTTTTAAACAATAGCTTTTCGCTCGGCCAGATCAGCGATTGACTTTTCTAAGTTCCCTCTATACTTAGAGCGGATCGGAATGCTGTCTGAGCTGTTTTACTGACAGCATGTCCAATGAACAAAAGGCTGTATAAGGCATTTCTGAGACGTTAGGTGATGCTGCATAAATTCTCTTCATGTCAAAACTTACATCACAGCTCAGTGACAAACTGCTGTGCTCTTTGACTCCAAAAGTCAGGCTGGTGCCTCTTTTTAAATGCAGCATCGTGGACAATCTGTAACAGCATTTCGAGTTTACTTTTAATTTGTGTGGCACCGAGGAGATGCAACAGGAAATATTATAGCATCATAGAGATGTACAGCACGGAAACAGACCCTTCAGACCAACTCGTCCACGCCGACCAGATATCCTAATTTAATTGAGTCCCATTTGCCAGCATTTGGCCCATATCCTTCGAAACCCTTCTTATTCATACACCCATCTAGATGCCTTTTAAACGTCGTCATTGTATCCGTCTCCACCACTTCCAGGGGCTATTTTCCCTGGAGTGCCGGAGGCTGAGGGGTGACCTTATAGAGGCTTATAAAATCATGAGGGTCGTGGTTAGGGTGAATAGCCAAGGTCATTTTCCTCGGGTGAGGGAGTCCAAAACTAGAGGGGCATAGGTTTAAGGTGAGAGGGGAAAGATTTAAAAGGGACTTGAGGGGCAACTTTTTCACGCAGAGGGTGGTGTGTGTATGGAATGAACTGCCAGAGGAAGTGGCAGAGGCTGGTACAATTACAACATTTAAAAGGCATCTGGATGGGTATATGAATAGGAAGGGTTTAGAGGGATATGGGCCAAGTGCTGGCAAATAGGACTAGATTAAGTTAGGATATCTGACCGGAATGGACGAGTTGGACCAAAGGGTCTGTTAGCAGGCTGTACATCTCTATGGCTGTAAAAGAAATAAAAACCGCAGCTGGCAGTTTGTACATGCCAGTCTCTGGCATTAATGTGATAATGAGCAGATTTTGCTGATTTGAGGGCCAAACATTGACGAGGACACTGTGGGGTTGGTGGCGGAGAATCCTCCTATTTTTCTTCTAAGTAGTGCCACTGCATCTTTTTAACACCTGCCTGAGCAGGAAGCTGGGATCTTAATTTAAATCTCACACCTCTGACAATGCGGCGCTCCCTCAGAACTGCACCGGGAGTGCCAACCTGGATTGTTTGGACTGAATCCCCGGAGGGGAATTTTAATTTCATGCCTGGCCCGTTGTGTTCCTCCAGCTCCACACTGTGTTATCTCTGACTCCAGCATCTGCAGTTCTTGCTATCTCTCAGCACTTGGAGTGTTACCCTGTGAGCCACAACTAGTAATTCAGATGTCTAATACACCTCGCATGTGTTTCTTCAGCTGTGGTACACTGCAGGACCCTGCAGTTGTGAAAGATGTCTTTAGAAATGTAAGGAAGGGATCCTTATCTTTATAGCTATATCTTTACGATAAACTGCTTTTATTTTTGAGCATACCTTCATCCTGCTCCCACTACCCATTCAGTGTTCAGCATTCTCTAAATTTTATGTGTAGTTTCATTTTTAGTCTTGTGTCTTGAGCTGTTATGGTCTTGAATGCACTGCCTGCAATGGTATTGGAAGCGGATTTAAAACTAACTTACAAAAAGAAATGGGATTGGTGGAACAGTGTGGTTAGCGCTGCTGCCTCACAGCGCTAGGGACCCAGGTTCGATTCCACCCTCAGGCAACTGTCTATGTGGAGTTTGCATGTTCTCCCTGTGTCTACGTGGGTTTCCTCTGGGTGGTCAAGTTTCCTCCCACAGTCCAAAGATGTGTGGATTAGAGTGGATTGGCCATGCTAAATTGTCCCACCATGTGCAGGGATGTTCAGGCTGGATGGGTTAGCCACGGGAAATGCAGGGTTACAGGGATAGGGTAGGGGGATGGATTGGGGTGGGATGCTCTTTGAAGGGCTGGTGTGGGCTTGATGGGCCAACTGGCCTGCTTCCACACTGTAGGGATTCTGTGATTCTTAAAAATGTAAAAAGGGGGGTCAGTGGGATTGATGGTGTTGTTCCTTCAGGGTGCTGGTAGAGTTAAAATGGGCTGAATAGCCTCCTTCTGTGATGTGTATTTATTCTGTTTGACTGATTGTCTTCAGGTTAGGAAGCATTCAGTGGCATGAAAAGGAGGGCCCCTTCTTCCACCCCAATCTATACCTTCCTGACTCTGCAATGAGTGGGAACTGGGAAGGCAGCTGTGGGAGTGCCATTTTCCACACTGTTGCCATGTTTGTTACGGTACATTAGAATCCCTACAGTGTGAAAGCAGGTCATTCGGCCCATCGAGTTCGCACCAACCCTCCGAACAGCATCCCACCCTCTACCCTATCCCTGTAACCCTGCATTCCCCATGGCTAACCCATTTGGCTTGCACATCCCTGGATACTATGGCCAATTTAGCATGGTCAATCCACTCTAACCTGCACATTGCTAGACACTATGTCTACACTGACCCTTCAAAGAGAATCCCACCCAGACCCATCCCCCACTAAAACCCACCTAACCTACACATTTCCGATTGGTAATTTAGCAGGGCCAATCCACCTAGCCTGCACATCTTTGGTATGTGGGAGGAAACCAGAGCACCTGGCAGACACTGGGACAATGTGCAAACTCCACACAGATACAGTTTCCCTAGGGTGGAATTGAACCTGGGTCTCTGGCGCTGCGAGGCAGCAGTGCTAAGTGCGGAGCCACTGAGCTGCCCCAATTTAGCATGGCCAATCCACCCTAACGTGCACATCCTTGGACACTATGTGGCCAATTTAGCACAGCCAACCCACTCTAACCTGCACATCGCTAGACACTATGGCCAATTTAGCA
>NC_063370.1:9228650-9242674 GCF_021869965.1 Rhincodon typus
AGACACTATGGCCAATTTAGCACGGTTAACCCACTCTAACCTGCACAGTGCTTTTAAAGTGCTCCACGCTCCAGTACCAGCATCCAGCCTTGTTTACCTGTTTCTGAGTCAGTGCCAAGGGTTAACCAATTAAGCACAATGGGGATCAGTCCATCACCAAACTCACATGGTCAAACACAGAGCAATTAAGCCATTAAACACTACGCACACATGCGTCACAGGTAATCCCAACCATGCCACGTCACATCAGGATGTCGCAATATAATGGGAAGATGGAAAGAAATGATTCCGGTTGTGGGTCAGTTTAGCTTTGGGGTGGGAAGCCTGTGAATGTAGAGGGAGGATACTATCATTAAATTACAGATTTGGGAAAGTTGATATCAAGTAGTGTGTGAACTGTGTTTGAAGCTATTCCACACTCACTTCGACCACTTTTATTTTTGTTTTATTCTCTTGTGGGACATGGGTGTCGCTGGCTGGCCAGCATTTATTGCCCTTGAGCTGGCTGGTTCACTATACAGTTGAGAGGCAACCACATTGCTTTGTGCCTGGAGTCACATGTAGGTCAGACCAGGTGAGGATGGCAGACTTCCTTCCCTGAAGGACATCAGTGAGCCAGATATTTTACTGTTGCTTTGATGGTCATCAAATTCTTAATTCCAGATTTTGTTGTTAAGTTGTATTCAAATGTCATCATCTACCGTGGTAGATTTCAAACTCAGCCTCACAGGACATTCACTGAGTTTCTAGAATAATAGTCTAGTGATAATCCCCCTAGGCCATCACCTCCCCTTATTATTACAGAGTCAGCACAGAAACATAACATGTTCTGCAGAAACTGGAAATGGTGACTTAGAATTTTCAAGTCCGTCTGGGCACAACTGCACCTTAGGAGTGGAGGGCCCCTTCTTCCAACCCAACCTATACCTTCCTGACCCTTCAATAAGTCTGAACTGGGCAGGCAGCTATGGTGGAAGTGCCACTCCTTTCTCCTTCTACCAGTTAAGGAAATTAGTGCATTTCTGATTAATTCGCAGGCTCTGTAGCAGTAACACAGCTACCCACATGTTGGCTCAGTGGTTAGCACTGCTGCCTCACAGCGCCAGGGTTTGATCCCACCCTCGGGCGATTGTCTGTGTGGAGTTTGCACATTCTCCCTGTGTCTGTGTGGAGTTTCCTCCGGGTGCTCCAGTTTCCTCCCACAGACCAAAGATGTGCAGGTTAGGGTGGATTGGCCATGGGAAATGCAAGGTTACAGGCATAGAGTAGGGGGTTGGGTCTGGGTAGGATGCTCTTCAGAGGGTCAGTGTGGACATGATGGGCCAAATGGCCTGCTTCCACACTGTAGGGGTTCTGTGATTTGCCTCTGACGGCAACCCTACTTTGCACATGAACACACATTCAGCCATTGTGAATAAAACTTTTTAAACATAGTCTCACCTCTGTGAGATTTATAAAACGTTAGAAACTCTGGAAGTATGGGTTTCTTGAATTTAGTGTCGGCCATAAGCTGGTGTATGTTTATGCTTAAAGTTTTGTGTTTTAGAAGCACCCAGCACAAACAGTTCTTGCCCTATGTTACTGCAATTTATCTGTTTTTTTTTTAAGCATTGATTTCTTTAGGGTGACCTGATAGAGGTCTACAAAATGATGAGAGGCAATAAATGGAGTGGATAGTCAGAGGATTCTTCCCCAGGGTGGAAAGGTCTACTACATGAGGGCTTGGGTTGAAGGCAAAGGTGGGGCAGGGAGGTTTACAGGAGAAATGTGGGGAAACTTTTTTTCACACAGAAGGTGGTGGGTGACTGGAAAGTGCATCAGGCCCCCAGCTTCGATTCCACCCTCGGGCGACTGTCTGTGTGAAGTTTGCACATTCTCCCCGTGTCTGCATGGGTTCCCTCCGGGTGCTCCGGTTTCCTCCCACAGTCCAAAGATGTGCAGGTTAGGGTGGATTGGCCATGCTAAGTTGTCCCATAGTGTCCAGGGATGTGCAGGCTAGTTGGGGTAGCCATGGGAAATGCAGGGTTACAGGGATAGGTCTGGTAGGAGGCTCTTTGTAGGGTCAGTGTGGATTTGATGGGCCGAATGTCCTGCTTCCACACTGTGTAGGGAGTCTATAGAACACACTGCCAGTGGAGGTGGGGGAAGCAGGTACATTAGCAACGTTTAAAGTGTATCTTGATAGACACATGCACGGGAGGCCAATAGAGGGATAGAAACCTCATATGGTCAATCAGTAGCGGGTCAAAATAAGGAATCAGCACAGGTTTCATGGGCTGAAGGGCCTATCCCTTTGCTGTGCCATCCTTTGTTCATCTTTCTTCTCTCACTGAGACTCCAGTTGCAGTTTTCCATTCCTTCGGAAGGATTTCTACAGCCAAATGTTTGCCGGCCACAGAAGGTGCATTTATAAATTCAGACAGACAGGTTGCTTGTTATCCTGTAAATTGTTCCAACACGTGCCAATGACTGGTAGTAAGAATGGGAGAGAGTTCTGGTCAACTATGGGATGGTAAGAGAGTCTACAGTCCCTCTTTGTACCTATCTGGGGAGGTGATGGCCTAGTGGTATTTAATGCTGGACTGTTAATCCAGAGACCCAGGTAATGTTCTGGGTTCTTGGGTACAAATCCTGCCACGGCAGATAGTGGAATTTGATGGATAATTTACTGAATTCAAAATACCTGGTTTTAAGAGTATAATGATGGCCATGTGTCCAGTGTCAGGAAAAGCCCATCTGGGTTCACTAGGGAAGGAAACTGTCATCCTTACCTGGTCTGACCTACATGTGACTCCAGACCCACACAGCAATGTGGTTTGACCCTTAACTGCCCTCTGGGGCAATTAGGGATGGACAATAAATGCTGCCTGGCCAGCGACGCCCTCATCTAATGAATGAATTTTTTAATAAAAACCCCAGGCCACAACGTCTTAACAGAGTTTTGTTTGCAGGGTGGGGGTGGATTACATAATCTTCCTCCTTGTCACATGGCTTTATTGGCTTGGGTTTGCCTTTGGTGTCTCGAACTCACAAGAGGTGTGTGCCCACAATCACTCAGACTGCCTTACCAGCGCAGTACCGAGGGAGTGCCACAGTGCCAGACAGGCCAACTTTCAATCAAATTCGGCCAAGGCGCTGCCCAATCTGTTGAGACATTCATTTCTGTGCAACTGTATTGGAGGAGAGCAGGGGAGAGCTTGCCCCCTAGCCCCAGTGTCCTGCCCAATATTCACCCCTCAGTTGACATGACTTAACCCCTTGTCTGGTTGGTGCTGTTTGTGGGATCTTGCTGTGCGCCAAATGCCTGCCACGTCACAACGGTAGCTGCGCTTCCCAAAAACAACAGTGGGCTGTAAGCTCTTTCTGAGGTCATCGAGGCAAGTGATACTTGCATTGCTCATTTTTCTAAAAAGAAGGCAGATCAGAACGTTTTCCTCACTGTAAAGGGCAGATTTAACCCAAGTGGTTGTTTGTTTTGTGGATTTTTTTTGAAGTAATTTGTTCTCCACTGAGTGCATGGCGAAATTGTTCAACTGATTGTGCATAAAGATAAAGCCCCCAGCAATTACTGAATGCAAACAGCAGGCCAAGAGAGTTGGCAAAACTGGACAAGACATTAATCAAAGATGGATGTTTCACAGACCCCTGACTGCTGAGTTAATCGGCTTTTATGACCCATTATAATTAGATAACATGGAATTTCTCTGCAATTGTGTGGAGATGAGTTGACATCCAGTCTGTCTGTTCACTGCTCAATAATGAGCTGCTGTCTCACGTTAACTAATCATCAGATCTCTCAGATGAGTATGCAAAGTGACAAAGATGGTATAGCAGAATTAGGGCAGATGGTAGCATTGATGCAGGCTCACAGCATCAAGGGCACCATAGAGTCTCTGCAGTGTGGAAGCAGACCTTTCAGCCCATCGAGTCCCTGCCCTATCCCTGCAAAGTAATCCACCTATCCTGCACACTATGGTACAAGTTAGCACAGCCAATCCACCCTAACCTGCACATCTTTGGACTGTGGGAGGAAACCAGACCAAACTCACGCAGACACGGGGGGAATGTGCAAACACAGACAGTCACCCGAGGGTGGAATCGAACCCAGGTCTCTGGTGCTGTGAGGCAGCAGTGCAAACCACTGAGCCACCGTGCTGCCCTAAGCCTTAAGCTGAAACAAAAACTGTATTACACTGGCTGCTGACACTGCAAGAACAGGGAAGGTAGTTGGAAGAGGCTATCAGCTTCCACTCCTTTCCCAATCCATACATGGTATAACCACAGACATTGGGAGCCACAATCATGATGTAGCCAATTTGGAGAAATCTTTGGGAAATTCCACTCCATCTGCAACAAAAACAGTTCAGATGATGTTTATCCTTTAAGGAACAAAGGACGTCTGTATTTATTTTTTACCTTCCATGAGTTCTGGACATCACAGAGTGCAATGACATACTTTTAGAAAACGTGGATGTTCATACAAGCCCCCCGGTGTGGGGAAGCAGGCCATTCTGCCCGGTGTGGGGAAGCAGGCCATTCTGCCCATAGCAACCCTCCAAAGGAGAGCCCACCCCTCTAACCCTGTATTTCCCATGGCCCATCCAACTAACCTGCACATCTTTGGACTGTGGGAGGAAACCAGAGCAAACCAGCACAGACTCTGGGAGAATGTGCAAACTCCACACTGGCTGTTGCCTGAGGGTGGAATCAAACCCAGGGCCCTGGTGCTGTGAGACAGCAGTGCTAACCACTGAGACAGGAGCTAGTTTGTACATAGTAAGCTGCTGTGACCAGTATTAAGGGATAAATGAAACTGGGGAGAATTCCCCTGATATTATTTATCATAGTCCCATGGAATCTTTTACATAGACTGCAGAGAAAAAGGTGGGAATATGGTTTAGCATTTCATCCAGAAGACAGTACCACCATTAGTGCAGCACCCCCTCAGGCTTGGGCATACCCACAACCTACTGATTCCAGGCCAAGTGTTGTGGACAGATCTCGCGCCTTCCTTCAGGTGTCTGTCAAGTCCTGTAGCGAATCTGTACCTGCTTATTCAGGTTAGTTTGGACTAGTTGATAGATCCTCAACAGTACATTACCAACTGGGCTGAATCAGCCCCCGTTTTACATACAATAGAGTAACTGGAGGAGCTCTCAAAAGCTGTCACTCATGGGTAAATGGGGAAACATTTGCAGGCCGCAAGGTCCAGCAGAGACGAGGACAGTTAGAAGAAACCTTGTGTGATGGATGGGGGCAGCCCCAACATCACTCAAGAAGCTTGACGCCATCCAGGACAAAGAAGCCTCTTGATTGGCCCCACATCCACAAGCATCCACTCCCTCCACCATCGACGCTCAGTAGCAGCAGTGTGTACCATCTACAAGATGCACTGCAGAAATTCACCGAAGATCCTCAGGCAGCACCTTCCAAACCCACAACCGCTTCCATCTAGAAGGACATGGGCAGCAGATATATGGGAACATAACTCCCTGCAAGTTCCCTTCAAAGCCACTCACCATTCTGGCTTGGAAATATATCGCCGTTCCTTCAGTGTCGTGAGTCAGGAATCCTGGAATCCCTTCCCCAGTAGCATTGTGGGTCAACCCACAGCACTTGTTATAAAGTGGAGGTTGACCCCTCCCCCCTCGCTGTGAACTAAAACCGAAACACCAAAAGAGGAAGGCTTTACCCTGTAATCTATAAAAGCAAAGGGAAAAGTGGTGTAACCTGCCTTTCAGCAACTTCTAGTGGTTGAATGAAATAAATCTCTGATACTCACTTTACAATCAACAAGTAACAATTTATTTATCTAACTCTAACAGTGAACAAATTAACTAAACTACTAACAAACCAAATTAATCCCTTCACCTACTAATTATTTCCAAATAAAATAAGATTCTAATAGTATGCTGTTCCAATAAATACAAGTCCCTCTTATATTAAAAACATAGAATTTAGTCTCTCAAAATTACAGCCAGGTTATGTGCCTTTCAGAATGTTCTATGCCTTCTCTGTCGATTCTTCTGCCAGGAATATTCACTAGTTGTGTCATTGGTATTGTTGTTATTTAGATGGTGCTTTCTCTAAGACTTATAGGAGTCTGTGAGAGCCAGCGACTCTCTCTTGAGAGCTGAGGGCTGTTAACTCTGGCAGATGGCAGTTAGCTCTCCTGTCTTTGTTCAACTGTCCTCTCATTTTACACCCTTGATGTCATATCATTTTCTTACAATAGGATTGGTCCTATGTTATCAAAACCATCAGATTTAAATTTAATTGGTTTTTGATATCTGAGTGCCTGGTTTAAATTGATTGGCTAAATTCAAAAGTCTGTGTCTTGGTATAAATTACTGCTTTGCCTGCTACTGCTTGGCCTTTTGATACAAATATTTCAATTCAGGTGCCCTCTATGTACATGCAAACTTTCAAGCTGCTGCTCACAGGCATCCTTTTTAAATCTCTAAGCATAGAAAAAGTGCAACATCTTTTAAAGGGACCACGCAATGCTTCCACCCAGCATTGCACAAACTCCAAATTCTAATGCCCTGCCTCCCAACCCACAAGTACCCTACCCAACTTTGCAACAGACTGTAGCAGTTCAAGAAGGCAGCTCACCACCACCTTCTCAAGGCACAACTAGTGACAGGCAATAAATGCTGACCCAGCCAACAATGCCCACATCCTATGAGTGAATAAAGTGAACTCCCAGCAGAATTTATCTGTTGGAAATGGGCCTAAATAGTTCAGCTGTGGGAAGCTGAGGGATACCGTATCTGGGGTCTTGAACTCGGAGAATTGTCCCCACTGTAGTTCTCCTCCCCCAACCCCTCTCTGTACCTCAACCTTGAAAGGTCACATTTTTTTTAAAAATCAGCTGTGAACATTTTGGGGCAACTCCAACAGTAAGCAGAGTCATAGAGATCTACAGTGCAGAAAAGAGTCCTTTTGGCCCATCGAGTCTGCGCCAGTTAAAAACATCCACCTAACTATTCTAATCCCATTTTTCAGTATTTGTCCTTGCGTTGCAAATGCATTCTAAATACTACAGAAATGTGACAAGATTTAAGATCAATAATCCTGCTGTAAGTGGATAAAAAAAGGACTTGGCACATTCATGTGACCTCTCTACTTGTTTCAACATTGACTAACTCATCCTAGTAATAAGGAGCGTGAGAATTAGGAGCAAGGGGAGGCCACTGAGACCCTTGGGTCCTTTCTGCTGTGCATTAAGATCATGGCGGATCTGATTGTAGCCTCCAGAAAGTGACAAATTGGTCGGGTAGTCACCGAATTCCTCAGCAACTTGTCTGATGAATCTGGAGCTTTGTTACTCAACATGGATTTCACTTCACAAGCAAGGAAAAGGAGTATCCTCACAAATGTACTTCCTTTAGGGAAGCACTTAGACCTTAGGGGCACAGCATTCATATGGGCAGTGCAGTGGCTCAGTGGTTAGCGCTACTGCCTCACAGCGCCAGGGAACCAGGTTTGATCCTAGCCTTGGGCTCTTGTCTATGTGGAGTTTGCATGTTTTCCCCGTTTCTGCTGGGTGCTCTGGTTTTCTGTCAAAGATATGCAAGTTAGGGTGGATTGGCCATGGGAAATTGCCCCATAGTGTTCAGGGATGTGCAGGTTAAATGGGTTAGGCATGAGGAATATAGGGTTGGGATCTGGATGGGATGGTCTTTGGAGTTCAGTGGGGAACCTGATGGATCAATGGGCCCTCTTCCACACTATACGGATTCTATGATTCTACCAAATACTCCACGCCCAGACTTGCATTTATGTAGCACATTTTGCACCCGCAAGACGTCCCAAAGCACTTTGCACCCAGTTAAGTACTCCCTGTTGCTGTGTGGGACTCCCTTAGCACGCAGAAAGCTCTCACAAACACCCATGTGACTTTGACCAGATTGATTTTAAAGATGAGGTCTGATAAATATGCTGCAGACTTCGGGGATCTATCCTCTCTGAAATAATAATCTTCTCTGTCCCCTCGAGAGTGCATTCCCAGGTGAACTTCTGTGAACTTGGGTGTGTCATCGAAGTCTCGAAAGTCGGACTTGAACCTAGGAGCTGATGACTCAGTAGCAAGGACTACCACCCAGTGAATCATAGGGTGCTGAGGAGTGGAAAGGGCAGAGAGCAGTGTGCTACTTGTTAAAAGACACAGTCAAACGCACACAATGCCACTCAGTAGCAAAAAGGAATTGAGTAACCGTTTACCTGCTGTGCCCGCAAGTGAAAGTAGGTTGCATTGAATCATGCCTTCAGCAATAAAACTATTTATCCAGAGGCTCAGATAACATTCTGGGGACCCAGATTCGAATCCCGCCACAGCAGATGATGGAATTTGAATTCAATAGAGTATCTGGAATTAAGAGTCTAATGATCACTATCAATCCATTGTTGATTGTTGTAAAAACCCATCTGGTTCACTAACCCCTTTAGGGAAGGAAACTGCCATCCTTACCTGGTCTGGCTGACATGTGACTCCAGACCCACAGCAATGGGGTTGACTCTGAACTGCCCTCTGGGGAAATTAGGGATGGGCCATAATTGCTGGCCTAGTCAGCGACACCCTCATCCCATGAATGAATAGAAAAATAAAAGCAGATTATCTCCCACAAGGCAGAATATTGCAGTGTAGTCTGGAATGACTGCAGTTCACAATGATTTAATATGGATGAGCTGGGGATTAGTATTGCGAGTGTTTAGTGTTTAGACCCGGGTGTGCAGTACTTTCTGTTGACAGGAGGAGTCGGTGATGTTTCTGCAAAATTCTTTGGGCCATTATGCAAAATTAGTTCCCGTCACACACTTCAACCTAGCTGCCTACTGGGGTTATAACTCCAGCAGGGTATTGTCAGAACCTTTCAGTGGGATAACTGTCTTATTGGGCCCCTGTACTGTACTTTACTGTACCTAACCCCATGCTGTCCCTGTCTGGCAGTGTTTGATGGGGACAGTGTAGAGGGAGCTTTACTCTGTATCTAACCCCGTGCTGTCCCTGTCCTGGGAGTGTTTGATGGGGACAGTGCATAGGGAGCTTTACTCTGTATCTAACCCTGTGCTGTCCCTGTCTTGGGAGTGTTTGTTGGGGACAGTGTAGAGGGAGCTTTACTCTGTCTCTAACCCCGGGCTGTCCCTGTCCTGGGAGTGTTTGATGGGGACAGTGTAGAGAGAGCTTTACTCTGTCTCTAACCCCGTGCTGTCCCTGCCCTGGGAGTGTTTGATGAGGATAGTGCAGAGGGAGCTTTACTCTGTATCTAACCCCATGCTGTCCCTGCCCTGGGAGTGTTTGATGGGGATAGTGCAGAGGGAGCTTTACTCTGTATCTAACCCTGTGCTGTCCCTGTCCTGGGAGTGTTTGATGGGGGGAAGTGCAGAGGGAGCTTTACTCTGTATCTAACCCCGTGCTGCAGCTATCACGCTGGTGTTTCATTGGGAAGTACAATGTGAGCTTTAATCTTTATATAACCTTACGCTTATCAGCACCCAGTGTTTTGCTACAACTTAAAAAAGACACTAAACTAGATTCTAACCATTTCACTGCTGTCCAGCCAAGATCCTCAGAGGCATGTCTTGTATGTGCTCTGAGGGTATTTGTTGGTGTTACCTGAGGCCAAAATAGAACTCATTTATCCCACTCGGTTACCCCCCAGCCACAATGAGCCCAAAATAAACTGGTTCCAGAAATAGTGTTAACATCACTATTTGTGAACATCCGAAATACTGGGGCAAACATGCACAACTCACACATATCCCTCAGTAATGTCATCAACGAAGCAAATAATTAGTTTTCAACGCTGTAAAGAGGTGTCATTACTTTTAATTTTCCCTTATCCTTCAGCACGTGGGTTAAAGATTTCAGTCAGATGGGTGCTTGTTTTATCTGTCTTATTTTGTTTGATATTAAAATTATTCAACTGTTTCAAGTGGCATGGATAGGGTGAATAGCCAAGGACTTTTCCCTGGGGTAGGGGAGTTCAAAACTAGAGGGTGTAGGTTCAAGGTGAGAGGGGAAAGATTTAAAAGGGACCGAAGGGGCAACTTTTTCACGCAGAGGGTGGTGCGTGTATGGAATGAGCTGCCAGAGGAAGTGGTGGAGAATGGTACAATTACAACATTTAAAAAGGCATCTAGATGGGTACATGAATAGGAAGGGTTTAGAGGGATGTGGGCCAAATGCTGGCAAATGGGATTAGATTAATTTAGGATATCTGGTCAGCATGGACAAGATGGACTGAAGGGTCTGTTTCTGTGCTGTATAACTCTATGACGAGTGCAGATCCATTCTTGCGACAATTTCACTGGAGTTGAGGACTGGCAGATGGAGTTTAATTTTGATAAATGCAAGGTAAAACAAACAAGGGCAGGACTTAAAATTACAATTAAAAGTAGCCCTTGGGTTGTGTTGTAGAACTGAGAGACCTAGAGTTTAAGATACACAATTCTTTGAAAATTGCATCACAGGTAGACAGATGGTTAAGAAGGCGTTTTGCACACATGCCTTCATTGCTCAGACCCTGGAGTGTCAGAGGCTGAGGGGTTTATAAAATCATGATGGGTATAGTTAAGGTAAACGTTATCTGTCTTTTCCCTAGTTTGGAGGATGGAGAGGCAATGGTATTAATGCTGGACTGTTAATCCAGGGACCCAGATAATGTTCTGGGGACCCGGGTTCGAATCCCGCCACGGCAGATGGTGGAATTTGAATCCAATAAAATATCTGGAACTAAGAATCTAATGATGACCGTGAATCAATTGTCGATTGTCGGGAAAAACCCATCTGGTTCACTAATGTCCTTCAGGGAAGGAAACTGCCATCCTTACCTGGTCTGGCCTACATGTGACTCCAGACCCACAGCAATGTGGCTGACTCTGAACTGCCCTCTGGGCAATTAGGGATGGGCAATAAATGCTGCCGAGCCCTCAACCCATTAATGAATGAGAAAAAGACTGGGGGACATGTTTTTAAGGTGAGAGGGGAAAAACTTAAAAAAAGACACAAGGGGGCAAGTTTATTTACACAGTGTGTGGAATGAGCTTCCAGAGGAAGTGGTGGATGTGGGTACAGTTACAATGTTTAAAAGATATTTGCATAAGTACATGAATGGGAAAGGTTTGGAGGGGATATGGGTCAGGAGCAGGCAGGTGGGACTAATTTAGTTTGGGATTATGGTCAGCATGGACTGGATGGACCGAAGGGTCTCTTTCCGTGCTGTATGACTTGACATGATTTGAGCCTGACTCAGGTAGAAAAGAAGATATCCAAGTCTGTTATAATAAACAGTAATGGAAGGGACAGGTTTGGACAGAGTCAGAATGCATTTACAAAAAGGAAACAGGGATTACCAAATCTACTGAACCTTTTTGAGAACATAGATCAGAAACATAGCATGGGGGCAGCCAGTGAATGTAGTTTACTTGGACGTTCAATATGGACCCAGGCAAAAGATTAGTGTGGAAAAGTAAAGCACATGGGACTGTGGGGATTTTACTGACATGGATAGAGAATATGATTAGCTGTCAGGAAACAAAGGATGGGAATGCATGGATTTATTTACGAGGGTTTTGCAATGAAAAGTGGACAGGGCTCAGCACTTGGACCCCAACTTCTCACAATAGTTACCAATGATTTAGTTGAGAGAATAATGTGTAACTCAACATAGTTCTTGAGTGCCTCAAATCTGGATGAAAGATGTGTTTTTTTCAGTCATTCATGGGCTGAGGACATTGTTGGCTAAGACAGCATTTATTGCCCATCCCTAGTTGCCAGAGGGCAGTTAAGAATCAACCACTGTGGGTCTGGAGTCACATGTAGGCCAGACTAGGTAAGGATGGCAGTTTCCTTCCCTAAAGGGCATTAGTGAAGCAGGTTAATAATCGACAATGGATTCATAGTCATCATGAGGCTCTTAATTCCAGACTTTTACAGAATTCAAATTCCACCATCTGCTGTGGCAGGATTCGAACCCAGATCCCCAGAACGTTACCTGGGTCTTCTGGATGACAGGCCAGTGATAACACCACTAGGCCCTCACCTTCCCCGGAACTGGGCGGAGGGATGAAAAGATGTTTCAATGCAATTTTGCCCAGTTGAGAGCGCGGGCAAATGCATGGCAGATGAAGCATAATGTGGACAGTTGAGATGATATGCACTTTGGTAACAAAAGCAGGAAGGGCATGCAGATTATTGTGTGAGGGATCGGACTGTGGGGTCAGTGGGAAACTAGGCTTGGGTGTTTTTGTGCACCAGTTAATGGAAGTAAGAATGCGGGTACTGTACGTGGTTTGGAAAGCGAATGTGATTGGAGTCTGTCTAACCCATGTTTTAACCTCTGGTGTTTAACATCCTAATTTGTCCCAGTCATCCTTCACACTCTAACTTCTCTGATATAAATTGGCTCCCATTCTAGAAATGTATAACCCTTCCCCCACCCACCTCCTTACCCCCCCGCCCCATATCCTTCCCTATCTCTGTAATCCCATCCGGCCCCTCAATTCTGGCCTTCAAACCACCTCCCCCTCAACGCTTCAACCCTCCATTGGAGGTAATGTCTTCAGCCACCTGGACGCTCTCTGCTTCTTTCTTGGTAAGACAGCCCTTAAAACCTACCCCTTTGGCCCAGATTGCAGTCATGTGTGTGTCTCCAATGTGGCCTGGGGGTCAGATCGTTTGTGAGATATTCTGAACTTGCTGCAACAGTGCAAGTTATTGCCGCTTTTGCTGTCTGTGCAACACACAAGAGACAAACAGGTCTAGAGAGGGTAAACGCAGAAAGGATGTTCCCAATGACTGGGGAGCCCAGAACCAGGGGGTCACAGTCTAAGCATACGGAGTAGGACTGAGATGAGGAGAAATGTCTTCTCCCAGTGGGTGGGGAGCCTGTGGAATTCTCTGCCAAAGAAAGCGGTGGAGGCCAAAACATTGAATGTTTGCAAGAAGGAGTTAGATATAGTTCTTAAGGGAGCAAAGAGTAAGGGGGGTGAAAACAGGAACAGGGGACTGAGTTGCATGATTAGCCATGATCCTACTGAATGGTGGAGTAAGTTTGAAGGGCTGAATGGCCTACTGCCTCTCCTAATTTCTATGACACCAATATCTCACAGTCATTGCCTGCTCTCTGTCAGTGGAAAGGTTGCGAGAGAAACCCATGTCCTGCTCCATAATGAAACGCAGAAAGTGATGGTGAAACTCCATAGTTCTTTCAGCCTCCGTGGAGAGAAAAAATAGAGTTAACATTTCAGGTCCAGTATGACTCTGAATTCTGAGTGAGTTCTGAGCCGGTGACTCTGAGCTCTACAGAAGGTTTTCTCAACCCAAGGTGCTAACTGAGTTTCTCTCTCCACAGAGGCTGCCAGGCTCTGCTGAGTTTCTCCAGTTTCTGTTTCCTATTTCCAGTTCTTTGCTTTATTTCCGGTTGATAAGGTTGTATTAAAGAGATGTTGTCTTCCCATAACAAGTGTCTGAAGTCATTGTCGAGTGCAGCTCAGTCAAGGTCAGCTAACATCAGATCAGTAGCAGTTTTACCTTAGAGCACAGTACACTGGGATTGACACCAATAATTCGCTGAATATCTGCACTGGTATTTTTAAGTGCAACAGTTAATGCAAAATTCTGAAACATTGCAGCTCATCCCAAGCCATGAAAGCTGATAGCATCATGTCAAAACCCAAATGGGTAAGGGCACTGCCATTCAGCTGACTGTGAGATGCTTCTGATTTCACTTTATCTGATTATTTGTTTATCTTTCTGTTGCAAGAGCAAAGAAAACATTGAGGTACAAATAGAATTTGTGAGAAACCAGATCCAGCCTTTAACAGTGCAGCAAAGAATAGGCATCAACTGTCAGAGACACCAGTTTGTTCTCAACAGTTTGTCAGAGGGAAGGTAGACCTCCCCTAATCGAACACACCCAAGGACAGCATAGGGTTAGATACAGGGTAAAGCTCCCTCTACACTGTCCCCTAATCAAACACACCCAGGGACAGCACGGGGTTAGATACAGGGTAAAGCT
>NC_063370.1:9243074-9255674 GCF_021869965.1 Rhincodon typus
GGGGACAGTGTAGAAGGAGCTTTACCCTGTATCTAACCCCGTGCTGTCGAACACACCCAGGGACAGCACGGGGTTAGATACAGAGTAAAGCTCTCTCTACACTGTCCCCTCATCGATGTTCGCTGAGGACAGAACGGGGTTAGATACAGAGTAAAGCTCTGTCTACGCTCCCCTCATCGAACACACCCAGGGACAGCACGGGGTTCAATACAAGGTACAGCTCTCTCTACACTGTCCCCTTATCGAACATACCCAGGGACATCATGGGGTTAGATACAGAGTAAAGCTACCTCTACACTGTCCCCTCATCGAACACACCCAGGACAGGGACAGCACGGGGTTAGATACAGAGTAAAGCTCTCTATACACTGTCCCCTCATCGAACACTCCCAGGGACAGCACGGGGTTAGATGCTGAGTAAAGCTCCCTCTCCTCTTAAACTGGAATTAAATCTCCCCTGACACAGTCCCCAACAAATGCTCCCAAGACAGGGACAAGATGTGATAAGATACAGAGTGCAGCTCCCTCGATGTGATCTGCATTCTCATGCCTTTAAAGTCCCACGTTTGCCAAACTCTGTGACCAAGGCGAAGCTAAAACTGGGACAATTTTGCTGTCTGGATCTGCGGATCTGGTTGGAAACCACCTGACAGTCACTTCACATTGAAACCCTTCCTGGTTCTGAGGGAAATGGCTCGTTGTGCTGGGATAGTCGGGACACTGGGATTCGGGCTGTTCTCCCCACCATCTTCACCGAACCCTGGCTCCTGGAATGTTTGTATTCTGGAAAACAGCTGGAACAATAATGCAACTTGCTGTGCGTGTCAGTCAGAAATTACTTTCAGATGGATGGCATTGTCTGCCAACCTCAGCTGGCATGTTAGCCAATGGCGTAGTGCGTGATAAAACAGACACTTATTAGGAATTGTTTTGATTCTTACAGGGACATAAAATAAATCCTTTCCAATTATCAATTTATCCAGTGACACCAAACAGCTGCAGAATTTTCCGCTCACTGGCCTGTGTCTCAGGTTAATTGCTGTAGGACTACATCATTGTAAAACATTTCGCAGGATAATGATGTAAGGTTTTAGAAACTTTTATTTATGTCTCTGCACAATATTGTAGAACTAATTCACTTTACGGGAACAAGGAGCGTAAGGGTCTGTGGCAGAAGGATTGTCAAGGAGATAGGCAAATGATTCTGGGAAGGCATGTGGGGTTTGGAGCCAGTTTTTGGAGGAGTAAATGAACATCAAGAACTTGTGCAGGAGGAACACTGCTAAAAATCCAGCAATTCTTTCACAATGCAACACAAGTCTGCCGTTGCCCCACTGAGTGCAGTTAAATGGTGGAGCAGTCTCGGTAGGCCGAATGGCCTGCCCCTCATTCCTGTGGTGAGGGTCCTGGAGTTAATCTCAAAATTGCAAAGAAATCTGCACCAGGGTGGAGGGGCGGTAGGAGTTGTGATTGGCTCGTGACAATTGCTCCCTTTGTCGCTGTGTCAGTAAGGCGGGGAGGGGCTCAGTTCACTGGAGTTTGCCCAGTGACTGCATCAAGTCAAACGTGCCTCTGATGCTTTCTGCAGTCAAATAACTAGAACGGAGATGATGGAGTATTAAAGAGATGCAAAACAAATGTAAGCCTTAGATCAGAGTCTGTTGCCTTATTTCTTAAGTCCCCCTTCACCTTCCATTGGTTCCTACCCCTGTGGTGATGCCATCGGGTCAGTAATGAAGAGGCTCAGGCTAATACAATGGGGCCACAGGTTCAAATCTCATCACGAGAGCTTGGTAGAATTCAAATTCAGTGAATGCTTCTGCAATTGAAAGCTAATCTCAATGATAGTGACCATAGCATTGGCGTTAAAAGCCCATCTGGTTCATTAATGCCCCTTAAGGGAGGGAAATCTTCTGCCCTTACCTGGTCTGGCCTCCATGTGACCCCAGACCCACAGCGACGTAGTTGACTCCTAACTACCCTCTGAAGTGGGAGGGAATTCAGTTCAGGGTAACCGTGGTCAGGAAATAGTTGATGACCTTGCCAATGATGACCACATCCTGTGGAAGAATACATTTTGAAAAATAATTATTAGTCTCTGGTTTTCAAATTTCTCCATGTCCTCCCTTCCTTTGTTATCTCTATAAACTCCTCCAGTCACATAACTCTCTGAGATCTCTCTGCTCTGTCAATTCTGGCTCTTTGTGTATTCTTGATTTTAATCAATCAAACATTGGTGACCTTGTCTTTCTCTCTCTCTGTCTCTCTCTCTCTCTCTCTGTGTCTCTCTGTTTCTCTATGTCTCTCTCTCTTTGTGTGCGTGTCTCTCTCTCTGTCTGTCTCTCTTTCTCTCTCTCTCTGTGTGTGTCTCTCTCTGTCTCTCTGTGTCTCTCTGTCTGTCTGTGTGTGTCTCTCTCTTCGTGTGTCTCTCTCTCTGTCAGTCTGTCTCTCTCTCTGTCTCTCTGTGTCTCTCTCTCTTTGTGTGTATCTCTCTATGTCTGTCTCTCTTTCTGTCTCTCTCTGAATCTCTCCCTGTCACTCTGTGTGTCTCTCTCTCTTTGTGTGTCTCTCTCTCTGTCTCTCTGTCTGTCTGCCTCTCTGTGTGTGTGTGTGTGTGTGTCTCTCTCTCTCTCTGTCTGTCTGTCTGTCTGTCCCTCTGTCTAGACCTCTATGTGTGTCTCTCTCTCTGTCTGTCTCTTTGTCTATCTATCTCTCTGTCTCTTGCACTGTCTCTCTCTCTCTCTTCGTGTGTCTCTGTCTGTGTCTGGCTCTCTCTCTCTTTCTCTCTGTCTCTCCATTGAGATACTCCATAAAACCTTTGACCAGGCTTTCGAGCATATCTCCTTATATGGCTTGCTGTCGAATTTTGCCTCCCTATACTTCACTTAGACGCCTTGGGATGTTTTACTCCTTTAAGACGCTATGTAAATGCAGGTTGCGGTTCGCTGCTATCCAGTTGGAAAACTGCTTCACCTGTCAGTGCCTGTGCTTGTTAATGTGGCTCGCACTAAATAAGATTGAGTGAGATTGTGCCTAGTGCCTTCTGCTATAGGATCGGAACTCATCACAAAATTGCTTCTTACTCACCCCATCCATAGCTTTCACCCACACTCTTTATTACCCACACCCTTTATTACACACAGTCCTCATTCTCAAAGAAACTGTACTTGATAAAAGCTGATCATTGTAAGACGAGGCGTCAGATGAGATGCAAAATTGGCCCCATGAGATTTCTTTGAAGAGTGGTGCTTTGATTTATCTGAAAACACTTTAATTTTGGCTTGAATATTCCATTTTTGTTTCCTCAGTTGGGACCAGCAAGAGGATTAGGTTTCCTGTCAACAAAAATATTTTGATAATATACACAGTGCTTGTCAATATTAATGACACGTGATTATAGCGTTGTAATAGACCTGAACCTCTGCCAGTTACTGTGAACAAGAATCGATGACATTTCAGAAGCCAAAATTTGAAGGAGTAAAGGAGCAAATTACTGTAGATGCTGGAATCTGTACTGAGAACTACAAACGTTAGAGGTCACAGCAGGTCAGAACTAGTGAAGAGCTAGACTGGAAACGTTAGCTTGCTCTCTCTCCATGGATGCTGTCTGACTCCCCGCTGTGATCTACAGCATTTGTTGTTTACCGAAAGAATAAAGTTTTCCCCAATCCCAAGAGATTTTCCAATCGCGCTTAGCATCCTTAATCCCAATGGATCCAAACTCGTCCCATTTAGAATCCTAATGGAGCAAAATTTGCTCTCGGTTATTGTTTCCAATTCCAAGAATCTGCCTGTCTTTGTATTCACAATCATTGGATAGATTTCTGCTCTCAACCACTCATATGGATCTCTACTGCTCACTCCTTTTGTGTAAAATCCTTTGAAAATAAGCCCTTTCCCCATTGATTCCCGCTTGGAAGCCTTATGTACCAAAGCCTGTTCTTCTCCTATTCTGAGCTGTCCTGCCAAGAGAAAGGCTTCCATAAGTATCTTGTTTTTTGTTGTGAGTACTGCCTCGAAAGAGGACAAGGGCCATTCAGCCCCTCAAGCCTTGTCCATTCAGTTTGATCCCACTGGACATCAGCAAACAGCAGCTTGCATTTACATAGGGCCTTAAAGGAGTAAAACATCCCAAGACGTCTGATTGAAGTATAATGAGGCAAAATTTTACAGTGAGCCATATAGGGGTATATGCTGGTCGACGGTTTTGTGCAGTATCTTATGGAGAGACAGAGAAAAAGGGATTAAAGGAGAGAATTCCAGAGTTTAGGGCAAAGGACACTGAATATCTGGCCACCGATGTTGAATTGATTAAAATCAGGGACACACAAACAGCCAGAATTGAAGGAACAGAGAGATCTCGGAGATTTATGTGACTGGAGGAGTTTAAAGAGATAACGAGGGAAGGGAGGACACAGAGAGATTTGAAAACCAGAATAATCGATCTTTCTGGCCGAGCTCTGTAACCATTAGGATCCTTGGTCCGATATAAATCAAGCTCAATTTCGAGCTTTATAGTTGATCCTGGGGTCTGGTCGGGACACTGTTCGGAGGGTGGGCACAGACTCGATGGGCCAAATGGTCTGTATCTGCGTTGTGGGGATTCTCTAATTTGAAATGCAGCCATGATGTGGAGGTGCCGGTGTTGGACTGGGGTGGACAAGGTCACACGACACCAGGTTACAGTCCAACAGGTTTATTTGAAAACACAAGCTTTCAGAACGCTGCTCCTTTGTCTGGTGAAGGGGCTGCATTTGGAAAGCTTGTGATTTCAAATAAACCTGTTTGACTGTAACGTGGTATCATCTGAGTTCTGAATATGGCAACCAACAAGTACACAGGCAGCTCCCACAAGCAGTAATTTAATAACAGGTCTGTGATTCCTTTTTACTTGAAGGTCTGTGAACCTTTGGAATTCCCTACCACGGCATGGTTTTTGAGTAAGTCTGAGGCAGAATTTGATAAATTTCCATTGGAGGATTATCGCTGAGTCACTTAGTGTATTTAAGGCAGAGATGGGTTCTTGATGAGTAAGGGGATCAAAAGTTACGGGGAGAGGGCAGGAGAATGGGGCTGAGAAACACATCAGCTATGATTGAATGGCAGAGCAGGCTTGATGGGCCAAATGGCCAAATTAGAGTCATAGAGTTGTACAGCACAGAAACAGATGCTTCACTCCAACTCATCCATGCTGACCAGATATCCTAAATTAATCTAGTCCCATTTGCCAGCATTTGGCCCGTATCCCTCTAAACCCTTCCTATTCATGTACCCATCCAGATGCCTTTTAAATGTTGTAATTGTACCAGCCTCCACCACTTCCTCTGGCAGCTCATTCCATACACGCACCACCCTCTGCAAGAAAAAGTTGCCCCTCAGTCCCTTTTAAATTTTTCCCCTCTCACCTTAAAGCTACACCCTCTAGTTTTGTACTCCCCTACCCTGGGGAAAAAGATCTTGTTTATTCACCCTATCCATGCCCCTCATGATTTTATAAACCTCTATAAGGTCACCCCTCAGCTTCCGACACTCCAGGGGAAAATAGCCCCAGCCTTGTCAGCCTCTCCCTGCAGCTCAAACCCCCCAACAAAGAGCAAGGGTGGCACGGTGGCCACTGCTGCCTCACAGCGGCCACTGCTGCCTCACAGCGTCAGGGACACGGGTTCGATTCCACCCTCAGGCGACTGTCTGTGTGGAGTTTGCACATTCTCACCATGTCTGCGTGGGTTTCCTCCGGGTGCTCCGGTTTCCTCCCACAGTCCAAAGATGTGCAGGCTAGGGTGGATTGGCCATGCTAAATTGAACCCATAGTGTCTAAGGTGGGTCTCAGTGGGATGTTGTTTGGCAGGTCAGTGTGGACCTGATGGGCTGAGTGGCCTGCTTCCACAACGGAAGTTTTCTATGACCAATACAGTGCAGGAACAGGCCCTTTGGCCCTGTGTTGACATATCTTGCCTTCCATGCAAAAGCTGTCTTCACTTGTAGGATCCCTATCCCTCTATTCCCTTCCTATTCATGTATTCGTCCAGGTGCTTCTTAAATGCTGCTACTGTGTCTGCTTCCACCACCTCCTCTGGCAACATGTTCCAGGCACTCACCACCCTTTGTGTGAAAAACATACCTCGCACGTCTCTTTTAAACAAGCCCCCTCGCACCTTGAACCTGTCACTGACCTCTCCACCCTGGGAAAAAGCCTCATACTTTCCAACATCCTTGTATCTCTTTTCTGAACCTGCTCAAGTTTAACAATATTCTGCTTCTATATCTTGTGGTCTCCCCCTCCCCCACCCCCGCCTCCATCCGTAATTGCTGACCCATTTCCACCATCTGAACCACTGCTGACCCCTTAACCTGTAGCACTCAGTCCAGTTGTTGGGGGGGGTTCTGCTGATTTGGCTCAGAAAGGAGGGGTGAACTTAAGAAATTGCTCACAATCGGCTCCGACAGCTCAGTATGTTGTTTCTAATTCTGTTGCGGCATCAGAGTTCAGTGACCTTTTCTGAAGAAGGGTCTGGGCCCGAAACGTCAGCCTTCCTGCTCCTCTGATGCTGCTTACCCTGCTGTGTTCATCCAGCTCTACACCTTGTTATCTCAGATTCTCCAGCATCTGCAGTTCCTGCTATCTCTAGATACCCAATTAGTTCACGGAGCACTCCATGTTTAAATAAACTAATTAAAAAGACACAATCACACAGGAAGCTCAGGCAAATAGACCAATATTAACTTCAATGACCCGTCTTAACAACTGTTTGATATTTAACAGCCTCCATATGGTGAGTTTCTCTGAGTGTTTTCACATGTTCAGAACCTCCTGTTGGCGATGATGCGAGATTGTGGCTACTGTTAGTTTTTTAACAAGTGACGTTCTGTACATCCCTGTGAGAAACCATGTACAGTAGGTTATGCAAACATCAAAGCATCTTTTATAATGTATTTCATACCAAGCCTTTCCCCACCAAACCTCTCTTCACGCCCATCAGCAAGGGAGGGCTACTCGCTACTTCCTGACTGTTGTTAACTGTCCTTTGGTGGAATGCTGCGTATCATAGCTGAACAATTCAAAGAGGGTGTTTAAGCCACACATGGCTATTTTTAGGAGTGAAGAAATAATGTGGTTCCCCTAGCATCACAAAAATATTGACTCATGTTGAACTTAGGGTTCCTGCGATGTGTTGCAGCTCGATGGGAATGCTGTTGATACAAGAAGCTTTGTTCTGTATCTAACCCCATCGTTGTACCTGTCCAGCAAGTGCTTGATGGGACAGGGTGGAGGGAGTTTCTCTCTGCATCTGACTCCTTGCTGTTGCTGTCCTTGGAGTGTTTGATGGGGACGGTGTCAAGGGAAATGTACGTTCTATTAAAAGCTTTGCTCTGTATTTAACCCCAAGCAGTCCCTATCCCAAGAGTGTTTGTTGGAGATGGTGTCGAGTCCTTTAAGTGTACTTTTTAGTTCGAAGAATGGGGAAGCTTTCTTCTGTATTTAACCCCGTGCTGTCTCTGTCCTGAAAGTGTTTGCTGGGGACACTGTCATGGGAGCTTTACTTTCAGTTTAAAAGTGTACAGAGAGCTTAACTTTATGAGTAGAGGAAGCTTTACTCTGCATATAACCCCATGCTGTCTCTGTCTTGGGAATGCGTAATGGTGACAGTGCAGAGAGAGCTTTACATTCACTATAAAAGAGTAGAGGGAGCTTTGCTTTGTATATACCCTAATGCTGTCTCTGTCCTGGGAGTGCTTGATGGTGACAGTGCAGAGAGAGCTTTACATTCATGATAAAAGAGTAGAGGGAGCTTTGCTCTGTATATATCCTAATGCTGTCTCCGTCCTGGCAGTGTTTGATGGGGACAGTATAGAAGAAGCTTTACTTTCGGTATAAAAGCGTGGAGAGATCTTTGGGTTGTATCTAACCCCCATGTTGTCCCTGTCCTGGCAGAGTTTGATGTGAGCAACATGGAGGGTGACTCTGCCAGGCATCCAATAGCAGGCAGTTGGCATTGTGTGGTCACATGGCAGAACGTCCAAGAATGTGCCCATCTGAGGATTGGAAAGGAATGGTTGCATAGTGATGGAGCTCCGTTACTAAATCCCTTCCCAATGAAAGTCCTTCTCAAGCTGAACCCTTTCATCACCAGAGCCCTTCAAAAGAGAGAGACCCATGATAGGGCCCCAATTCCATGAGGGAACCATTAGTCTTCCATTTTAAAAGAAAGAGTCCCATTATTGACGCGACATTGTGGAAAATACTTCTGTTTTTTCATATCCCCAGTTGCTCTAGTTGAGTGTAGCCCCAATAACACTCACGCAGCTCAACACCATCCAGGACAAAGCAGGCCCCGCTTGATTGGCACCACATCCACAAGCATTCACTCCCCCCACCACCGTAGCAGCAGTGTGTACCATCTACAGGATATGCTGCAGAAACTCACCGAAGATCCTTAGACAGCACCTTCCAAACCCACGACCACTTCCATCTCTCAAGGGCAGCAGATACATGGGAACACCAGCCCCTGCAAGTTCCCCTCCGCGCTACTCACTGCCCCTGACTTGGAAATATATCGCCATTCCTTCGTTGTCACTGGGTCAGGATTCTCTCCCTAATGGTGTTGTGGGTCAACCCACAGCATGTGGATTGTAGCAGATCAAGAAGACAGCTCACCAACAAGTTCTCAAGGGCAAGGGGCGACTAGGGACGGAGAATAAATGGTGGCTCAACCAGCGATGCCCACATCCCATGAAAGAATTGAAAAACAAAAGGTTGGCTGTATGGGGGTTGCAGACCATACAGTGGTTTGTAATTCCATGCCATTCTACCCCCTCTTCTTAATTGAACCCCCACGACTCTTGAACCAATCTTCCATCTTCCAATTTTCACACCAATGAAACAGGTGAAAGGGGCGATCTCACAATCAGTTTCACTGCCTCTCAGCTGGTGCTGCAAGATGTCACCATGGTTGTAAAATAAGTGAATGATTATTCTCTGAGACCAAACCCAGCTGTTGACAGATCCATAAAGCTTACACCTTAATAGCCTGGATGGAGAGAATATAACTGTTAGGGCTTTTCTAAAGTAAGGTTGACATGGGAATTAGATCAGTTTGGATTATACATAATTCATTGCGAGTTGTTTTCTGGTCTCAAGACATTTATCAAAGAATATTTCATGGAAGTCATTATGAGATTAGTCTGGGCCTGACATGAACCAGGTCTTAAAGGTGCAGTAGAACCGTTTGGCAGAATTTAAAGGAGATTAACACATTCCAAGCTAAATAGCCTGCTCACAAGATAGGAGGAGGCCATTCATTCCACCGTGTCTATTCTAGCTCCCTGTGAGAGGAACTCAACAAGTCCTGCTCGCTGTCTATTTTCCTCATGTCTGCTTATCAGGTGGAGGTGTTCTAATACAGTGGGGTAGTGTCCCTGTCTCGGGTTCAAATCCCGCTGGATGGTCAAGGAAGGTGTGTTTATATTCACAGCCAAACAAGCTGACTGTGAAATTTTTTTTTATTCATTCACGGGATGAGGGCATCACTGGCCAGGCCCAGCATTCATTGCCCAACCCTAATTGCCCAGAGGGCAGTCAAGAGTCAACCACATTGCTGTGGGTCTGGAGTCACACGTAGGCCAGACCAGGTAAGGATAGCAGTTTCCTTCCCTAAAGGGTGTTAGCGAACCAGATGGGTTTTCCAACAATCGTGAATGAAACTTTAGACTCTTAATTCCAGATTTGTTTTTTCTAACTCGAGTCCTTCTGGTAAGTTTATGGCAGTCAGGAAGAGTGGCCTAAGACATAGGGATGTGGAGGTGTAGTTGCTCGAGTTACAGGATAACAACCTGTTCCCGAGGAAAGAAAAGTGAGTTGTGGACTCAAAGCAGGTGCTTTGTCTGTGTCATCTAACACGGTGTAAGAATAAGAATGACCCAATTTCCTTCACAAAGCCTCAAATGACCTCTCTCCACTGGAGCATCCGGCAGCCCGTTCGGATGCACGCTGCGTGTTTTCTCGATGTTGCCTGTCACCGTCAGTCACCATTCTCTGCTCCCCGACCTCTTGGCTGATGGGAAGTGCTTCAACCCTGACCCGTGCATGTCCCGTAGTTCATCAAAACTAGCTCTCCTCTCCACCTTCCCTTTCATAAGACGACCACCGCCAGTTTTGCAGTAACGGCAACTCCTCAACCGGGGCACTGTCCTCCAAATCACAAACTGGCTCTGGCGCCGAAGGAGGCCATTCAGCCCACCATGGCCACGCCAACTCTCCGAATAAGAATTGCACCAATTGCCATTCCCTAGCCTTAAGAACATAGAACAGTACAGCACAGTGCAGGCCCTTCGGCCCACAATGTTGTGCCGACCTACTATCCTACTAAGATCAAAAGTACCCTGCACACCCTACGTTTTACTATCATCCATGTGCCAATCCAAGAGTCGCTTAAAAGTCTCGAAAGTATCTGACTCCACTACCACTGCTAGCAGCGCATTCCACGCACCCACCATTCTCTGTGTGAAGAACCTACCTCTGACATCTCCCCTATACCTTCCACCAATCATCTTAAAATTATGCCCCCTTGTAATAGTCATTTCCGCCCTGGGAAAAGGTCTCTGGCTATCCACTCTATCTATGCCTCTCATCATCTTGTACACCTCTATCAAGTCACCTCTCATCCTTCTTCGCTCCAATGAGAAAAGCCGTAGCTCCCTCAACCTTTCCTCATAAGACCTGCCCTCCAGTGCAGGCAGCATCCTGGTAAATCTCCTCTGCACCCTCTCTAAAGATTCCACATCCTTCCTATAATGAGGCAACCAGAACTGAACACAATATTCCAAGTGTGGTCTAACCGGCATAATCTCGCGGCTCTTAAACTCAATTCCCCTGCCAATGAAAGCCAACACGCCATATGCCTTCTTAACAACCCTATCAACTTGGTTAGCAACTTTGAGGGATTTATGGACACGGACCCCAAGATCCCTCTGTTCCTCCACACTGCCAAGAATCCTGCCATTAACCCTGCATTCTGCATTCAAATTTCACACTTTTCTTGGTTGAGTTCCATCTGCCACTTCTTTGCCCAGCTCTGCATCCTGTCAATGTCTAGCAGTCCCTGTATCTGCATTTGCTCCTGCTCAGCCTTCGCTCCGCCTATTCACGAAACAAGATTTTTATACCGAAACCTCACCTTCCCGGCTCCCCCCTGGCTCGTGCTCTCACAACTGCAGCTGTTGAATCCCTTGCAACCATTTTGAATGACCGATCGTGGATAACAAAATACATCCTGGAGGCAAACATCGTTTTCTTTTGTAGGATTTTGCGCCTGTAATTTTGGGTCTCCAGGCCCAGAGGTAGGGATGCTACCAGGAGATCCACGGAAGCAATGAGGTCAAGACAAGCCTGTACCAAACACTGGACTGGGATCAACAGCAGTTTGGTGTTTAATTCTTGGTGTGAGGAAGGAGAGAAAAACACTGAAGAGGTGGATGTTGCATTTATAAAGGAACAGTAATCAAGTGTTTGATGGGGAGAGTGTAGAGGGAGCTTTACTCTGTATCTAACCCTGCGCATTATCTGTCCTGGGATTGTTTGATGGGGGACAGTCTAGAGAGAGCTTTACTCTGTATCTAACCCTGTGCTGTCCCCGTCCTGGGAGTGTTTGATGGGGAGAGTATAGAGGCAGCTTTACTCTATATCTAACCCTGTGCTGTCCCTGTCCTGGGAGTGTTTGATGGGGAGACTGTAGAGAGAAATTTACTCTGTATCTAACCCTGTGCTGTCCCTGTCCTGGGAGTGTTTGATGGGGAGCGTGTAGAGGGTGATAGTTGGCGCTGAATGCCTGATGGAAAATATGAGCAGCTTTTTGCTGTGGTTTCCAACATGTCAGAAGTCACAGAATACACAAAAATGTAGGGAGGACATCTCTGAACTGATAATGTACATGTTGCAGAGCAACCAAAGGCCCTGTAACCACTGTAAAGTCTCCAGGGAAATTATTTTGTGCAATAGCTGATTGGACGGAACCAGAATTCTGATAATAAAAACACCACATGATGGCGAGTTGGAAGGGTCAGGCAGAATAATGTCATCGTGCTTCCCATTCCTGTTGTCCAACGTCAATCTGTATCAATCCTCCACAACACTGTCTTGTGGAACAGATACAAATTACCAGAGTAATCCTCTGAGTGAACCAGAGTAATCTCAGCTGGGGTTTCTCAGGCAAAACTGGTTCATTATTTGCCAGGATGGGTTAGATACAGAGCAAAGCTTTCTCTACTCTGTCCCCATCAAACACTCCCAAGACAGGGACAGCACGTTCCCTCTACATTGTCCTGGGAGTGTTTAATGGGGACAATGTAGAGGGAGCTTTACTCTGTATCTAACTCTGTGCTGTCCCTGTCCTTGGAGTGTTTGATAGTGGACAGGGATAAAACGGGGTTAGATACAGAGTAAAGCTCTCTCTAAACTGCCACCAACAAACACTCCTAGGACAGGGACAGCATGGGGTTAGATACAGAGTAAAGCTCCCTCTACACTGTCCCCATCAAACACTCCCAGGACAGGGATAGCATGGGGTTAGATACTGAGTAAACCTCCCTCTACACTGTCCCCAT
>NC_063370.1:9255684-9342417 GCF_021869965.1 Rhincodon typus
TCCCTCTACACTGTCCCCATCAAACACTCCCAGGACAGGGACAGCACAGGGTTAGATACTGAGTAAACCTCCCTCTACACTGTCCCCCATCAAACACTCCCAGGACAGGGACAGCACAGGGTTAGATACAGAAAAAAATTCACTGTACTGTTTTTTAAATTGAACATAAAGCTCACTCTACACTGTTCCCAACAAATACTCCTAGGAGATGGACAGCATGGGATTAATACACAGTAAAGCTGTCTCTACTCTTTTAAACTGAAAGTAAAGTTCTTTCAACACTGTCCCATAAAACATTCCAGGACAAGTCCGTCTGGGGGATAGATAAAGAGTGTTAGCAGCATATCATATTCAGTCTGTCATGTATCTCTCTCCAAACAGTCACCCAATCGGGTAAATGCAAAAGGAAAATAATGTGGTTAGTCAGAATTGAAAATGTTGACAATTTTCTTGCTTTTACACCACGTGGTGATTTTGCCACCCACATAGTCCAGAAATTGAAACGTTACTTTTTTCAAGGAAGTCTACATCACTGATTTCACTCTTGAAGCATTTGGAGATACAAAACAAGACTTCCTCTTTGCAAGTGGCTTATCATTTGAACCAATGTACTGTGGTTATAGAGCCATACAGCAAGCAAACAGACCCTTCTGTCCAACTTGTCCGTGCTGACCAGGTTTCCCAAACCAAACTAGTCCCATTTGCCTGTGTTTAGCCCATAGCCCTCTTAAACCCTTCCAATTCCTGTACCCATCCAGATGCCTTTTAAATGTTGTAATTGTACCAGCCTCCACCACTTCCTTTGGCAGTTCATTCCATACACACATCAATCCTCTATGTGAAAAAGTTACCCCTTAGGTCCCTTTTAAATCTTTCCACTCTCACCTTCAACCTATGCCCCTCTAGCTTTGGACTCCCTTAATGTAGGGAAATGACCATTGCTATTCACCTTACCTGTGCCCCTCATTATTTTACGGGGAGGCAATGGCCTAGTGGTATTATTGCTGGACGTTAATCCAGAGACCCAAGTAATGTTCTGGGGACCCGGGTTTGAATCCGGCCACGGCAGATGGTGGAATTTGAATCTAATAAATATCTGGAATTACGAGTCTAATGGTGACCGTGAATCCATTGTTGATTGTCAGGAAAAACCCATCTGGTTCACTAATGTCCTTTAGGGAAGGAAACTGCCATCCTTACCTGGTCTGGCCTACATGTGACTCCAGACCCACAGCAATGTGGCTGACTCTGAACTGCCCTCTGGGCAATTAGGGATGGGCAATAAATGCTGCCTAGCCAGTGAGGTCCTTATCCATGAATGAATAAAGAAAGAAATAAAATAAACCTCAATAAGGTCATCCCTCAGCCTACTATGCGCCAGTGAAAGAAGTCCTAGCCCATCCAGTCTATTGTTATAACTCAAACCCTCCAGTCCCAGTAATATCCTTGTGAATCTCTTCTGCACCCTCTTCAATTTAATAATACCCTTCCTATAGTCACCATTGTAGGAAACACAACAGTTTACTGGTGCACAGAAAGATCCCACCAACTACAACGATTGTCTGTTCAAAGGTGTTGGTTGAGGGGTGATTAGTAACCAAGACACCAGTGTTTTACCTATCTTTGGAACAGCTCTGCAGGAAGGGAAGGGCAGATTCTCGGTTTGACTTTTCATCCAGAAGTCAGGGCCACACTCTTCATCATCGTCATCATCATCGTCATCATCATCACTGGAGTGTAGGCTCAGATTCGCCAAGTCAGGCACGTGAAGTGGGACTTTCATTCTATCTCAGCGTCACAGATTTAAAAGATGGAGGAAACAATACAGGGTTGGCGTGGGAGGAGAGAAGTTGATTTATTCCACAGTCAGTGACCTTTTATTACAAGTCGTTAGTTCCAAAACTTGCTAGAAAAACTCAGAAGGTCTGGCAGCACAGGGCTGTACAGCATGGAAACAGACCCTTCGGTCCAACTCGATATCCTAGTCCCATTTGCCAGCATTTGGTCCATATCCCTCTGAACCCTTCCCATTCACATACCCATTCAGATGCCTTTTAAATGTTGTAATTGTACCAGCCTCCACCACTTCCTCTGGCAGCTCATTCCATACACACACCACCCTCTGTGTGAGAAAGTTGCCCCTTAGGTCCCTTTCAAACCTTCCCCCCTCATCGTAAAACTATGGCCTCTAGATTTGTACTCCCCTACCCTGGGGAGAAGACCTTGACTATTAGCCCTGTCTATGGTTCTGATGATTTTATCAACCTCTATAAGGTCACCCCTCTTAGTAAGTGATATGCTGAAACCCAATACATTGGATGCATAACATAGGAAGGTGCTTCTTTGATGTTCTTCATTGATTCAGATTTAGATTTTATTGTCACTAAATGGAGCAGTGCTGGAATAAATCACTGAAATCATTCTCTCCATTTGGAAAAATAACACCTTTTTTTAACTGGAATGGCTGAAACGTGTGGGCTTCAGGCTTGAAAGGACTTAAAATCTCAGAACTGAACATGCCTTTGGGAACAACGCCAAGTCCAGTGGTGGTTTGGTAGCATGAGAGAGGAATATAAAAACAAACGGTGCCGTTCCATCGCAAGGATCTGGCCAGGGCAAGGGCATGGGACTCATTGAAGACCTTTATGTGGAGTGAAAGGGGGATTTAGCAGAG
The DNA here is from genome assembly GCF_021869965.1 of Rhincodon typus. Classification (NCBI taxonomy): domain Eukaryota; kingdom Metazoa; phylum Chordata; class Chondrichthyes; order Orectolobiformes; family Rhincodontidae; genus Rhincodon; species Rhincodon typus. The sequence continues at coordinate 9,258,359 of NC_063370.1, forward strand.
GCCATCCCATTTCTGTGGGGAAACTTTCATGGCTAGGCAGTCAGAAGAGAAGATCAGAGACTCTCAGAAAGCAGAAAGATGCAGATGATGGATAATAGCTGATAGTTAGGGTATATTTGACACATCAAAAAAAACACCCAAAGGAACTGTGAATGCTGAAAATCAGAAACAAAAAAAAAAATTGCTGGATAAGTTGGAGGAGCTCGCAAGGAATTGTCCAGTGTTGGCACCTTCTTGCATCTGTGATCTGCCTGTACTGTTACTGGACAGGAATAGGAAAGTTCTGGAGGGATATGAGCCAAAAGCAGACAAATAGGACTAGTTCAATTTTGAAATGCTGGTCGGCATATGCAAGTTGGGCCGAATGGCCTATTTCCATGCTGTATGACTCTATGGCCGTATCAGTAAAACCTACTAAGCATTTCACGACCTTACTGAATTCTGGAATAGGCTCATGAGCTAAATAAGAAACTCTTACTCCTTATTGTTATGTTCTTCAATATGGACCGAGCCTCACTGTAAACAAGGGAGCCATTTGATCCATCATGTCTGGCATTTCCATCCAGTTACAGAGGGCACACAGGCAGGAGAAGGCTATTCAACCCTTTCAGCCTGCTCCACCATTCTGTAAGGTCATGGCTGATCTGATTGAAGTCTCAAGTCTGCTCTACTGTCCTGCCCCGCTCCTCACCCTCCCATAACTCCCTCGTCTGTCAAAAGTCTATCTAATCTGTCAACCTCAGCCTCTGGGAGGAACAGAATTCCACACCCACTCTGAGAGGAGAAACAAACCTCTCATCTCCTTCCCCTCGTTCTAGTCTTCCCCACCACAACAAGAGGAAATATCTTCCCAGTGTCCCGGAGTCCAGTTCCATCAGGATTATCAATCCAGTAGGATCACTGATCATTCTACCTCAACCCCAATAGGTACAGGCCCAAACTGTCAGTGCTTTCCTCCTCCTGCCCCTCTGTGCCAGGCCTGGGTTGCAGGAATTTTGTAGCTGTGCACCCCCCGCCCCCGGACCCCGTACTCCCGGTTTGGCTCATTCTCCATTTTCTGTATTTTTCTGGACCCCGTTTAGTTTGGTTTCCATTGTCCTTTCAGACAACAACTCACTGTGTAAGAAGATACAATCTCTCCTCCTTTGGTTCCTTTGCCCATTTGTATCCTCTGTTTACCAACCTGTCTGTGGTCGACAATAGGTTCTCTCTGACCATGCAATGCACGAGCCATGTTTTTATGTGGTTCAGTGGTTAGCACTGCCGCCTCACGGCGCCAGGGACCTGGGTTCGATTTCAGCCTTGGGTGACTGTCTGTGTGGAGTTTGCACGTTCTCCCCATGTCTGCGCTTGTTTGTTCCGGTTTCCTCCCACAGTCCAAAGGTGTGCGGATTAGGGTGGATTGGCCATGCTAAATTGCCCCATTGTATCCCAGGGTGTGCGGGCTGAGTGGGTTAGCCACGGGGAATGGTAAGGGAGTGTGTCTGAGTCGATGCTCCTCTTCGGAGGATTGCTGGGAACTTGAAGGGGCTGGTAGACCTGCTCCCGCTCTGTAGGGATTCTATACTTTGGAACGTGTGAATTGTAAATATGACTTATTACCCATCTCTGGAGTAGGCAACCCCTGGTAAAAGGGGATGGGTCTGGGTATGTGTGGGATGCTTTTTGGATGGGCCGAATGGCTTCTTTCTGCACTGCGGGGATCCTCTGATTTAAGGAAAGAAAATCTGCCATCCTTACCTGATCTGGCCTCCATGTGACTCCAGACCCACGGCAATGTGGTTGACTCTTAACTGCCCTCTGGGTGATTAGGGATGGGCAGAAAATACTGGCCCAGCCAGAGGCTGCTCTGTGAAATGGCTGGGCAAGCTACGCAGTTCAAGGACAATTAGGGACGGCCAAGCCGGTGATCCAACGGAAGAGTGGAAAAAAAAATCAAGTTCCCTCTCTGATGGGTGCAAAAGATCCCATGGAAATATTCCATAGAAAAGCAAAGGGCCACATATTTATCCCTCAACGAACATCACTTGAAAACAGAGATCTAGTCCCACTGGCATTGCTGTCTGTAGGTGCTCACTATGGGGGAGGCAATGGCCTAGAGGTATTGTCACTGAATGTTAAACCAGAGACTCCAGTAATGTTCCAGGGACCTTTCGAGTCCCACTGTGGCAGATGGTGGAATTTGAATTGAATAAAAATCTGGAATTGAGAGTCTAGTGAAGACTGTGAATCCATTGCTGATTGTTGGGGAAAAACCCATCTGGTTCACCCATGCCCTTTAGGGAAGGAAACGACCATCCTTACCTGCTCTGGTAGGGACGTTCCCTACATGTGACTCCAGACCCACAGCAATATGGTCGACTCTTAACTGCCCTCTGGGCAATTAGGGATGGACAATAAATGCTGGGCCTAGCTAGTGATGCTCTCATCTTATGGACAAATAATGAAAAATTGTGTGTAAAGTGACTGTTGTGCTCCCAATCTTTCTTCCATTCTGTTCCCCACCTGAAGACACAGCAATCTGTACCACAGACATGGCAAGGAGGCAGCCCCCAATGCCAAACTCGCTAAAATGGGAATCAGGCCCCATGCTGTCAGCACCAATCTGATCCACGCCAATTCAAACAGGCTACCTCAGAGCCATAGTTGCCACGGCAACATATTCCACGAATGTTGTAGTCCAAACCTGCGGCTGGAAATGTCACAGGTTCCCATTTCCTTGCTGTCATGGAAAAAAAATCTCCCAACTCTTACTACCTCCCGCTGGAGTGCTTTGGAAAGATTTCCAGGTTGGCACTCAGTCCATTTGGCCATGTTATGAAAGGGCCTTCCTTGCCCCTGGGTGGGACTTAAAACGAGAGCATCTGCCTCAGGAACGCCACCCACTGACCCTCTACTTGCTTCTGTTAGCACATTTCAAGGGCATTTCATCAGGTGGAATGGTGCTATAGGAATGCAGGACTTGTTATGTGTGCTGAGAAATGTTTTGAAATTAGCAGAGCGGGCTTGAGGCCTACCCCTGTTCCTGTGTGTGTGTGTGTGTGTGTGTGTGTGTGTCTCTCTGTGTGTGTGTCTGTGTCTGTGTGTGTGTGTGTGTCTCTGTGTGAGTGTGTGTGAGTGTGTGTGTGTCTCTGTGTGAGTGTGTGTGGGTGTGGGTGTGTCTCTGTGTGAGTGTGTGTGTGTGTGTGTGTGTGTGTGTGTGTGTGTCTGTGTGTGTGTGTGTGTGTGTGTCTCTGTGTGTGTGTGTGTGTGTGTGTGTGTGTGTGTGTGTGTGTGTGTGGGTGTGGGTGTGTGTGTGTGTGTGTGTGTGTGTGTGTGTGTGTGTGTGTGTGTGTCTGTGTGTGTGTGTGTGTGTGTGTGTCTCTGTGTGAGTGTGTGTGTGTGTGTCTCTGTGTGAGTGTGTGTGGGTGTGTGAGTGTGTGTGTGTGTGTCTCTGTGTGTGTGTGTGTGTGTCTGGTCCAACACTGTTGCACTTCATTTCAAAGGAAGACATTAGGGTATAGAAAATATCACAGCTAGAATCCATGATTATGGATCTCTGCATGAATTCACTCAGCAATGGCCTGATAGCCAAAGTATTTTTGGAAATAAAAACCTGATGTATTGTGCTGTGCAAGGTATAATGTTCCCTTCCTTGTAAAGTACATGCAGAGACTGGTTTACACGACATGGATAATGCTTCAAGGTTTTAAAATATAATGTATCCTTGTGCCAAGTGTGGGAGTTTATTACATGGAGCTGGTGTTAGCAGAGAAAACAGCCCAAGCAGTTTACATTCCACCTTTGCAGTTTGGAAAATTGAATTGAGCCTTGGGTCCATGTGGGTAGCACTTTTAGCTCGAGTTCAGGAAATTCTAGGCCCAGGGAGATGTTAGTGCACAAATCTAGGCAGTGCCACACTATCTGAAGTGGCTGCTAAATTAAATATAGGAACAAGAGTACGCCATTCAGCCCCACCTTGTATATTTTTTAAAATTCATTCATGGAATGAGGACATCGCTGGCTAGGCAGCATTTATTACCCATCCCTAATTGCCCAGAGGGCAGTTCAGAGTCAACCACATTGCTGTGGGTCTGGAGTCACATGTAGGCCAGACCAGGTAAGGATGGCAGTTTCTCCTTCTCTGAAGGATATTAATGAGCCAGATGGGTTTTTTCCCCTGACAATGGGCATTAGACCCTTAATTCCAGACATTTAATTGAATTCAAATTCCACCATCTGCCATGGTGGGATTCAAACCCAGGTCCCCAGAACGTTATCTGGATTAACAGTGCAGCGATAATACCACTAGGCCATTGCCTCCCCATACCATGGCCGTCCTACTGTCTCACCAAGTCCTCAAAGGTCCAGGCCATGCTCAAAGTGAAGACAGAAAACAGCAACTATTTTCTCTTTGTTGAATCTCTCCTCCTTGGGTAACCAGTACAGTTTCGCCACAATGGTTACCCCATTGACACACCGTGAGCCAATCTCTAGCTGCAGTCTTGCTGATCAGACAGGTAAGTCGAGCTGAGTCCATGGAAAGATCAGCCATGATCTTATCGAATGGCGGAGCAGGCTCGAGGGGCCCAGATTGGGCCTACTCCTGCTCCTGTTTCTTATTGTCCCTCCAGGACACAGGGACTGTAGAATTGAGGCCTGGAGAAGGAAGAAGACATTTTTAAAAACTTGAATTTATATAGCAGCTCATAGGAACAAGAGTAGGCCATTCAGCCCCTCAAGCTTGTTCCACCATTCAATGAGATCCTGGCCATTCTGTGACCGAACGCTATATGCCCGCACCAACAAAAACAGAAATTGCTGGGAAAGCTCAGCAGGTCTGGTAGCTTCTGTGAAGATGACATCAGAGTTAACATTTCCGGTCTGGTGACCCTTCCTCAGATCTTTCCTCGGGTCACTGAAACAATAATTCTGATTTCTCTTCACAGATGCTGCCAGACCTGCTGAGCTTTTCCAGCAACTTCTGTTTTTGTTTCTGATTTGCAGCATCCGCAGTTCTTTCAGTTTTTACTCTAAATCCTTGCCTTTGGCCCTTACTCATTAATACCTTTGCTTAACAAAAAATAATCTCTTTCAAATTTAAAATGAGCAGCTGATCCACATTCCACTGCCGTTAGTGGAAGAGAGTTCCAAACCTCTAGCACCCTTTGTGCATGGAATTACTTCCTAACATCTCTCCTGAACGGCCTGGCCCTGATTCTCAGTCTATGCCCCTAGCTCTAGAATCCCTAATTGTAAAAATAGTCTATCTCTACCTACCCTGTGTTTTCCTGTTGATACATTGAAGATTTTGATCAGATCAGCCCTTAACTTTACAAATTCTCGAGAAAACTGACCTCGTTTGTATAATAGTAGGAACTGCAGATGCTGGAAAATTTCTGATGAAGGGTCTATGTCCGAAATGTCAGCCTTCCTGCTCCTATGATGCTGCTTGGCCTGCTGTGTTCATCCAGCTCTACATCTTGTTATCTCATTTGTATAATCTCTGCTGATAATTGAGACTTCCTGTCCGCTCAATCTGGATTCAAGAGTTTAGTACCATTCAGAAGAGGAACAGAACAATTTCCTATTCAATATTCATCTTTAGATCAGCATCACAAAAACAGAATTAGAATTAACTTGACTGTCACGTACTCAAATGAGTGCAGTCAAAAGTTTACAAGTTGCTGCTTATAATCCCATCGTGGGTAGAAGGTACCTAGGTACAAATTCTTCAGGACAAGCTCTTGGGAGAAAAAGCAATTAGAAAAATAAAGAAATAAAAAGCCCAGCCTTTCAGATTGTAGGAATAAATTAGAAAATGGAGAAATAAAAAAGTACAGAACAACAGTTCTTCAAACCCAGTCCATCCTGGCTCCTAGCCTCCAGATTTCCTGCTTTTTATTTTTCACTTTGGTGTTTGTGGGGAGCTTTCTACGTGTAAATTGATTGCCCCATCTCCTACAATACAACACCTCAAAAAAAAATCCTTCCTTTTCTGCAAAGTGCTTTAGGACATTGTGAAAGACGGTATAAAAACAAGTCTTTCTGTGAAATAGTGACGTCACCACAGTCCTACTCTCTCATTAGAGAGAGATGACTGGCGGTGGTTTAACCTGAAGGTCACCATGCCTCAGATGAGGAGAGAGTCCTTCATGGTAACTTCAGCCAATGTGGGAATTGAACCCATGCTAATATTGCAAGTCAGATGAACATAAGAACATAAGAACTAGGAGCAGGAGTAGGCCGTCTGGCCCTTCGAGCCTGCTCTGCCATTCAATAAGATCACAATAAGTGGACTCAGATCCACTTACCTGGATCAAATGGCCAAATGGCCAACTGACCCTCCTGCTGAGGTGCATGGGGGACAAACCTACTGTCCTATCCATTTGAGATTGTTCATAGAATTTCTACAATGTGGAAACAGGTCATTCAGCCCTAAGCCTTCTGAAGAGCATCCCACTCAGACACACCCCCCCTGCCCAATCAGCCTGCATTTCCCATGGCTAACCCACCTATCCTGCATACCATGGGGCAAATTAGCACAGCCAGTCCACCCTAACCAGCACATCTTTGGACTGCGGGAGGAAACCAGAGCACCTGGAGCAAACCCACGCAGAATGTGCAAACTCCACACAGACAGTCACCCGAGGGTGGGATTGAACCCAGGTCCCTGGCAGTGTGAGGCAGCAGTGCTAACCACTGAGCCACTGTGCTGCCTGATTATAGAATCATCATAGAAGCCCTATAATTAATCTTCCAGAGGTAACATTAAGGACAAAAAAAATTGCAGGGATTTTTTTTAAATTGGATTTTAATTTTCTTTAGGCACTTTTCCTTATTCAGTTGGTAAGTAGAATATGTATTTTTAATCAGACATATCATGCCACATATCTGGGGTGGGTAGGATTCAAACCTCCTGGTCCAGAGGTTGGGTAAGCGGTATAAAACAAGGTTGTTTAACCAAAGTCAAGTATCATTCAGTTGAATCCTCTGTTTGAGGCTAGACCTGACAGGCAGGAGACTGATTGAAAAGGAAAGTTCACTTGAATGATAGACTTGATTTATTATTGTCATATGTACCTAAGTACAGTGAAAAGTTTTGTTTTGCAAGCAGTACAGGCAGATCGCAGCAAACATGGACATACAGGTCATAAGGTTACTGAACAGAATGAGGCATGCAAGGTTATACTGCACAGGAGGTGCACAAAGCAAGATCAACATTAGATTTGAAATATGAGAGGTCCTTTCAGCAGTCTAATAATAACAGGGAAGAAGCTGTTCTTGAATCTGTTGGTCCGTGCGTTTAAGCTTTTGTATCTTCTGCCTGACGGAAGAGGTTGAAAGAGAGAATTACTGGGGTGGGGGGGGGGTGTCTTTGATGATGTTGGCTGCTTTCCCGAGGTAACAAGAAGTATAGAAGGAGTCAGTGGATGGGAGGTTGGCTTCCGTGATGGACTGGGCTGTGTTCACAACCGGCTGTAGTTTCTTACGGTCCTGAGCAGAGCAGTTGCTGTACCAGGCCGCGATGCATCCAGATAGACTGCTTTCTGTGATGCATTTGTAGAAGTTGGTGGGGGTCCTTATGGACATGCCGAATTTCCTTAGCCACCTAAGGAAGAAGAGGTGTTGTTGTGCCTTCCTCACTGTCATATCTACGTGGGTGGCCTAGGACAGATTATCAGTTAGCATGACTCCTAGGAACTTGACGCTTTCGATCATTTCCACCTCCGCTCCGTTGATGCAGATAGGGGCATGTCCTCCTCCCTTTTTGCTGAAGTGGATGATCAGCTCTTCAGTTTTGCTGACATTGAGGAAGAGATTGTTATCTTTGTACAGCAACACCAAGCATTCTATCACCTTTCTGTACTGTCTCGTCATTGTTTGATATCTGGCCTACAATGGTGGTGCCGTCAACGAACTTGTAGATGTCATTTGGACAAAATTTGACCTGTAAGTCAGGGAGTACAGTAAGGGGCTAAGTACGCCTCCTTTCAGATCGCCGGTGTTGAGGATTATCATGGAGGAGGTGCTGTTGTATACCCTCACTGATTGCGGCCTGTGGGTCAGGAAGTTGAGGATCCAGTTGTAGAAGGCGGAGCCAAAACTGCATCCTCAGAGATTGGATTGGTTGGGATTATAGTCGATGAGTAGAAGCCTGACGTAGGTGTCCTTATTACCCAGATGTTCCAGGGATGAGTGTAGGGCTAGGGAACTGGCGTCTGCCGTGGGCCTGTTGCACCGGTAGGTAAATTGCAAGGGATCGAGGCAGGCTGGAGTCGATGTGAGCCATGACTAGCCTCTTGAAGCACTTCATAATTATGGGGGGTCAGAGCCACTCAGTAGTAGTCTTGAGGCACATTGGGTGTGTCTCAATAGGGGAGATTCACCAAAGATCCTCAGACAGCACTTGCCAAACTCACAATCCCTTAAAGTATCCATACAGCGTGGGAACAGGCCCTTCATCCCAACAAGTCCACACCAACCTTCTGAACAGCATCCCATCTGTGCTAACCTGCACCTCCCATGGCTAATCCACCTAGTCTACACATCCCTGGATGCTATAATCGATTTAGCACAGCCAATCCACCTAACTCACACATCTTTGGACTGTGGGAGGAAACCCACACAGACACAGGGAGAATGTGCAAACTCCACACAGATAGTCGCCCGAGGGTGGAATCAAACCGGGGTTCCTGGCACCGTGAGGCAGCAGTGCTAACCACTGAGCTACCGTGCCACCCCTGCTATCTAGAAGGACAAGGGCAGCAGATACATGGGAACACCACCAGCTTCAAGTTCCCTTCCAAGCCACTCCCCATCCTGACCTGGAAATATATCATCGTCCCTTCACTGTCTCTGGGTCAAAATCCTGGAATGCCCTCCAGGTCAACCCACAGCAAGTGGACTGCAGCAGTTCAAGAAGGCAGCTCACCACCGCCTTCTTAAGGGGCAACTAGGGGCGGGCATTAAAAATGCTGGCCCAGGCAGCGATGCCCACATCCCGCAAATGAATTTGTAAAAAATCACTGTATATCAGCGACAGAATAGCACGGAGAGGGAGAGAGACAGATAAGGAACTAAACAAAATATGAGCAAAATTTAAAGGGGAAATAAATGACTGTGGATGCTGGATATCTGAAATGAATAAAAAACTGAAAATGCTGGAGAAACTCTTCAGGTCTGGCGTCATCTGTGGAGGGAGAAAACAAAGTTAATGTTTTGAGTCTGACGAAAGATCACCGGACTCAACGTTAACTCTGTTTTCTCTGCATGAATGCTGCCAAACAGGAAGAAAAGAATTTGGTTAAAATAAAGAACTGTGGATGCTAGAAGACTGAAGCAAACAAAAAATATTCAACTGCCAGTTCTGAAAAAGGGTCACTGGACTCCAAACGTTAGCTCTCTTTCCCGGTCTCCACAGATGCTGCCAGGCCTGCTGAGTCTCTCCAGCACATTCTGTGTTTGTTTGTAAAAAGAATTTGGCTGTTGTTTTGATTCAGATTCTTAAAAAACAATGTTGCGAAAGCTTTATGCAATATTGCACAAGCTCTTTAAATGCCATTCTCCACAACATAAAGGAACAAGCAACAAATGCCAAACAATACAGAACAAACAAGCTAAAATTTTAAAATTAAACAAAGCGCACTTAGCTAAACATTCATTATCACGGCACTATAAAAACTTTTATTGCGGATTTGTAACTTAACTACACTTGTAAATATTAATTGTGCTGCCTATTTCAGACCTTTATTCGATCCTCACATAACAACTTGCATTTATTCAGCACCTTTGACATTGTAAATTCCCAAGAAGGAACATCATATCAGCTAGTTCTGAGAAATTTAGAAGCTGGAGTAATAACTAGTTAGTTTAATAATTATCCTTGAGAAAACACTAGAGTCCATTGTTAATGAAGAAATAGCAGGACATTTAATGTAATCAGACAGACTCAGCGTGGTCTTGTGACAGGGAAATTAGTTGACAAATTTGATAGAGTTCTGTGGGGATACAGCAAGCAGAGCTGATAAAGAGGAACCAGTAGAGGCAGAGAATTTGGATTCTCAGGAGGCATTCAATTAGGCGCCACACAAATGTTGGTTGCTCAGGTGAGGAACTTTTGGTTTTTGGGGGCCAAGCATTTTCATGGTTTGAGGTTTGGGGTTGAGAAGATGGGCAGGGTGAGATTGAAGTGTCTTGAGGCAAAATTTTTTTTTTCAGCGCGGCACAGTGTGTCACAGCACCAGAGACCTGGGTTCGATTCCACCCTCGGGCAACTGTCTGTGTGGAGTTTGCATGTTCTCTCCATGCCTGTGTGGGTTTCCTCCGGGTGCTCTGGTTTCCTCCCACAGTCCAAAGATGTGCAGGTTAGGGTGGATTGGCCAGGACAAATTACCCATCGTGCTCAGGGATGTGCAGGCTGGGTGGGTTAGCTATGGACAGATGCAAGGTTACAGGGATGGGGTGGGTCTGGGTAGGATGCCCTTCGGAGGGTCAGTGTGGACTCGATGGGCCTGCTTCCACATCGTGGGGATTCTATGGTTCTAGGTTGAAAGATGAAACTTGTGGAAAGTCACAAGAATTAGTCCCATGTTTTCAGTAATTTGCTATCTACATTAATGATTGGGAGGAGGGACAGAATATAACTTATTCAAATTTGCAGATGATGTAGAAATATACAGGTGGGCATATTGGCATGAGCCGTAGAGTCATGCAGCACAGAAACAGGACCTTCGGTCCAACCAGTCCATGCCCAACATAATCCCAAACTAAACTAGTCCCACCTGCCTGCACTTTGCCCATATCCCTCCAAACATTTCCTATTCATGTACTTATCCAAATGTCTTTTAAACGTTGTAACTGTACCCACATCCACCACTTCCTTTGGAAGTTCATTCCACACATTCATTCCACTCTGTGTAAAAAATTTGCCCCTCGTGTCTTTTTACAATCTCTCTCCCGTCACCTTGAAAATGTGCCACCTCGTCTTGAAATCTCCCATCCTAGGGAAAAGATAAATGCCATTAACCCTATCTATACCCCGCATTACTTTATAAACTTCCATCAGGTCACCTTTCAACTTCCTATGCTCCAGTGAAAAAAGTCCCAGCCTATCCAGCCTTTCTTTATAACTCAAACCTTCCATACCCAGCAACATTCTGGTACATTTCTTCTGAACCGTCTCCAGCTTAATAATATCCTTCCTATAACTGGGCGACCAGAACTGGACACAGTATTCCATAAGAGGATTCTTCAAGGAAATATAGGTAGGTTCAGTGAGAGGGCAAAAACTTGGCAGATGGTGTTTAAATGTGCATTTTGGTAGGAAGAATCAAAAATTACTTAAATGGAGAGACACTCTTTAAAAGAGAAAGTGCCGTGCAGAGGGATCTGGGTGTTTTAGTGCACGAGACACAAAATGTTTGCATGCAATTGCAGCAAGTAATTAAGAAAACAAATGGAATATGGTCCTTTATTGCTAGGGGCCAGGAGTTTAAAAAATAGGCAAATTCTGTTACAACTGTACATGAGGCCACACCTGGAGTATAGTGTGCAGTTTTGGTCCCCGTGTTTAAGAAAGGTTGTTCTGACTTTGGTGGTGGTTCAGAAAGGATTCACTCGACTGATTCCTGGCATGAAGGGGTTGACTTATCAAGAACAAGTTAGGCCTTTATTCATTACAGTTTAGAAGAATGAGGGGTGATTTTATTGAGACACATACAGGATACAAGGGAGGGGATGGCCTAGTGGTATTATTGCTGGACTATTAATCCAGAGACCCAGGTAATGATTGGGATACTTGAGTTTGAATCCCACCATGGCAGTTGGTGGATTTTGAATTCAATTTTTTTAAAAATCTGGAATTAAGTACCTGTTGATGACCATGAATCCATTGCTGATTGTCAGGAAAAACCCATCTGGTTCACTAGTGTCCTTTAGGGAAGGAAACTGCCATCCTTACCTGGCCTAGCCTACAGGTGGTTGACTCTTAACTGCCCTCTGGGCAATAAATGCTGCCTGGCCAGCAATGCTCTCATCCCATGAATGAATAAAAAAAAAATTCCAAGGGGGTCTAACAAGGTAGATGTTGAGAAAATGTTTGCCCTAGTGAGGGAATCTCGAACTAAGGATGTGGTTGCCCAATGCAGGGGACAGCGAGCCCTCTTGGGGAAAACCCAGCTTGGAGCATCTGCAGGTCCATGGCTTAAGAAAGGACTGTAATGTTTGAATTTGTAACTTTATTTCTTTATTTTTCTACCTCTGTAATTAAGATTTTGCACCTAAGATGGTGCTGTGTGTGGCGGCATTGTTTATTGTAGTACCCTGTACTACAATAAAACCTAAATCTAGTTACTGAATAAGGGGACACTCATTAAAATCTGAAATGTGAAGGAATTTCTTTGACCCTTAGCTTGCTCTGCCTTTCAATATGAGTTTGGCTAATCCTTTATTTTAATGCCACATTTCCATTTTAACATCTAAACGTTTATCAGCTTCTTTCTTTGAATAATTTCAGTGACTTGGCCTCCACAGCTTAATCCCACAGGTTCCCCTCCCTCTGAGTGAAGAAATCTTTCCTCATCTCTGTCCTAAATGGTCTACTCCATGTCTTGAGGCTGTGTCCCCTGGTTCTAGACTCCCAAACCAAGGGAAAACCTGCATCTTGTCTGTTTAGCCCTGTTAGAATTTTATAGTTTCTACCGTAAATTCTAGTAAATACAGACCCAGTTGAATGGGAGAGTTGATATTTCGGGTCCGGACCCTTCCCGAAACGTCAACTTTCCTGCTCCTCTAATGCTGCCTGGCCCGCTTGGTTCCTCCAGCTCCACACTGTGACTCTAGCGTCAGCAGTTCTTACTATCTCCCAGTTGTACTAAGTCTCCAGTGGTATGGAAATAGTAGATTTCTGAAGAAGGGTCCAGGCCCGAAACGTCAGCTTTCCTGCTCCTCTGATGCTGCTTGGCCTGCTGTGTACATCCAGCTCTACACCTTGTTTTCTCCAGTAGTATGGCACTGAGTGGGGATATTTACCATGGACCTGTTGTGATCGTCGGGCTCGTAAAAGAATCAGACCAATTTAAAGAAAAATACTCAGATGGAGAAAAGAAAGTTGACTTCTGTTATTAAGAAAACTAAGTTAATCTGCCCTTGGACACGAGTCTCTTCCATTTATGCCCAGTAAATGATGAAATCAACATCCCACTTCCTTGTTTTATTTAAAGGATTAACAGGAAGCAACAGCTGTCTCTTAGTGTTTCTCTTCGGATCCACCGGAATGTGAAAGCAAGGGAAAGAACTTGCAATTATGTAGTGCCCTTCATGTCCCTTTTTTCCCCAGGGGTGTTCCAGAGGGCTTTCCAGCCAATGAGGTGCCCTTGAAGTTAGGGTTAGAGTTAGTATAGTCACCGCTGTAATATAACCACAGTCACTGTTTATTCAGCTGATTACTCAGCACATAAGTAGAGCAGGTTAAAGATGATTACAGCATAACTGGACAAAGTCACTGTTTATTCAATAGGAAAGGGACTTTTTTTCTTATTATTCTTCCATGGGATGTGAGCATCACTTTCAAGGCCCACATTTAATCATAGAATCCCTACAGTGTGGAAGCAGGCCATTTGGCCCACTGAGTCAATACTGACATTCTGTACAGCATCCCTCCCAAACCCATCCCCCTACATTTCCCATGGCTAAACCACCCAGCCTGCACATCCCTGAACACTATGGGGCAATTTAGCACGGCCCATCCACCGTAACCCGCACGTCATTGAACTGTGATCAGTGTGGACTCGATGGGCTGAGTGGCCTGCTTCCACACTGTAGAGATTCTATAAGTCCACTCTGACTATTCCAAACTCCAGAGGATGTATAATATCATGGCTCATCATCTACCTCCCTGTGTGTCTTTAATACTGTAAAATCTCAGCATTGGAATATATTCAATAACTGAAGCATCTGCCCCTCTCAGGGGCAGAGGAGTCCAAAAATTTATCACCATTATAGAGGTTTATAAAATCATGAGGGGCATTGATAATGTGAATAGCCAAGGTCTTGTCCCCAGGGTAGCAGAGTCCAAAATTAGAGGGCATTGGTTAATGGTGAAAGGAGAAAGATTTAAAAGGGACCTGAGGGGCAACTTTTTCACGCAGAGTGTGGTTTGTAAGTGGAATGAACTGCCAGAGGAAGCGGTGGATGCAGGTCCAGTTACAACATTTAAAAGACATTTGGACAGGTACATGGCTAGGAAACGTTTGGAGGGATATGGGCCAAACTCAGGCAAATGGGACTAGTTTAGTTCGGGAAACTTGGTCAGCATGGACAAGTTGGGCCGAAGGGTCTGTTTCCGTGCTGTTTGACTCTATCTGAGTGATGACCTTCCTGCTGTTTGCCTCCATTCTAAATATCTTACCCCCTTATTTTGAGACTGCATCCCCTGGTTTAGACTCCCTCAGGCCAAGAGGAAACGTTTTCCCTACATTGGGTTCCGTATGCTTCAATGAGATTACCTCTCATTCTTCAAAATTCTCGAGAACACCGGCCCATCTCCTCAGTCTGTCCTGAGAGGACAAATCTGCCAGACCAGGAATCAGGCCAGTGAACCTTACTTGCACTGCCTTCCTGTCAACTGTCAAGTATATCCTTCCCTAAGTACAGAGACCAAAACACTGTACTGGGAGGAAATGTAAGTTAGGCAATTAGTTATTGTGCAACTGTGACCATTTGTTAATTATTTAGCAAGGTCAGGTTGCATAAAAGTGCAGGAAAACTCAACAATAGAACAAAATTAAACGCTTTCTAGCTTAATGCGCAAAACATTCGGAATAAGGTAGATGAACTGATGGTGCAAATTGAGGTCACAGGGAATTCAAACTAGTTTAAAGAGCGAGGTGGGGGTTGGGGGAAGGCTCGGCAGAGGTTATTAAAGTTTCTGGAATAAGTATTAAGATGGAGAGTTTGGAACCAGTCAGGAATCTAACTTAAGGCAGATAAGGGGACGATTACGAGAAGCGGGGTGGAAGGGGGCAGTAAATGCAGGACTGAGGGTGTTGTATTCAAATACACGCCATATATGGAACAAAGTAAATGAGCTGCAGCGCAGTTTGAAATTGGCGGGTATGATGTGGGTATCACAGAGATATGACTTCGAGGGGATCAGGGCTAGGGACTGAATATCCAAGGATACAAGTCCTATGGAAAGCTCAGGCAGACGGGCAGAGGGGGCGGAGTTGTCTTGTTAGTAAGAAATGAAATTAAATCGATAGTAAAAATCGACATGGGATCGGAAGGCTTAGAACGTGCGTGCGAGTAGAGTTTTGGAACTGTAAGGGAGAAAAGACCCTGATGGGAGTTATGTACAGTAGTCAGGATGTGGGGTAGAAAATAAATCAGGAGATCGAAAAGGCAGTGCGAGGTATTAGTACAATAATCGTGGGGTCTTCAATATGCAAGTGGACTGGGAAAAACAGGTTGGTACTGGCTCCCACGGAATTTGTGGAATGTCTGTGAGATGGTGCTTTTAGAGCAGCTTGTGGTAGAGCCCACTAGGGAACAGGCAATTCTGGATTTGGTGATGTGAAGTGAGGCAGAGTTAATTAAGGAGCTTAAGGTGAAGGAACCCCTAGGGGAACGGTGACAATACAATGAGAGAATTCACCCTGCAGTTTGAGAGGGAGAAGCTGGAATCAGATGTAACGGTATTATAATTGAGTAAGGGAAACTACAAAGACATGAGGCAGGAGCTGGCCAGAGTTGATTGGAGGGGGATCCTTGCAGGGAAGATGGTGTAGCAGCAATGGCAGGGGTTTCTGGGGATAATTCGGGAGGCGCAGCAAGGGTAGGACAAGGCAACCATGGCTGACAAGGGAAGTCAGGGGCAGCATAAAAGCAAAAGAGAAAGCATATGATGTGGTGAAGCAAGAGGATTGTGAAAACTTTAAAAACCAGCAGAGAAGAACTAAAATTCAATAATGTGGGGAGAAGATGAAATATGAGGGTAAGCTAGCTAGTAATATAAAAGAAAACGAGATATATAAAAGGTAAGAGAGAGGTAAGAGTGGGCATTGGACAGCTGGTAAACAAAGCTGGAGAAGTAGTAATGGGGAACAAAGAAATGGTGGAGGAACTAATTAGGCATTTTGTATCAGTCTTCACAGTGGAAGATACCAGCAGCATACCACAACTTGAAGAGAGTCGGGGTTGGGCAGGAGGGGACGGGGGGGTGCACGCGGTTGTTGGTGTGCAGAGGTGAATGTTGTGGCCATCACTAAGTAGAAGGTGCTGGGGAAGCTGACAAGTTTGAAGGTGGATAAGTATCCTGGACCAGATGGATTATACCATAGGCGATAGCTGAAGACATTTATCACTGGAGTCAGGGAGAGTCCCAGAGGACTGTAAAATGGCTACTGTAACACCCCTGTGTAAGAAGGGCAGGAGGCAGAAGACAGGAAATTACAGGCCAGTAAGCCTGACCTCGGTCATGGGTAAGATTTAGGGACCATTGTTAGGATGAGATTGCAGAGTACATGGAAGTGCATGGTATAATAGGGCTGAGTCAGCACATCTTCATCAATGAGAGGTCATGCCTGACAAATCTGTTAAAATTCTTCAAAGCGGTAATGAATAAATTAGACGAAGGAGAGCCAGTAGACTGTTTGGATTTCCAAAAGGCCTTTGACAAGGTGGTGAACAGGAGGCTGATAATTAAGATAAGCACTTATGGTGATGGGGACAAGGGACTGGCATGGATAGGGGATTGACTGACAGGCAGAGGATGGGAATAAAGGGGTCTTTCTCAGGCTGGCAGTCATGACTCGTGGAGTTCCACGGTGGGATCACAACTCTTCACATGATGATCTGGAAGAAGGAACTGAGGGCATTGTTCATCATCATAGAATCCCTACTGTGGGGAAACAGGCCCTTTGGCCCAACAAGTCCACTCCAACCCTCAGAGCATCCCACCCAGACCCATCCCCCTAGCCTGCACATCCCAGGACACCATCGGGTAACTTAGCATGGCCAGTCCACCTAGCCTGCACATCTTTGGACTGTGGGAGGAAACCAGAGCACCTGGAGGAAACCCACGCAGACATGGGGAGAATGTGCAAACGCCACACAGACAGTCGCCCGAGGGTGGAATCAAACCTGGATCCCTGGTGCTGTGAGGCAGCAGTGCTAACCACTGAGCCGCCATGCTAAGTTTTCAGATGACACACACATTGTTGGAGGGACAGGTAGTGTTGAGGAGGCAGAGAGGCTGCAGAAGGACTTGGACTGGGTGGGGAGTGAGCAAAAAAGTGGCAGATGGAATGCAAAGTGGGAAAGTGTGAGCTGATGCACTTTGGCAGGAAGAATAGAGACGTAAACTGTTTTCTAAATGGGGAAGGCTTCCAAGACCTGAAGGACAAAGGGACTTCAGAGTCCTAGTTCAGGATTGTCTTAAGGTTAACACGCAGGTTCAGTTGCAATTAGGAAGGCAAATGCAATGTAAGGTCCATTTTGAGAGGGCTAGAATGCAATAGCAGGTGACGTACTGCTGAGGCTATATAAGGCTCTGGTCAAACCTCATTTGGAATATTGTGAGCAGTTTTGGGCCCCGTATCTAAGGAAGGATGTGCTGGCCTTGGAGGGGGTCCAGAGGAGGTTTGCACCCTGGGGGTGAAGGGCTTGTCATATGAGGAGCGGTTGAGGACTTTAGGTCTGTACTCAATGGAGCTTAAGAGGACGAGAGGGGATCTGAATGAAACTTACAGAATACTGAGAGGCCTGGATAGAGTGGACATGGAGAAGATGTTTCCACTTAGTAGGAGAGACTAGAATCTGAGGACACGGCCTCAGGGTGAAGGGACAACTCTTTAGAACCAAGATGAGGAGGAATTTCTTTAGCCAGAGGTGAATTTGTGGAACTCAGTGCTGCAGGGGGCTGTGGAGGCCAAGTCATTGAGTGTATTTAAGGCAGAGGTAGACAGGTTCTTGATTAGTAAGGTGGTGAAGGGTTATGGGGAGAAGACAGGAGATTGGAGTTGAGAAACATATTCACGACAATCAATGGGCTGAATGGCCTAATTCTGCTCCTATATCTTATAATCTACTCTGTTTTGTAACTGTATATCAGGAGTCATTGTTTGTGCAGCCAGTTGAGGCTGGCTCGCTGTGTAACTGTCAACTTGCTTTTATTCAGCAAGGTAAGGGTTACTCTCTTTGTAACTAGCAGCAAGTTACATCTGAAGGTGTTCTTTATCTCAAATGTTCCCAACTATCTGAGTAGGACAGTAAGTAAATCCTCTGTGAGACAGATTGTGATAATAAATGTCAGTCTGCCTTGGGCTTTGTAACTCCTCACTCCCTCAATCTCCCTGGAGATTGAGTCCTTGTAATGTCGGTAAGACCCAAAAAGCATGATCTTCCTCTCAAAATTCCCAAAATTCTTTGCCTAAAATCATCTGACGAGTCATTTCTCAGTCCCCAGTGCCTTTGTGGCTGATGAGATCATCTCTCATGGCCTTGAAGCTGCCCCAATTCCCAAACATGGGTCTTTATTTTTAGGTCTCTTTTCCAGCACAGCTAAACCGTATCTTGGTGTCTGAGGTTGCCTGTGGAATTTCAATCACACTGACTCACTGTCTCCCTCCTCATTCCTTTCAAAGTAGGAAGAGGAGGCTGAGTTTAAAGAAAACGCTTTTAACGCCCAGACTGGGAAATGGTCTGGACAACAGCAGTTAAAAAGCCCCTTATGGCCTCTTCCTCAACGTTTACGCAGCACTGACCACCCCCACACCTCAGTCCTGAAATCTCCCCTTCCACTGATTCTCATCTCCGCACCTTGCCCCACACTGCAAAGATATACTAGCGGCAACCAAAGCTCCAGAATTCCCTTCCGCATCCCTCTCCTCCCTCAAAAGTCTGTGCAAAACCCATCATTTTGGCCTAGCCCTTGGCTGACATTTTCTGACGTCTCCTTGCCAGCGGAAGCAGCACTGAGCTCTCTGGCCTCTGAATTGAAGGATTCTGGGTCAAGTCCCACTTGTACTAGAGGATCCCCGCTCTGTCTGAGGGGATGCCTTTAGGCTGAGCCGTTAACCCGAGGCATTGGTCTACTCGGCTCGATGTATCCCCCGGTAGTATTTTGAGGAGGGCAGATTTTTTATTCATTATTGTCCCGTGTACCTAGGTACAGTGAAAAGCTCTGTTTTGCTTGCGGTACAGGCAGATCATACCATACAAAGTGCGTTAGGGGAATAGAACAGAGCGAGGAATACAATGTTATAGGCTGCAGAGAAGGTGCAAAAGAAAGCAAGATCAACATTAATTTTAAAATTCGAGAGGTCCATTCAGAAAATCTGATAACAGCAGGGAAGAAGCTGTTCTTGAATCTGTTGGTGCATGTGTTTAAGCTTTTGTACCTTTTACCTGATGGAAGAGGGTGGAAGAGATTATGACCGGGGTGGGAGGGATCTTTGATGATGTTGGCAGCCTTCCCCCAGAAGAATAGATGGAGTCAATGGATGGGAGGTTGGTTTGTGTGATAGACTGGGCTGTGTTCACAACTCTCTTCACTACAGTCCTGGGCAGAGCAGTTACCATATCGCTCTGTGATGCATCCAGATAGAATGCTTTCCATGGAGCATCTATAAAAATTGGTCAGAGTCTTCGTGGACATGGCTGAATTCCTTTAGCCTCCTGAGGAAGTAGAGGTGGTTTTGTGATTTCCTGACTGAGTGCTTCTCGTTGGTGTTCTACCCAATATTTAAATAAAAGTTATAGCCACCATAGTCCCGCTCTGTCATTACAGAGAGACAACTGGTGGTGGTTTAACCTGAGGGTCAGTGCGTCTCAGGCAAGGAGGCAAAGTCAAGAACATATTTATCCCTCAATCAACCTCACAAATAAACTAAAATCCGGCCACGATCACGTTGCTGTGTGTGCAGATAAATATTGTTTGTTGTGCTTCCATTTCTCCAACGAGCACGCTTCTGGAGGATACTTTGAGATGCTTGGCGATTGTGAAAAGCGCTATCCAAATGCAGGTCTCTCCATGTGAGGGAGGTGGAAACGAGAATTGGAGCTGACAGTGCAGCGATTAAACTCCAGGCTGACCTTTGGCCCTCAGAGCTGCACAGGCTCGGATTGGGTTGAGATCGAGGAATTACATTCCAAGGGCCATTTTCAAAACTGTGCTGTTCCTTTTTCTTTGTCACCACGGTATCAATGAGACTGGCACAAGTGGAGTTATCATAAGGGATGCAAACAGAAGTTGCTGGAAAAGATCAGCAGGTCTGGCAGCATCTGTGGAGAGAAAATCAGAGCTGACGTTTCGGGTCGAGTGACCCTTCCTCAGAGGGCGGTTGTGGAAGTTCACTCTGAATCCACACACTGGAGTCCCACACTTAACATCCGTATTATCCAATTCGGATAATTGGTTCCTCAGTTCAGAATAATTCAGTTCTGAGGAAGGGTCACCAGACCCGAAACGTTAACTCTGATTTCTCTCCACGGATGCTGCCAGACCTGCTGAGCTTTTCCAGCAACTTCTGTTTTTGTTTCTGATTTTCAGTGTCCGCAGTTCTTTTTTTTGGATTTTATTCAATTAGGCTTTTGTGTTAGTTTTTTTGTTTACAATTAACTCCCAAGAATTCAGAAGTAGCTCACTTTGAAATAGAATGTGAGGAAAAGCATTATGACTCAGAGAAACCATCTCAGGAGACTCTTCATGCTGAACATAATCATTTTATTGCATTCTAAGCCCCAGCGTGTGCTAAAACTCTGAAATTCAAGTCCAAATTCTCTCTGACTCACTCCCCCTCTCTCCTTTGAGACTACTTAAAACCCACCTCCTCGCCTCAAGTTTGACCCCCCTTCCCCCGATCCTGACATCTCTCTAAGTACAAAAACAGAAGTTGCCGTAAAAGCTCAGCAGGCCTGGCAGCATCAGTGAAGAAAAAAAAATCACAGAGTTAACGTTTCGGGTCCAGTGACCCTTCGAAACCTTCAGTTCTGAGAAAGGGTCACCAGAATTTTTTCCAGTAGTTTCCCTACCCATGATATTAGTCTATAGTTCCTTGGTTTATCCTTACCAGCCTTCTTTAATAATGGCCCCACATTAGCGTCTTCCATTCCTCTGACACCTCTCCTGTGCTCACAGAGAATTTGAGAATTAATGTCAGAGCCCCCCCTTACCTCTCACAACAGTTACAGGGTTAACAGAAAGATTCTTGGCAATGTGGAGGAGCAGAGGGATCTTGGGGTTCATGTCCACAGTTCCCTGAAAGCTGCCACCCAGGTGGATAGAGTTGTTAAGAAGGCGTATGGTGTGTTAGCTTTCATTAATAGAGGGATTGAGTTCAAGAACCGTGAAGTTATGCTCCAGCTATACAAAAGCCTGGTTCGGCCACATCTGGAGTATTGTGTCCAGTTCTGGTCGCCTCATTATAGGAAAGATGTGGAAGCATTGCAAAAGGTGCAGAGGAGATTTACCAGGATGTTGCCTGGAATGGAGGGAAGGTCTTACGAGGAAAGGTTCAGAGAGCTAGGGCTTTTCTCTTTAGAACGACGAAGGATGAGAGGTGACTTGATAGAGGTGTACAAAATGATCAGAGGTATAGATAGAGTGGAGGCCAGAGACTTTTTCTGAGGGTGGACGTAGCTTTTACAAGGGGGGCATAGTTTTAAAGTGAGTGGAGGTAGATATAGAGGAGACGTCAGAGGTAGTTTCTTTACGCAGAGAATGGTAGGGGCATGGAATGCATTGCCAGAGAGGGTAGTGGAGACGGCCTCATTGGGGGAATTGAAGTGGCTATTAGATAGGCATATGGATGACAGTATAAGGTAGGGGTGGAGGTTAGATAGACCTTAGGTTTAGTGTAAAAGTTCGGCACAACATCGTGGGCAGAAGGGCCTGTACTGTGCTCTACTGTTCTATGTTCTATTGTAACAGTCTGGGTCTCATCTAGGCCATGGGGAAATTATTCAACTTTAAGCCTGCCAAAACACTTCTTCCCTCTCAATGCCAATTTTTTCTAATATATCTCGGTCTCTCTCCCTGATTCTAGACCTACATTATCCTTCTCTACAGTCAAGACTTACAAAGTATTGACTTAAAACTTAATCTATGTCTTCCAACTTCGCACACAAGTTTGCCACTTTGGTCACCATTGGATCATACTCTTTCTCTGGTTATCCTCTGGACCCTAATATATTTCTAAAATGGTTTGGAATTTTTCTTTATTTTACCTGCCAATGTTTTTTTCATGCTGTTTTGGCTCTCCAAAGTTCCCTTTTAAGCAACTCCTTTCTACACCCCTCCTTAATGGGGAGGTTTCTAAAATAGTGAGGGGTATAGATAAGGTGAAAGGCAGGTATCTTTTCCCTAGGGTGGGGGATTCCAAGACTTGATGCGCATTTTTAAAGTGAGAGCAGAGAGATTTAAAAACAACATGAGGGGCGATTTTTTTTTTACACAGAGGGTGGTTCACATGTTTGAATGAACTGCTTGAGGATACAATTACAATGTTACAAAGACATTTAGATAAGTACGTGAATAGGAAAGGTTTGGAGGGATATGGGCTAGGAGTGGGCAGATGGAACTAGGTTAGTTTGGGATTAAGGTTGGCAGAGTCTGTTTCCATGCTGTATGACCCTATGTGACAATAATAAATCAAATCAAATCCCAGTCTCACCTGAAGATTCTAGGCCCTGGAATTTTGAACTGCCTGTCTTCCCTCCCTCTATCATGTCTCTGTGACAGCAATGATATTATATCCATACGTGTTAATCAACATCCTTAACCAATCTGCGTTTACTTGCAAGGCTCCTTGCGTTGAAATCCATGCCCTCCAGCCTTGATGTGCTCCCTTGTGCCTTAAATTGACTATGTCTGCCCTGGTCTTCCGTGGTTTTCTGTGCAACGTCCCCAGTAGTACCTGGGCTTCCTATCCTGTTCCAGTGAGGTCCAAACTGAGCCAATAGCACCATCAAACACCCCTCCCCATGAGGAACCTGGTCCTGTTGCATTGCCAAGTGCAGTCTGTCAGATTTGATGTGGACAGTTTGAATGAATCTGATTTTGAAAAGTGATTTTGATGTCCAAGCAACAAAGTGACTGTTATTTACCAGAGAGTGTTTGGGCAGGGATCTGGTCTTGTTTGTTCAGCTTGGCTGGTCTCTTCCATGGGCCTATTCCCATGCCAAGTGGTAGTCAGTTATTTCCTGGCAGGAACAATGGAATGAAGATGCAGGATTGATTGTTCCAACAAATGATTCCCTTACATTTGGCCCTTCACTCAGCAATTGCAATAACTGCTCTCCCTTACAGAACAGCATTGAATCATAGAATCCCTACAGAACAGAAGCAGGCCATTCAGTCCATCGAGTCCACATTGCCCATCCACAGAGCATCCTACCCAATCACACCCCATCCCTGTAACCCTACATTTCCCATGGCTAACCCACCTAGCCTGTGCATGCCTAGACCCTACAGATAATTTAGCATGGCCAATTCACCCTAACCTGCACATCTTTGGACTGTGGGAGGAAACCGGAGCACCCGGAGGAAACCCACGCAGACACGGGGAGAACGTGCAAACTCCACACAGACAGTCACCTGAGGGTGGAATCGAATCCGGACCCCTGGTGCTGTGAGGTGGCAGTGCCAATCACTGAGCCACCATGCCGCCTTTGATTAAATCCATGCTCGGTCCTTGTCCCACAGCTAGAGTTATAGACGTAAAGACCCCTGACATTAGCCTGTGTTGCATTCATATTTACAACTTCAGCAACAGCTGAAGGCTGACACTACTGCTGTACTGAAGGAGTGATGTCCTGTCAGAGATACAACTACTGGATGAGAGATTAGAGCCAACATCCTATTCAGTAGGCATTGGAAACTCTGTCAGTTTATCAAGTGTAAATGCAGGCCAGCACCCACTGGCAGGATAAACAGATTAGTTGGTTATTTAACACACTATTCGTTTATTGAGCTCTTTCCTGCTCACTTTTTAAGGGTTGTGGGCATCACTGATGGAAAAACCCATCTGGTTCCCTAATGCCCTGTAGGGAAGGAAACTGCCATCCTTACCTGGTCTGGCCTCTATGTGACTCCAGACCCACAGCAATGTCGTTGACTCTTAACTGCCCTCTGGGTAATTAGGGATGGGGCAATGCATGCTGGCCTGGCCAGCGATGCCCAGATCCCATGAGTGGTGCAAAGGTGGGTAAAGATATGGAAGAAGGTGTTTGGTCATTTAACTTGATATTGAGTCCTGAAATCTATACGGTTCCCGAACATTGCTGTGGGTCAGGGGTCACATGGAGACCAAACCAGGTATGGTTTGGCAGATTTCCTTCCCAAAAACAGCACTAGGTTTTTTTTTTACAACAACCAATAATAGACTCTCGGTCGCATAAAAGCAAAATACTGCAGGTGCTGGAAATCTGAAACTGACACACAGAGAGAACGCTGGAGAAACTCAACAGGTCAGAAATAAAGGAGATAGCAAGAACTGGAGCCAGAGGTGACACAGTGTGGAGCTGGAGGAACACAGCAGGTCAGGCAGCATCAGAAGAGCGGGCAAGTTAAGGTTTCGGGTCAGGACTATTCCTCAGAAATTTGAAAGACAGGTCCCAATCCGAAACATCAACATTCCTGCTCCTCTGATGCTGCCTGACCTGCTGTGTTCCTCCAGCTCCACACTGTGTTATCTCTGGCTCTAGTTCCTGCCATCTCCTTAATTACCTCCAGCTCCAGGTCTGAAACAAATCATAACTGGATTTGAAACATTCATTCTGTTTTTCTCTCTCTCTCTCCACTGTTTACTGAGTTTCTCCAAAGTTTTCTGGATTCACAGTCCCCCTTTTACTGAGGCTAGCTTTCAAAACCCAAGTTAAATGACTGGCACTTAATCTTCCACCAGCTCCCAGCGTGGCATTTTGACCTGTACCTCCACAACATTAGCCTGAGCAACATGACTGTGACACTACCCCACAGACTGAGAGGCAGAATCAGGGCTGTCTATCTGCCTCTGGCCAGGCTCAGAACAGCAGACAGCACCATGGCTCAAGATGTGCAAATTAGGTGGACTGGCCATGCTAAATTGACCATTGTATTCAGGGATGTGTAGGTTAGGAGCATTAGCCATGGGAAATGCAGGTTACAGAGATAGAATAGGGAGCTGCGTGGGATGCTGTTTGGAGGGTCGGTGTAGACTTGTTGGGTCGAATGGCCTGTTTCCACACTGTAGGGATTCTAAAAGGCTCAGTGGTTAGCACTGCTGCCTCACAGCACCAGGGACCCAGTGTGAAGTTTGCACATTCTCGCCGTGTCTGCGTGGGTTCCCTCCAGGGGCTCCGGTTTCCTCCCACAGCCCAAAGACATGCAGGTTAGGGTGGATCGGCTGTGCTAAATTGCTCCATAGTGTCCAGGGAACTGCAGGCTAGGTGGATTGTCCATGGAAAATGCAAGGTTACAGGGATGGGGTGGGCCTGTGTGGGATTCCCTTCGGAGGGTCAGTGTGGACTCAATGGGCCGAATGGCATGCTTCCATAATGTAGGGATTCTACAATTAACAAAGTAAGAAGTGGCTGGAGTTAATACGGCCTGAAATGAACGTCTCGAGTTCCAGAACTGGGAAATAATGGAGATGTTTTCCAAAACTGACTTTGTGAACATATGGTTCTAATATTGAGAGAGTGGCCCTGAATTATTTAGTCAGAATAATATTTATCAGATGTCGTGGCATGGGTTTCACTAACACAACAAAGAGAGCATGTTTATATTTGTCTCTCGATATACTACTGCCTGAGGACAGATGATTCCGACACTGGCAGGAAGATAGACCTTTAGCAGAGAATTACAATTCTGTCATTAGGTTCCAGTAGCTCAATTGGAGAGATAGGGCCAGGGTTGAAGTAAAGTGTACTATTTTTAATATTTCTTTTGCAAATTATGTCCCCATGGTATCCAGCTTCCAAAACCTAGTCTATATTCAAGCGGCGAACTGCCAGGTTCAGGAGGGTTTAAGACATCACTCTTTTCTGAGAATAATTGATACAATGCAGGAGGAATGTTTGACAGGGACAGTGTAGGAGGAGTTTTGCTCTGTATCAAACCCCGTGCTGTCCCTGTCCTGGGAGTGTTTGATGGGAACAGTGTAGAGGGAACTTTACTCTGTATCTAACTCCCTGCTGTCCCTGTCCTGGGAGTGTTTGATGGGGGACAGTGTAGAGGAAGCTTTACTCTGTATCTAACCCCGTGCTGTCCCTGTCCTGTGAGTGTTTGATGGGGACAGTTTAGGGGGAGCTTTGCTCTGTATCTAACCTCGTGCTGTCCCTGTCCTGGGAGTGTTTGATGGGGAAGGTGTAGTGGGACCTTACTTTCTATTTAAAAGAACTTTACTTTTAGTTTACTTTTAGCTTAAAATAGTAGAGGTGGCTTTACTTTCAGGTAAAAAAAGTAGAGGAAGCTTTACTCTGTATCGAACTCTGTGCGTGACTGTTCTGAGAGTGTTTGATGGGAACAGTGTTAGGGGAGCTTTACTTTCTGTTTAAAAGAACTTTACTTTTAGTTTACTTTCAGTTCAAAAGAGTAGAGATAACTTTATTGTCAGTTTAAAAGAGTAGAGGGAGCTTTACTTTCAGGGTAAAAGAGTAGAGGGAGCTTTACTTTGAGGTCACTTCCAGCTTAAATGAGTAGCGGGAGCTTTACTCAGTATCTAATTCCATGCTGTCCTGAGAGTGTTTGCTGGAGACAGTGCAGAGGGTGCTTTACTCTGTATCTAATCCCATAATGTACCTGTCCTGGGATTATTTAATGGGGACAGTATTGAGGTAGCTTTACTTTCTGTTCAAAAGAGTAGGGGAGGCTTTAGTCTGTGTCTAACCCTGTGCTGTACCTGTTCTGGGAGTGCTTGCTAGGGAAAGTACTCTGTATCTAATCCAAGGGAGTGCCTAATGCAGATATTTGATGTGTGAATTGGCAAACAAATCGCATTAATCAATATTTACCACATCTCACGAATGCACAAAGTTCACAGAAATGAAACGCAGAGAGGCGACCTCATCATGTTCGACAGTAGCTGTTCACAAAACTCTGGAACAGAATTATCTTTGACAAGCAGAGACTCAAAGGGAAATTACAGTTGAAGGAACCTTCTTTTCATTACAGATAATTGAATCATAAGATTTTGAACTAGTTTTATTAGACTAGAAAAATAAACAGTGCTCTTATGATCAAAGCTACCAAGAGTTTACAATTGTATTAGAGAAAAGAAGGCTTGCATGAAATTGAGTCTTGACAGCTTCCAATAAAGTGCTCAAATTACAACTAAGCTGTAAATAAAAGCCTGATGAGACAACATGCAAATTTAATAAAGCGATTGGGAGAGTTTTTTTTATATAGAACCTTCCTTTAGCTTGTTTTACAAGTTTTATTTTCCGTCCCTACAACTCTCTAAGGTCACTGTGCTCCCTTAAGTCGGGCCTCTCAATCATCCCAATTGGCAGCGTGCCTTCGATTATCTGGGTCCTTTTGAACCCTTGCTCCTTCCTGATCCTCCTTAATACCACCAGCCAGAGCTTTTAATGGCCCAACCTTAACCTCCCCTTACGAGTCTCGTCGTCAAATTTTATCCAATTCCTGTTCTTGTAAAGAACCTCGTGAGGTTCATGATGTTGTAGTTGTTATCTAAATGCACATTGTTATTTAGTTGCTGTAAAATAATAAGGGTAATATTGAACTCTAGATATTACATGGCACCCTAATCAGCAACTGTTATGCATTACAACATAATGCGGGGGAGAGGAGAAGGATTGCTTCAGAACATCTTGGTATAATAAAAATTTGAGTTTTTTTTCCCTCTGTCTGAAATCCCTCTGTGCATTGTTAAAATCCCAATGGAGACTTATCACTTTTAAAAAGAATTAATTTTCTCAGTGACTCATGCAATGGATCAAATGACAGAATATCCACTTTTTGTTTTAAGACTTTCACTGTAACAGACAAACCAAAACCAATCAAACATTACAGGCAACTAGTACGTGATGTGGAGGTGCCAATATCGGATCGAGCGGACAAAGTCACGGGTCACATGGCTCCAGGTTATAGTCCACCAGACGAAGGAGCAGCACTTTGGAAGTTTGTGATTTCAAATCAACCCATTGGACTATAACCTGGAACCGTGTGACTTCTGATCAAATTAAAGAACAGGTAAATTAACCAACTAATTAAACACAACCTAGAAGGTTATAAAAACATGAGGAACATAGATAGGCAAGGTCTTTTCCCCAGGGTATGGGAGTCCCCAAGGTAGGTGAGATGAGGAAGAATTAAAAGGCAAATGAGGGGCAATTTTTTCACGCAGAGGGTGGTGCGTGTATGGAATGAGCTGCCAGAGGAAGTGGTGGAGGGCTGGTACAATTACAACAGTTAAAAGGCATCTGGATTGATATGTGAATAGGAAGGGTTTAGAGGGATATGGGCCAAATGCTGGCAAATGGGACTAGATTAACTTAAGATATCTGGTCAGCATGGACGAGTTGAACCTAAGGGTCTGTTTCCATGCTGTACAACTTTATGACAATAAAATTGTGAACATACAGACATATGGACTAGGAGCCCATTTGTCTGCTCCAGCCAATCATGTTTCTGATTCAAATTCCGCACCCCAATCTATCCTCAATAACCTTTTATTACTCTGCATAACAAGACTTTTATCACCTTTGCCTTAAAAATATTCTGTGAACACCCCCCCGCCTCCTCTGCCTTCTGAGTGTTCCAAAGACCCACAATCCTCTGAGAGAAAATTATTTCTTCTCCCCTCTGACCTGAAAGGGCAACCCTAATTTTAAAACAGTGCTCCCTAACTGTGGACTGGCCCACTGACCCATATCCAACTTTATCAAGTCTATTCAGAATCTTGCTCACTTCAATAAAGTCATCCCCCACTTTCCTTTGGGGTGGCACAGTGGCCCAGTGGTTAGCACTGCTGCCTCACAGACTGAGGGATCTGGGTTTGATTCTAACCTTGGGTGACTGTCTGTGTGGAGTTTGCACATTCTCCCCGTGTCTTCGTGGGTTTCCTCCGGGTGCTCCGGTTTCCTCCCACAGTCCAAAGATGTGCAGGTTAGGTGGATTGGACGCACTAAATTGACCATAGAGTCCAGGGATTTGGAGGCTGGGTGGATTAGCCATGGGAAATGCAAGGTTATAGGGAAAGGGTGGGTCTAGGTGGTGTGCTCTTCAGAGGGATAGTGTGAACTCAATGGGCTGAATGGTGTGCTTCCACACTGTAGGGATTACATGATTCTAAACTCCAAAAGTAACATTCTCTGTCTATCCAACGTTTTGTCATCAGACAACTCAATCATTCCAGGTATCGGTTGAATAAACATCACTTCTGAAGCATTTATATCTTTGCTTAAGTATGGAGAAAACTGCACACAATATTTGCACTGTTGTATCACCAATACCCTGTATAAGTGAAGCGTAACCTCTTTAATTTTGTGTTTAATTCCTCTCGCTGATAAAAGGTGACATTGCTTTAACCTTCTTGATTAAGTGCTGGACCCACTTACTGATGCACCAGAACTCCTAAAGCCCTCTACTCCTCAATTCTACCCTCGCTCTCTATTGGAGTCATACCTTGCTTCTTGTTTTAAATCTGTGACTTGAAGAAGTTATTTTGTCCTGGCTTTTTTGAAGAGAGGTTGTAAGGCAGAACCACTAGAGTAAACAGCTTGAGAGGCCCTGGGAATTTTAGAAGTTGAAACAATAGAAGCAGCCTGGATGGGTGTGGCCAGCTCTCACAGATCAGGATTTCTTGGGTTTTAGGCTTAGCTTTAAGCAGAAACTATTGGGGTCTCAACAGAGTTAGAAGCTTCAATGAATGTCTTCTGGCTGCTAATGTCACTGAATTTTCTCTTGATTTTTTTTTCCCTCCTGGTTTGGAGAACTGCATGTGAGAATCTGTATCTGAATTTTCCTTTTATGTCTAGGGGTGTATTTATGGGATGTTACTATATTGGAACAGTTAATTAGTAATATTTACTGTATCTATTATTCTGTTAATTTTTCAATAGAGTTTAGTTATTCTAAATTCCTCTTTCTTTGGTTGTAATTTAACTACGGTGTTTAAAGCAATTGTGTTTTGCTTAACGTTGATTAGTTTGACCAGTTGCATTGCATCTGGAATAGGCTGTTAATGTTTGCCTTTAAAATAAGAAAAAGTTAGGATCTAGGCTACCTTCTTAAAATATTTTGAGGGGGTCTGACCTGGTCTATAACAATTCTTGCTGCTAAAGTGAACTAATTCATGTTTTCCCACATTATACACCATCTGCCAGGTTTTTGCCCATTCCCTCAACAGGCCTGGAGATCTCCACAACTTCCTTATGTCTTCCTCATGACCATACTTTTCTCCATGTCTTGGTCATGTTGCAAATTTAGCTACCATACCTTTGTTCCACTCAGCTAAGTCATTGATATCCCAATAGCACTTCACTAGTCAAACCCTACCAATCAAACAGAAATCTCTCTGTTTTCTACTTGCCAGCCAATCCTCTATCTTTGCTAATATGTTATCCCACTGCACCATGAGCTTTTATCTTGCTCAGTAATCTTTGATGTGGCAATTTATCAAACTGGGTGGCATGGTAGCTCAGTGGTTAGCACTGCTGACTTGCAGCGCTAGGGACCCAGGTTCAATTCCACCCTTGGGTGACTGCCTGCGTGGGGTTTACACATTCTCCCCGTGTCTGCGTGGGTTTCCTCAGGGTGCTCTGGTTTCCTTCCACAGTCCCAAGATGTGTGAGTTAGGTGGATTGGCCATGTTAAATTGCCCCATAGTGTTCAGGAAGGTGTAGGATAGATGGATTAGCCATGGGAAATGCAGGGAAAGCATGGGATGCTCTTCAGAGTGTCAGTTTGTGGACTCAACAGGCTGAATGACCTGCTCCCACACTGTAGGGATTCTATGCTTCTTGTAGAACTCTTGAAGAAATCCCCATTTCTAGGAGATATGTAGAATTACATGGACATTATCTCCAGTGTCTCCATCATTCCAAGCAGCCAAAGTTTTCCAGATCCAGTTATCACCAGCAAGGCCCGCACTTCAATAACTGTCCATGCTTTAAATCACCAAACTCATCTGATCAGCTCCTTTCCTTTTAAACAGAAACAAACTCTTACCGGCAACTTGCTTAGTGGTTAACACAAAGTCTTATTTATGTTTTAAATGTTAAATGAGTAACTGTATAAGTCACAAGTGTGAGGGTGGGATTCAAAACCAGTCCTCTGTGTGACCATCCCAGCAATATAATCCCGCTGATACCATATCTCCTTAAGTGACGGGAACACAGTGTGCTAAAGAGCAGTTCAATTGAAATCTCAAACATAAAGTGGATGTTAAATTGTTCACGAAAGGACAATGGTGGCTTGATATTTGGTATTTCCCATTTTTATAGGTATTCATGTTTAGCCTTAATAAGTTGGAGCATAAAAATAGGGAAGTCGTGCTAAAAGTATGTAAGGTATTAGTCAGACCACAACGGTTTTGATCCCCTTATTTGATATCATATAATCCCTACAGTGTAGAAGCAGGCCATTCAGCCCATCAAGTCCACACTGACCCTCCAACAAGCATCCCACCCAGATCCACCTCATCCCTATCACCCTGCAGCTAATCCACCTAACTTGCACGTTTGGACAGTGGGAGGAAACCCACACAGACACAGGGAGAATGTGCAAACTCCACACAGACAGTCACCCAAAGGTGGAATTGAACCTGGGTCCCTGGCGCTGTAAGGCATCAGTACTCACCACTGAGCCACCAATCATATTGATTGCCGTCTATTTGATATATCAAATATCTCTGACTACTCAAATTTTCTTGTAATCAAAATCAACTTAAAATTTGCAGTCTAAATTGCTTCCATTGCCTGCTTGATACAGTATCTCGTTAACAAGGACATGTGTATATTCAGAGTTAGATTTTACATATGACATAAGTTTTCTTCTTTCAAAAGAACAAACAATGTACCTGCAATTAAATTTCGAAAACATTGGCGACATTTGAATTGAATTGTGGACCTCTCTTTCTGATGTCATTCGTCACTCGTCAGGTGATTTAAGGGCCATGTGGTGAAAGGTTAATGGTAATGTCGGGCTCCTGGCTAATTCCGAAAGAATGGGATCAAAGACCACCATGCTAGATAGTGAAATTTGAACTCCATAAAATCTAGAATTAAGAAAAGATTGTTTCATTGCGACATAACTGTCATTGATGATTGTTTAAAAATCCATCTGGTTCAGTAATTCCCTCTTCGGGAAGGAAATCTGCCATCCTTACCCGGTCTGGCCTACACGTGACTCCAGACTCAATGGGCCAAATGGCCTGCTTCCACACCATAGGGATTCTGTGATATCAAGTATGGGGATCAAAACTGTTGTGGCCCTGGTATAGTTTTAGCAAGGCCTCCCTATTTTTATACTCCAAGGTATCAAGGCTAATCATTAACACCTATAAAAAAATGAGAAATATCAAATTTCAATCCAGCACTGTCCTTTCAGTAACATCGTATTTCAATGCTCTTTAGGCCATTTCAGGCGACAGTTCGGAGTCAATCTGTCCAAGGGGTAATTACGATGGGCCACAAATGCTGGCCTTGCCCAGTGACACCATGGATGAATTAGGCCTACAATGTAGACTTCATGCAGATAGATGTTGATGGTCATTGTGCATCTTCTTCTATTCCATCCCATTCCCAAAGATTCGTGGATTCATCAACGCCATCAGACCTGACAATGACGACCAGAAGGACCTCATGGCCTTCCGTTTCTACGCCTTGAACCCCATCGTCGACCCCTGGCTCTTCATCATCCTTCGGAAGTCTGTGTTCCGGAACATTCAGAGGATCCTCTGCTGCCGTTTCTCAATGCCAATCCGCAACAACACCTTCCAAGAGCCGTTAAAACAGCAGAGCATCTCGTTGTGTTGACGAAGGCCTGGAAGGAAAGCTTGGCAGGTCGTGAGAGAGAAAGAGAGAGACGGAGATGGGTTTTCCATGACTGAGGTGGCTCTCAGCAAGCGAGGGACAGTGACTGGAACTGAGGCAACGAGGGGTTACCAGGCATGGTTGAAACTGGCATGGAGAAGGAAGGAGAGGAGCATGTTCACCCAATATCGACTGGCTCCAGTAACTTCTATTGCACGTCTAGCCCACAAACTTTGACCCTCTTGAAAATGATGCAAGGAGCTTTATTCTCAGCTCATTCAGAGGGTACCTTCAGCCTACCATCCTCACTCCTTAACTCTGTCCCTCGGCCTCCCAGATGGTACTAACCCAGGCCTACCTCAACCTGAAGTGGGAATTAAACTATTGAACTAACTGTCATGCGGACTGAATTAATTTATAACAGGACTGAGGGAATGATGTTAATAATATCTGTATATATATAAAAAATGATGCCCTGAGCACAATGCTGGAAAATAATATGGTACTCAGATATTCTACAAAGTTTTCTTTGTTCCTTTATTAGCTTTGCTGGCAAGACCAGTCGCCCATTCCTGTTTTAAGCTTTAAGATGGTGATGAGCTGCCTTCTTGAACCACTGCAGTCCCCATGTGATGTAGGGGCACCTACAATGCTTCTAGGATTTTGTCGCCACAACAACAAAAGGGTGATATATTTGCAAAGTCATTGCAGTGTGTGGCTCGGAGGGGGGCTTGCAGAGGGTGGTGTTCCAGTGTATCTGCTGCCCCTTTGTCCTGTGAGGTGTTAGAGTTCAAGAGCTTGGAAAGTACAGTGAAAAAATAACAATAGGACGTCATGTAGATGGTAGGCACTACTGCCACTGCACATGGGCTAGTGAATGTTTAAAGTGGCGAATGAGTTACTGATTGAGTGAGATGCTTTGTGCTGTGAGTGTTGAACTAATCCAGGCTAATGGCAATTATTCCATCAATGGGTGCCCTCTGTTTTGTGTGCCTTGCAGATGATGGACAAGCATAGAGCATTTCCCCACCGCCCACCCAACAGGATCATGGTGTATTTAACAATGGTAGTGGATTTGAATGCAAAGCAAGAGGGTTAGATTCTCTCTTGTTGCATGGCGAGAATGTGACTAACCCTAACCCAGCCTGAACATTCTCCAGGTCTTTCTGTGAACAGGAAAGATTTGTCAGTATCTGAGGAGTTTGTGAATAGAACATTTCAATCACCAACAAATATTCCCTATTTCTGACTGGGTAGTGGGGGGAAGGTCTGTGCTCAAGCAGTGAAGCCAGATTGTGCTAAGTCTGAATTACTCCTGGGCCTAAGGTGATTGTCCTCCAATAACACAGCCACCTCCTTTGTGTTAAATGTAATAGTATATCGAGATGTAAGACACAATGAGTTTAATGTTCCAGAGTCTTAGATTCAGCATTGTGATGTTCGGCGAGATTTTGAAATAATGAGTTGGCTGTTTATTTTTAATTGAACTTTCTTTGTAATGTGTCGCTGGTAAAGTGGTTCTCTATCGCTCACAACACCAGGTGTGAGACCAAAATAGAAACCCCCTCCAGTGGCACTGTGTGTGTGTGTGTGTGTGTGAGAGAGAGATAGAGAGTGTGTGTGTATATGTGTGTGTATGTGGGAGAGAAAGAGAGATAGAGAAAGAGTGTGTGTGTGTATGTGTGTGTCTGTGTGTATGTGTGTGCGCGCACACGTGTCCTCAAAGTATCCGTGACAGTGCCTAGACTCACAGCGTCCCTGATAGTGTCTAGATTCTCAGTTCTGGTGGTTTCTGAGTAGCTGTGAAGTCTGTCTGGTCTCTTAGCATCTGGTCTCAGTGAATGTGCCGTTGTCTGATCCCTCAGCGACTGTCACATGTGCCTGCCCTTTCAGTATCTGTGATATTTGTGTGGTCTTTCAGTGACGATGATCAGTGGCTGTAATGTGATCAATACTGTACGAGTTCTTGCAGGAAATAATGTTAAAAGCATGAATATCTTCACCTTATCTCGTGTCAGGGTAAAAGTTAAGAAATCATTTGAAATATTTATCTTTAAAGTAATGTCAAAAAATGCTTCTCGATATTGGTTAATTGCTGGATTTTTTGAACTTTCTATTCGGGAAATGCCTGTCAGGAAAAGTGACACAGATGATGGACACAGTCAGTCTTTCCAAAAATTTAATCCCTAAACAACACTTACTTATTTTGTTGAAACGAGTGAATAAGGTCAAGGTGAATGGAAAGTGTGAGCAAACAGTCATTTTGTAAGCTTTTATGTATCAGATGAGGTGATCATTGTCACTTTGTTGTTCTTGCGGATGTGTGGTTTTTTTTAAGAATGCACCCCACTCGCTCTACTGAAGGTGCCGAAGAACACCCGTCTTGTCCCAGCCGTTTGGCTGACTTTCACAATTCTGTGAATGTGTGCGATTGTTTTGCACAGCCTGCAACCTTCTGCATTGAGGCCTCGCCTTTGCCATGGTTAAGTGTTCGCTCCAAAATCGAGTCAAGAACTGACAGACAAGCCGAAATAGTTTGCATCGGTTTTGGCGGAACCTGAAACACTGGGAAGGACAGTTTCAGGGTAAGATGTCACTCATTGAGGACTGAGAAGGAAAGAAATTGCTTTCAGAGGGTTGTGAATTTTAGGAAAACTCTTCCCCAGATGGGTCATTGTTGAGGGGTCATTGCTGCGAGCTATCTTGGAGAAGCGAAGGATATAGGGAGTTGGCTGGAAAGTGGAATTGAAGCCTAAGATCAGCCGCGACTGTATTGAAAATCTCCAGAGGCTGAACCCTCCAATGCTGCCACCTTCATGTTTCATTTCTTTTTCGTTGCTGCAAGAAATATTAGGAAAGGTCCGTCAAAAGGGATAGGTTTTCCGGGCTGCCTCAGAGGAAGTACAAGAGGTTCAGAGAGGAAATTCCAGAGCTTGGGAATGAGACGGCTCATGGCACAACCACCAGAGCTGGGGGGTAATTCTGTACAACTCTATGACTCTAAATCTTGAAGAAGCAACAAGCTGGAATTGGAGCATCATGGAAATCCTGTAGGGAGGGTCACCAAGACGGGAAGTAAAGAACCAGGAGCCCTGCTTAATGTTCTGGTGACATGGGTTTGAATCTTATGACAGCTGTTAGAACTTAAATACAATTCATAAATCTGGGCTATTGAGCTAATCCCGTGATAGTCAACATGACAACACAAAGGAAGTAATTGAGTTTTAAGCCATTATTTGGAAAGGGCGGGGATGGGTGAATTCAGCATTGACAGTAAAGAGGTTTCCTCAGCTCATGAACCAGACTTGAGTTCCTGTTGCAGTTGCTGAAGAAGTGCTGCACTCTCTCAATCCTACCCCAAGACCCTTTAAACTAAGGCCTATCGGCCTCACACTCAGATGGATGTGAAACATCCCAGACCGAAATGAGTTAGGAGCAGAAGTAGGCCCCTCAGGCCCAGTCTGCCCTTCAGCAAGAGTATGGCTGACACAGTTAGCCCACATTCCACACCCCACCCCCAACAATAACCTTTCCCACCCCCCAC
Source organism: Rhincodon typus (assembly GCF_021869965.1). Taxonomy (NCBI): domain Eukaryota; kingdom Metazoa; phylum Chordata; class Chondrichthyes; order Orectolobiformes; family Rhincodontidae; genus Rhincodon; species Rhincodon typus. The sequence continues at coordinate 9,294,861 of NC_063370.1, forward strand.
CCCAACCTTATCAAGTCATACAGCATGGAAATTGACCCTTCGGTCCAACCAGTCCATGCCGCCCATAATCCCAAACTAAGCCAGTCCCACCTGCCTGCTACTGGCTCATATCCCTCCAAACCTTTCCTATTCATGTAATTATCCAAATGTCTTCCACCACTTCCTCTGGAAGTTCATTCCATACATGAACCACCCTCTGTCTTTTTAAAATCTTTCTCCTCTCACCTTAAAAATATGCCCCCGGTTTTGAACTCCCCTACCTTGGGGAAAAGACCCTTGTCATTATCACCTTATCTATGCCCCTGATGATTTTATAAACCTCTACAAGGTCACCTCTCAACATTCTACGCCCAAGTGAAAAACGCCCCAGTCTATCCAGCCTCTCCTTATAACTCAAACCATTCCATTCCAGGCAACATCCTGGTAAATCTCTTCTGAACACTCTCCAGCTTAATAATATCCTTCATTTAACAAGGCTTTCAAATGATTCAAAAGCACTTCTTCAGCTGCCTTTTGAGAAAGACAGTTCTCAGGTTTCATGACCCTCTGACAGAAGAACAATTCCTTATCTCTATGGTAAATGGGCAACACTATATTTTTTGAACAGTGACCACTAGCTTTAGAATCTCTGCTCAGAGGAAATATTCTCTCCAGCTTCAGCCAGTCAAGACCCTTCAGGACATTAGGGATAGTAAGAACTGCAGATGCTGGAGTCTGAGATAACACAGTGTGGAGCTGGAGGAACACGGCAGGTCAGGCAGCATCAGAGGAACAGGAAAGTTGATGTTTCAGTTCGGGACCCTTCAGGACATTAGATTTTTTTTCAATCAATCATCAATGGTCGTAGAAATCACATCTGGTTCACCGATGTCCTTTAGGGAAGGAAATCTGACATCCTTACCCAGTTTGGGCCTACTCGTGACCCATAGCCTCAACTGAAAACTTCCTGTTAAACTACTCGGTTCAAGCACAGGGCATGAAGTGGGCAAATGGTCAAGAAAGCCTAGCTTTGATAGGGATGCCCAATTCCCATGAAAAGTACAAAGAACAAGCCCTCAGTGTTTTGGAGACAGTGTAGAGATAGGGTGATTGCATAACTGAATCCAAGGTTCTGACTACACGGGAGCCACTATCTCTACAAGCTCCTTTAGTCCTCTAAACAGTCCGTGTTCTTCCAACCCTGGACCCTTGCACATCTCCAACTCCCGTGGACTACAACTTGCAGCCTGTCCTTCAGCAGTTTGGGTTCTAAGCTCTGAATGTCTCTCCACCTATCTCTAGGGCAAGCCTTTGCATTTTGTACAAGCCTGTCTAAACTCTCATATGCAGCCTATTCATTATACTCCTGGTGGCCAGATTGTGAAGATAGAAGCTGGAGTCAGCATTCACTCGGAATGAATTTATTCACGGAGTGAAACAGTACAAGGTATATGTCTCCTAACTCCACTCTCCTGCATCTTAATGCGCGCTTAGGTAACCATTCAATTAGTTCCCTCTCTCTGTATGTGACCTCAATTGATGCCATTAGCCAAATGATCCCAATCACGAGAGGACATTTAAAGTGTTAAAGTTTAGCTAATGAGTCTGTACTTTCAGGAAGAGAAAGATGGTTACAGATGTTGAAATTCATATTTTAATGGCACAAACAGATGTCACAGTCCCACTCCCCAAAACTATTCAAATGGCTAATGTCACCAGCTGAACAGCAGATGGGAATAGCTTTAATCAATGATGATATGAGTTTGACTATAGCTTGCCAACTAGTCCAGGAATGCCTGGGAACTAACAATTAATCAACAACTGTGAACAAACCAGAGGGACTAATTCGTAGGGCATTGAAAATTGTACATTCGCTTTCTTTTAAAGTATAACAACCGAAAGAACTGTGGATGCTGGAAATCAGAAGCAAGTCAGTTTTTATTCAATATTTAACTCACTGCCAAATCTCTTCCAGGCATACCCACCTTGAGGGGGTTCTGCGCCTCTCTCTGACTGGATTTCTACTCCAATTTTCTCTTGTCTCTATCTCCACCTCTCCTTATCCCCTTCCCCTACACTCTCTTCTGCATATAAACCAGGCATCTTCCCTAGCTACCCGTCAGTTCTGAGGAAAGGTCACTGGAACCAAAACGTTAACTCTGATTTCTCTCCACAGATGCGGCCAGACCTGCTGAGTTTTTCCAGCAATTTCTTTTAAAGTATGCTCTCTGGTTTGGTTGCCAGTTATTTAAAAACCATTGGAGATAGAAATAAAGACTGGCACCCAAGAAGTGGCATTTACTGCTCTGTGCTGAGTTAGCTGATCTCAGCTGGAGGGAAGTAATTGAGTTTTAGGCTCAATTATTTGGAAAGGGTGAGCATGGGGAGTTCAGTGTTGATAGTCAGAAGTTCCAGACCCTCTCCGAAGCTCATGACCTCGGCTTAAGTTGCTGTGGCATTGCTGCTTGCTCCCAATCCTACCAATGACCCTTTAAACTGAGGCCCAATGGCCGCACACTCTGATGAATGCAAAAGATTCCAGGCCGATGTCTTAATGAGAAGCAAGTAAGTAAACTCCAAGTTCTGGGCTGACATTCTCCACCAACAGATGCCACCAGAAAAGAAATCATCATTGCATTGCTCTTGGTGGAATCTTGCTGTGCAGAAATTGGCATGACAATGGCAGTCTGTTGGCTGTTAAAAGTGTTACTGGGTCACGTAGGCACAGTAGGCATTGAACGCTGTCATGTTGACCTTCATAGCAAGAGGATTCGAGTACAGGAGCAGGGACGTCTAGCTGTAATTGTACAGGGACCTTGGTGAGACCACACCAGGAGCATTGTGTGTGGTTTTGGTCTCATCATCTGAGGAAGATGTTCTGGCGATGGAGGGAGTGCAATATAGGGTTTCCCAGACTGACTCCTGGGATGGCAGGACTGACTTAATGAAGAGAGACTGGATCAGTTATAGGGCAATATTCACCGGAGGTCAGAAGAATGAGGGAGGACCTCATAGAAACCTGTAAAATTCCAACAGGGGTGGACAGGGGAAACACAGGAAGGATGTTCCTGATGACAGAGGAGTTCAGAACCAGGGATTGCGGTGGTCACAGTCTAAGAATATGGGATAGGCCATTTCAGACTGAAATGAGAAAGAGTGGGGGAGCCTGTGGAATTCTCTGCCATCAGGCTGGATGCTGTCAGCTATTGCAGACCCCTGACTTAACCCGAATCCTTCAATGGCTCTTGTTTAGTTCTTTCGTCTACAATTGGATAGTTCAAGTCTCCAGTTCCCAGTCTTAAACACTTGCCAATATTTGGTCCATCGCCAGTTTCTGTATTAAAATGCAAACATGTTTTCACAATTGCCAAACTGGCATCAATTTTGTTCCGAAACATCTTTGTCATTTCCAATACGGAAAAATTTTCCACATCATATATTTTGGTTGCCAAATATTTTTTGGTTTCCGCAAAATTTGTCATTGCTGGAGAGGTGAAAACTTAATGAAGGTCAGCATAAAGATCCAAAGGATAGGTACAATGAGAGTTAGATACAGAATAAATCTCCCTCAACACTGTTCCCATTAAACACTCCCAGGACAGGGGCAGCACGGGGTTAGATACAGAGTAAATCTCCCTCAACACTGTCCCCATCAAACACTCCCAGGACAGGGACAGCACGGGGTTAGACACAGAGTAAATCTCCCTCAACACTGTCCCCATTAAACACTCCCAGGACAGGGACAGCACAGGATTAGGTACAGAGTAAATCTCCCTCTACACTGTCCCCCATCAAACACTCCCAGGACAGGGTCAGCACAGGATTAGGTACAGAGTAAATCTCCCTCTACACTGTCCCCCATCAAACACTCCTGGGCCAGGTACAGCACAGAGATAGATACAGGTAAATCACTCTGTACACTGTCTCCATCAAACACTCTCAGGACAGGTTGAATCAGAGAATCCCTACAGTGTGGAAGCAGGCCATTCAGCCCCTCAAGTCCACAACCCTCTGAAGAGCATCCCACACTGACCCACCCCTCTACCCTTACATTTCCCCATGGCTAACCTACCTAACCTACACAGCCTTGGACACTCTGGGCAATTTAACATGGCCAATCCATCCTAACCTGCACATCTTTGTGACTGTGGGAGGAAACCCACACAAGCATAGGGAGAAACTCTCCACACAGACAATTGTCCAAGGATAGAATCAAACCCAGGCCCCTGACACTGTCAGGGAACAGTGCTAACCACTGAGCCATTGTGCAACATTGTGCAGGTATAGCACAGAGTTAAATACAGAGTAAAGCTCCCTTTCAAATATCCTATCAGGCATATCCAGGTAAAGCATAGCACAAGCTGTACACAAAGTAAAGTTCATCTATATCTTCTAATCAGCCCTCTCTTGGCAATTAAAGCATATGTTAGATACAGACAAAAGCCTCTTCCAAACACATAAAAGGGAAAAGTGTATCTAAAGTAAACATTTGTCCCTTAGGACATGAGACTGTGGAATTAACAATAGGAGAAGAGGAAATGACAGGGGCTTTAAACAAACATCTTTGATTTGTTTGCCTGTTGGAAAACACAATAAGCATTTGAATAAACACTCTAAGCTGAAGCAACAAGAACAGTTGGAAGTCAGGTGACATTGAGGCACTTCAAACAAAGATTATCACTAGAGAGAGTCTTTCTCAGTCTCCCCAAGGAAACTAGTAACACTAGCAGTGTAACTAAACCTGATTCTTACATTTCAGGGTCTTGAGAGAAGTGGTTGCAGAAATGGTGGATGCATTGACTGCAATCTTCCAAAATTCCTTAGATTCAGGGAAATTCCCATTGGATTGGCAAACCACTGATATGTGGGAGACAGAAAGCACAAAACTATAGGCCAGTTAACTGAACTCCTTCTGTTAGAAAAGTCCAGAAATGCATTATTAGATAAGTAGCAACAGGGCATCTGGAAATTCATAATATAATCAGGCAGAGTCAACATGGTTTAGTGAAAGGAGAATCATTTCTTAAGAGCTCTTGAGGATGTAATAGGTGAACATAGAGCAGTACAGCACAGGAATGGGCCCTTCAGCCCAAAATGTTGTGTCGAACGTTACACCAAATTAAACTAATCCCTTCTGCCTGCCCTTGGTCCATATCCCTCCATTACTTGCATATTCATGTGCTTATCTTAAAGCCCCTTAAATGCCCCTATCGTATCTGCCCCCACCAACACCCCTGGCAGCACATTCCAGACTCCTACTATCTCTGTATAAAAAAACTTGCCCTTCACATCCCCTTTGAACTTTCCCCCTCTCACTTTAAATGCATGCCCCCTAGTTTTAGGCATTTCAACTCTGGGGAAAAAATTCTGACCGTCAACCCTTTCTATGCATCTCATAATTTTATGGACTTCTATCAAGTCTCCCCTCAGCCTCTTCCGCTCCAGAGAAAACAGCCTGAGTTTTTCTAGCCTCTTCTTATAGCTGATACCCTCTAATCCAGGCAGCATCCTGGTAAACCCCTTCTGCACCCTCTCCAAAGCCTCCACGTCCTTCCTGTAATGTGGCGACCAGAATTGAACGCAATACTCTAAGTGCTGCCTTACCAAAGTCTTATAAAGGGTGGGATAGACAATGGGGAAGCAGTAGATGCCAAGCCTTTGAGCTGCCAAAAGGGCATTTGATAAGGTGCCACCTAAACAAAAAGGCAATTGCTTAAAAATAAGAGCTTGTTGCGATGAAGAGGGCAGGAGGATGGGACTAACATCAATGAAGGATTTAGTAATTAACAGAAAAGGGGTCAGGGGAAATGATCATTCTTGTGTCAACAAACAGTAACTAAAGAAGTGCTGCAGAGATCATTGCTGTGTCCTCTAGTGTTCACAATCTATATTAATACCTTGTCTGCGGGGACTGTCTGTGCTGTAGCCAACATTGCTGACAATGCAAAGAGAGTTGCTGGGAGAAAAGTACATTTGAGAACGACACAGAATGTCTGGAAAGGGATATAGACAGGTTGAGTGAGTGGGCAAACATGTGTCAGATGGAGCATAGTGTGGAAAAAGTTGAGATTATCCACTTGGACAGAAAGGATGGAAAAAAGTAGAATAACATTGAGTTGGACAAACACTGAAGTACGCTGTGGTGCAGAGGAATCTGGGTGACTTTGTCATACATCGCAAAAGCTTAGCATGCAGTTCCAACAAATACTCGGAAATGCAAACAGATTGCTGTTCCTTATTGAAAGGAGAAAACAGGAAATTGTGTTTCAACTGTACAGGGCTTTGGTGAGAGCATTATGTACAGTTTTGGTCTCCTTATGTAAGGAAGGATCTTATCCATTGGAAGCAGTTTGGAGAAGATTCTCTGGTCCCTGGGAATGAATTGGTTTTCTGGTGAGGAAGGTTGCACAGGTTCAGCCCATATCTATTTGAATTTAGAAGAACGAGAGGTGGCCTTATTGAAACATCTAAGATGTTTAGGGGACTCGATAGAGTAGGTGCTGAGAGGAGGAATCTCAGGCTAGTGGTCACCCAATGAAGACCAATGAGAAGCAATGTCTTCTTTCAGAGGGCTGTTTAATGTTTAAATTCTTGTCCACAGGGAGCTGAGGAGGTTGAACCCCTGTTCAAGGTTATGACAGACTGATTTATGACCTACAGAGGAGTCAAAGGTTATGGGGGTGGGGTGGGTGGGTGGCAGTCAGGCAAGAAAGTGGATTTGTAGCCAAGATCTCATCAGCTGTAATCTGACTGAATAACAGAGCAGCCTCAATTGGCCAAATGGCCTACTCTTCTTCCTATTATGTTCCACACCGTTCCATCATGGCCGTACCTCTGACCTTCCTTGACCTCCCACCCCTGAGGTCTCCTGGGGAGCAGTTTGAGGTCATGTCAAACGCATGGGTAAAGCACATTTGAAACAAAAGCACCGCAAATTTCAATGGCGTCAACTGGATTGGAGGCCAGGACCCACAATGCATCTGTGATAAAGTCGCACCCTGTGACCATCTCCCTGGAATGGAGAAGCCACTCCCAAAGATTGTATCGAAAGCAAAAGGGAGCAAGAGAGGGATGGGAGAGAGGGAGGGAGGGAGGATGGACAGAAGTTTGCATTGGCATGGCACCTTTCATGACCTCAGGACATCCCAAAGCACTCAACGGCCAATGAGACACTTCGTGAAGGAAAGTCGCTGCTGTAATGTAGGAAACACGGCAGCCAGTTTGTGCACAGCAAGATCCCACGAACAGCAAAGTGACAATGGTCAGCTCGAAGGGCCTGTTTCCACACTGTAAGGATTCTCTGATTCTCATCTGTTTTATTAATGCTGGCCACAGGATAAATATTGACCGGGACACACGAGAGAACTCTCCAGCTCTCGGTCCAACGTTGCCAAGGAGAGGTCTCACACCCACCTGGCCATTACTGCCTGGAATCAGTCGGTTACTTCTCTTGATCCCATGCAGTGATGACTGTTGGGAAATGCCTTGGGGTAGGGTCAGTATTGGGTTTGGCCATTATGGACTTGCCACAACAGTGCGCCATTTTGCCCCAGTCATCCCAATACCACCCATACCTCATACATGAAGAACTGCCACTTGACTGAATGAGTTGCACTGGGTCTTCGTTTTATTACCAACCATTTACACGATTCACTGTTCACCTTGCTTGCTTGAAGCTTTGGATGTTAAAATTCTGGTGTATGAAATAATAAATGTTTCTCTGTGTTAGACAAAGTGGTCTGTTTGATTTGTCCCCCCATAGTGTCCTAATGGCACTGGATCAGACCAATCCTGCACCCAGTTAACACAACCATCACCAATACACTAATCCCCACCTCACTCAGTCGCCTCAGAATCCCTACAATGTGCAATTTGGCCCATTGAGTTCAGGCCAACCCTCTGAGCAGCATCCCACACAGACCCCACCCTATCCCTACCATTCCCATGGCTAACCCACCTAGCCTACACATCCTTGGACATTACTGGTCAATTTAGGATGGCGAATTAATTTAACTCATGGTGGCTCAGTGGTTAGCACTGCTGCCTCCCAGCAACAGGGACCCGGGTTCGAATTCCACCCTCGGGTGTATCTGTGTGGAGTTTGCACATTCTCCCAGTGTCTGCGTGGGTTTCCTCTGGGTGCCCCGGTTTCTTCCCACAGTCCAAAGATGTACAGGTTAGGGTGGATTGGTTGTGGAAAATGTAGGGTTATAGGGTTGGGGGGAGCAGGTCTGGGTGGGATGCTGTTTGGAGTGTCGGTGTAGAATCGATGGACTGAATGGCCTGTTTCTGCACTAAAAGGTGGGGGGGGGAGCGTGAAAAGGTAGGAGTAATCAAACAATTTCCAGGACCAATCAGACCTCCTCAGAAACAGTCCTATTTCTCAGTGGAGCAGGGCCTGGATAACATTCAGGTTTGGGCTGACGCACGGGAAGTAACGTTGTTACATAAACAACCATCTCTGACTGGAAAGAATCTAAACATTTCCCCTTGACAACCAATGGCATTACCATCACTGAATCCCATACTGGATCCAACATCCTGAACAGAATCCGAACTGGGCCAGAATTATAAATACTCTGGCTACGAGAGCAGGTCAGAGGCTGAGAATTTTGTAGCTCATCTCCTGACTCGTCAAAGTCTAACCGGCACAACTCAGGAATGTGATGGAACACTCCCGACTTTGCATGGATGGATGCAACTCCAACAATGCTCAAGAACATAGAACATAGAACAGTACAGCACAGTACAAGCTCTTTGGCCCACAAAGTTGTGCCGACCTATTATCCTACCCTAAGATCAAACTACCCTGCACATCCTACATTATACTATCATCCATGAGCCTATCCAAGAGTCGCTTAAATGTCCCTAATGTATCTGACTCCACTACCATTGCCAGCAGCGCATTCCACACACCCGCCACTCTCTGTGTGAAGAACCTACCTCTGACATCTCCCCTATACCTTCCTCCAATCACCTTAAAATTATGCCCCCTCGTAATAGTCATTTCCGCCCTGGGAAAAAGTCTCTGACTATCCACTCTATCTATGCCTCTCGTCATCTTGTACACCTCTATCAAGTCACCTCTCATCCTTCTTCGTTCCAATGAGAAAAGCCCAAGCTCCCTCAACCTTTCCTCATAAGATCTGACCTCCAGTCCAGGCAGCATCCTGGTAAACATCCTCTGCACCCTCTCTAAAGCTTCCACATCCTTCCTATAATGAGGCGACCAGAACTGAACACAATATTCCAAGTGAGGTCGAACCAGGGTTTTATAGAGCTGCAGCATGACTTCGCGGCTCTTAAACTCAATCCCCCTGCAAATGAAAGCCAACACACCATACGCCTTCTTTACAACCCTATCAACTTGGGTAGCAACTTTGAGGGATCTATGGACATGGACCCCAAGTTCCTCTGTTCCTCCACGCTGCTGAAAATCCTGCCATTAACCCTGTAATCTGCATTCAATTCGACTTTCCAAAATGAATCACTTCACTCTTAAGCTCAACAGCATCCAAGACAATGCAGCCCACTTGTTTTGACAGTACCTCTCTAGATTCCACACTGGCTGAGCTGTCTAGCTAGAGGTGTATAAGCCTTCTCGGGGCTAAGTTCTGTTGGTTTCGGGTCGACTGTTTCAGAGGGGAGGTGTGAGTTGGAAATACCTGGTGGTTTTGTTTAGAGATAGTAAGAACTGCTGATGCTGGAGTCAGAGATAACACAGTGTGGAACTGGAGGAACACAGCAGGCCAGGCAGCATCAGAGGAGCAGGAAAGCTGACATTTCGGGTTGGGACCCTTCTTCAGAAAAGGAAGAAACATCAGCTTTCCTGTTCCTCTGATGCTGCCTGGCCTGTTGTATTCCTCCACTGTGCTATTTCTGGTGGCTTTGTTTGTTCCTTGCAGGCTCACCACAGTTTGTAAAAGTTTTTTTTTGAAAGATCCAGGATTCTTCAACATTCCTTCCCCCCCAAAACGGATGTGCTGTGGATTATCTATAGAGATGCACTGCGGTAACTATAATATCTGGCAAAATTCCCCCAGAATTAAAACATACGGGCAGAACCCTCGATTGTGGAAAGAACCCTTGGCTTTTAAAAAAAACACTTTTACTAACTGTGCTGATCTTGCAAGGAACAAAAGAAACCACCACGCCATTTCCAGTTCACACCTCCTCAAAACCAACAGAGCCTTTGACCCGAGATAGCGTTTACACCTCTGGCTACACAGCTCAGGCAGTGGGGTGTGGACTGGATTGGACAAAGTCAGACACGACACCAGGTTATATTCCAACAGGTTTATTTAAAATCAAAAAATTTTGGAGCGCTCCAAAAGCTGGTGATTTCAAAACAAACCTGTTGAACTATAACCTGTTGCTGTGCGATTCCTGACTTCAGGCAGTGTGGAACCTAGAGAGATACTGTGAGAGGCCTGAGCATCTAACATCAATGAAAGACCATTTGCATCTTGTCTAACGACTAGAAAGTCCAATTAACTTCAAAGAGAATATCAACTGAACAGTGAGACTTCAGATTTGGCGCGGAGATTACGGGGCCTACAGTCAAGCCCGAACTCACCTGACCATGCTTCCAAACCAAGACCCAAGAGAGGCTGAATCGAGAGGCCAAGCAGAGAAGCCAGAATCAGGACAAAGGATAGCCAAGAGAGGGAAGCCAACCCAACAGATCCACAACAGGACAGACTGAACCAGCTTCCAAACAAAGACCATCTGAACACTGGCCTTTCCGAACTGAGAAAGCCAACGACGAGAACCTCAACCACTGACCACGACCATCAGAACCAAAAACCAACAACTCGAAACAACAACCGACTCAACTGATACCCCACAAGTCCTCAGATGCAACCTAAGGTAAAAACCGGGCTCACCAAACTGGCAAATATAAAGGAAACCAGATACTTACCCGATAGGAGTAAGGGTCACCCGAGGAAGGGTCACCAGACCTGAAACGTTAACTCTGATTCTTTTTTTTCTTCACAGATGCAGCCAGACCCGCTGAACTTTCCCAGCAACTTGCATTTCTGTTCTTTCGGTTTTTACTTTCCCAATAGATCCAATTCACACCTAACCGCACCAACGGGCACAACACAAACCGAAAGGGTTGGACGGCTCAAAGTCCTCAACCGCGGTCTGGGTACGGCAAGCCAGAGCAGGCAAACTTCAAAACTGCGTTGTGAGTGGTGAGCAGAAGTCCCCAGATCCCAAAGTTCCAACACAGTTAGCAGTGAGAGGTGGGACTCTGCTGGTGGGAATTCTGATTAATAAGGTATTTAAATGCTGGTATCTTTTCTGTGTAATAGTAAATAGTTGTGACTCAAATCGTAGTAACCTAATTAATAGTGTATTTTAAAGCACTACTGCTTCCTGTATATTAACTGTGTCAATTTCCTTGAATTATCCAATTACCTATTTCATATATAGTTATTCCCTTTTTGTATCTAAATAAATGCAGAGATTTTTTTGTCCCAAAACTCCTGTCTACTGTGTCTTCATTACATCCTTATCGATAAGTCCAGTGTCCACAACCCAGGGGCTGGGAGCGATTCACACTGCTTGAAGGTCAGAAATATAAGACCAAACCCCAACGTAACTCTCCAAGGCTTTTTTAAGCACCTTCCAAATCCGCAACTCTTACTGTTTAGAAAGACAAGGGCAGTTGATAGAATGGAACACCACAACTTGCAAGCTCCCCTCTGAGCCACTCACTATCCTGACTTGGAAATATATCGCTGTTCCTTCAGTGTCGCTGGGTGAGAATCCTGGAATTCCCTGCCAGACAGAACTGCGAGTATCTGTACACCACACAAACTACAGCTGTTGAAGAAGGCAGCTCAGCAGCACCTTCTGAAGGGACAATTAGGGAAATGGGTCATAAATATTGACCTGGTCAGCAATGCCAACCAATAACTTCCTCCTGAATCAGTGAGCAGGCTTTGAAGGGTTATAACATTCTGAGGAAAGGTCACCGGACCCGAAATGTTAACTCTGTTTTTTTTTCCCTTCACAGATGCTGCCAGACCTGCTGACCTTTTCCAGCAACTTCTGTTTTTGTTCCTGATTTACAGCATCCGCAGTTCTTTCGGTTTTTACTTGAAGGGTTATAGTTCACCGCAAAGAAGCAGTCTCAGAACTTCATTGCTCCAAACGCACACATGCATCAAAATAAAAGGTTGGGATCTGTCTTGTTATTTTCTCCCTGATGAGTTACTGATCATGAAAGCACCAATAAGGCAATTTCACACCAAGGGGCAGTGCCATGGTGAAGGTATATGGTGACAGTGGCATTTTACTTGCGAGAAAATGTTTGTAACACTCTTCGCAAAGATTTACATCTCTTTAAAAATCCCTGCAATTCATCACGTTTATTTGAAAAGGATTGGTTAAACACAAGTATGGCAACACTTAGCATTCCCCAAGTCTGTTTAAGTTTTGGATGCGCAGTCAAGCACATAATCATTTAAGTAAGATCAGTGAGTGACAGTTACAAGTAAAACTTTACTCCCCATTTACAAGTCATCTTTAAACAACCTTGTGAATTCACTCCAGCTCGAAGAAAAGAGAATTTCCGGTGCTGTGCTTGAGGCAGGATGAAACTCCAAGTATCCTCTGTCTGCACTGAGTTCACTGAGACAGCACTAGGCACCCAGCATCAGCTGAGGCTCTGAGCTCTGAGCCACAAGGTTCTACATATAAGTGTCACGCTGCCATGCTTCAGGTCAGACATTAAACCCAAGCCTTGTCTGACAAGTTGGATGGGTGTAAAGCTCTTATGCCACTATGTCAACAAAGCGTACAGTAACTATCCTCAGTCTCCTGGCCAATATTTACTCTTCAATCAACATCACCCAGTCAAAAGTGAGCTCACTTACCATTGACCAGAAACTCACCTGGACCTGCTACATAAACACAGTGGCTACAAGAGCAGGTTACAGGCTAGGAGTCCTGCAATGAGTAATTCACCTCCTGACTCCCCAAAGCCTGTCCACCATCTACAAGGCACAAGTCAGGAGTGTGATGGAATACTCCCCACTTGCCTGGATGGGGGCAGCTCCAACAACACTCAAGAAGCTCGACACCATCCAGGACAAAGCAGCCCCCACTCAATTGGTACCACATCCACAAACATCCACTCCCTCCACCACCGACGCTCAGTAGCAGCAGTGTGTACCATCTACAAGATGCACTGCAGATATTCACCAAAGATCCTCAGGCAGCACCTTCCAAACCCACGACCACTTCCATCTAGAAGGACAAGGGCAGCAGATACATGGGAACATCACCCCCTGCAAGTTCTCCTCTGAGCCACTCACCATCCTGACTTGGAAATATATCGCTGTTCCTTCAGTGTCACTGGGTCAGAATCCTGGAATTCCCTCCCTAACAGCATTGTGGGTGTACCTATAGGACATGGACTGCAGCGGTTCAAGAAGGCAGCTCACCACCACCTTCTGAAGGGGCAACTGGGGACAGGCAATAAATTCTGGTCCAGCCAGCAACGACCACATCCCCTGAGTAAGTGAAAGAAAAATGCCTCAAAAAGCAGACATAAACATGTGCATTGTCTGTCTCAGACATCTCTTTAGATGTGGAAAGCTATCTAAGAATTGTAGACAAGCCTAACTTTGAGATCAATTGAAAAAATTGGCTCGGTGTGTCGCAACTCAACACATTTGGATTGACTCATTTCCTTTGCCAATTTATTCCACAGATGTACTTCCATTGAGAAACCTCCAGTAGCCCACTCATTTTTGACTCTCTGCTACATTTGTAAGTGCTGATCGATTTTCACCGAGAAGTTATTAACCTTATTGCTTCCGCAAATACATTACACCTACAAAATCCGTCTCTGTCACATTCCTGTGTTCATTTCTTTTACATTATAGGCCACTATGGAAATACTTATATTGCATCTCCCAGCTCCTTGGAGTGGCATGGTGGCTCAGTGGCACAGCGGTTAACACTGCTGCCTCACAGCACCAGGTACCCGGGTTCGATTCCACCCTCAGGCGACTGTTTGTGTGGAGTTTGCACGTTCTCCCCATGTCTTTATGGGTTCCCTCTGGGTGCTCCAATTTCCTCTCACAGTCCAAAGATGTGCAAGTCATATGGACTGGCCATGCTAAATTGCCCCATAGTACTGCTGGAGGTGCAGGCTATGTGGGTTTGCCATGAGGAAATGCAGGGTGACAGTACTATGGCTGGTGGGGTTGCCCTCTGGAGGGTTGGTGTTAACTCAATGGGCTAAATGGCCTGCTTCCACGCTGTAGGAGGGATTCTACGATATAGAGTAAAGCTTGCATTTCAAACACTCCAAGGACAAGGACAGCACAGGGTCAGATACAGAGTAAAGATCTTCCTACTGTTTTAAACTGAAAGCAAAGTTCTGTCATCTCTGTCCCCATTGTGCTAGGTGGGTTAGCCATGGAAAATGCAGGGCTACAGGGTTAGGGTGGGGATGGGGGGTGTGCCTGAGTGGGATGCTCTTCGGAGGGTCAGTGTGGACTCGATGGGCTGAATGGCCTGCTCCCACATTGTAGGGACCCCACGATTCTCACTTTGCAAAACAAACAAACATTGATGCTGCAATGGATGCTAACTCTTTGCATTCCAACTCTTTTGAAATGTCGCCACTTGATGATAAAATGTAAGTGAAAAGTATCAGAGCTCTTTCTTTGGACTGATCAGCACCAGTTTTAGATTGCCAGGCTGTTAATTTTCCTTTTGGAACCTGCTCAAGTTGTACATGTGTGATCGGAGGAACTAATTACACAGCACAATGGTTTCATGAAAACAAAGCGTGAATTCGCCACAAAAAATGAAGTTCCAGTGCTGCGCTTGTGATACTGAGCCAAAATAATGCCTTCCAAGCATCCTCTGTCTGCACTGAATTAGCCAGCACTAGGCCCCTGCATCAGCTGAGGCTCTGAGCTCTGAGCCACAAGGTTCTACATACAAGTGTCACTCTGCCATGTTTTGGGTCAGACATTAAATCTAAGCCTTGTCTGACAAGTTGGATGGGTGTAAAGTTCTTATGCCACTAATTCAACAAAGCATAGAGTAATTATCCTCAGTATCCTGGCCAATATTTATTCTTCAATCAACACCACAAAGTCAAAAGCGAGCTCACTCCAACTCTGGAGAAGTCATGAAAGCTTCCAAAAAATCCAGCATGGCCATCAAAACAGAGCTGAGCATGAACGTCTGCCTTGTGTAAACAAATTACAGCAGGGAAAATGCAACAGGTTCCTGACTCAGACAGCATTGGGATCAATTACTGGGACTGGTGAGGCGTGACTTGCAGGGTTGAAAGACAAAATACTGTGAATGCTGGAAATCTGGAACAAACACCGAAAGACTGGAGAAACTCAGCATCTGGGGAGAGAGAAACCGAGTTAACGCTTTGAGTGCGGTGTGACTCTTCAGAATGATGTCAACGTGTGAGTTTTTCCCAGAAGCCGATGGCAAATGGGAGAGACTGTTGGTCAGCTATAATTGAGGCAGACTGGTATCTCTCAAGCTACCACTTCAGTCTCTCACTTTCTTGGTTGGAATTGCAGAATCCTTACAATATGGAAGTGGGCCACTCAGCCCATCGAGTCCACACCAACTCTCTAAAGATCATTCCATCCAGATCCACCACCATACCCTATCCCCATAATCCTGCATTTTCCATGGCTAATCCACCTAACCTCCACATCCCTGGACACTACGGACAATTCTACCATGGCCAATCCATCCTAACCTGCACATCTTTGGACTGTGGGAGGAAACCCAGGCAGACTCAGGGAGATAGTAAGAATTGCCGATGCTGGAGTCAGAGATAACACAGTGTAGAGCTGGATGAACACAGCAGGCCAGGCAGCATCAGAGGAGCAGGAAAGCTGACGTTTCGGGTTGGGGCCCTTCTTCAGAAAGGGGGGAGGGGAAGGGGGCTCTGAAATCAATAGCGAGGGGGGGTGCGTGATAGCAGGTAGATTGTGGAGCAGATAGGTGGGAGGGAAGGTGGATAGGTCAAGGAGGCGGGGATGAGAGGGGTGCTGGTCTTGGGATGAGGCTGGGGGTGGGGAGATTTTGAAGCTCGTAAAGTCCACATTGAGACCATTGGGCTGTAGGGTCCCGAGGCGCAATATGAGGTGCTGCGCCACCAGTTTGTGGGTGGTGTCATTATGACACTGGAGGAGGCCCAGGATGGACATATCGTCCAGGGAGTGGGAGGGGGAGTTGAAGTGGTTTGCGACTAGGAGGTGCAGTCGTTTGTCACGAACCGAGCGTAGGTGTTCCACAAAGCGATCTCCGAGCCTCTGCTTGGTTTCCCCGATGTAGAGGAGGCCACATCGGGAACAGCGGATACAATATACCACATTAGCAGATGTGCAGATGAATATCTGTAAAATGTGGAAGGTTTTCTTGGGGATGGAGGTGAGGTGGGAGGTGTAGGGGCAGGTGTAGCACCTCCTGCGGTTGCAGGGAAAAGTGCCGGGGTGGTGGGGCTAGTGGGAAGTATGGAGCGGATGAGGGAGTCGCGGAGAGACTCTGGTCCCTCCGGAAGGCAGATAAGGGTGGGGAGGGAAATATATCCTTGGTAATGGGGTCAGATTGCAGGTGGCGGAGAATGGTGCGTTGAATCTGGAGGTTGATCTGTCTGTCTTCTCTCCCACCTATTTGCCCCTCCCACCTCACTGACCAATCCCCACCACTGCCTACCTACACTCACCTTTACTAGCTTCATCCCCGCTTCCTTGACCTATCCATCTTCTCTCCCACCTATCTGTTCCACTATCTACCTGCTATCACCGCACTCCCCCCCCTATTTATTTCAGAGCCCCCTTCCCCTCTCCCATTTCTAAAGAAGGGTCAACTCAGGGAGAATGTGCAAACTCCACACAGACAGTTGTCTGAGGCTAGAATCAAACCAGGGTCCCTAGCGCTGCAAGGCAACAGTGCTAACCACTGAGCCATGGCGCTGTCTTTTTCTCACACGGAGAGCAGGAGAGCGAGAGAATGAGAGATTCTTGCTTTCTATTCGCAAGCTCTGAATGTTTCTTTCTCCACTGCTCAACCAATCTGAGAGTTATCATCAGGCGAAATTTCCTTCACTCAAAAGGCTCTCGATGCAGTTCAGTCTGAAATTCTCTCCCTCACTGCTCAGAAAGCAGCAGTATATTATGCAGCTTGAAAATGTGCAGCACTTGATCTTCATATTGCAAACCTGCTGTGGTTTTTCAGCTGTGTAGTAGCCCAACTTGCAGTTCAGTTTATAGTTCGAAGGAAGACAAAATAAATAGCTCCTACAAACTCTGTACTATTCGGTTAGGTAGATGGGGTTCGAAGGGAACAAAAACCCAACTTCTGATAATCATTGAGAAAAGTTTTTCAATGGCAAGTGAAGATGTGGATTTCCATCCAGATTCAGCTGTGATGTTCGTCATAATCAAACAGTCTGCCAATTCTCACTTAGAATTGCTCTTTGGCTAGATTTCCCAAAGTTAAGTGCAATGCTGACAGCACTCAATATTATTAAATGGACTCTGCACACTTACAGTCTTCACCTCCATCATGAACAGGTAGAGGATTCACAGCATACATTTCTGCACTTGATTTAAATTATAGATGCCTATTTCTACATTTAACATAAATTTCCAATGGAATCATGTCACAGTAACTATACTGTTGCACCAGAGCTGGCAGTACAACTCTTTCATTCCTTGTAGAATCCATACAGTGTGAGAACAGGCCAATCAACCCAACAAGGCCACACCAATTCTCCAAAGAGCATCGCACCCATCCCCCTCCCCTTTCCCTGTAACCCTCCACTTTCCATGACTAATCCACCTAATTTACACACCCCTGGACACTATGGGGCAATTTAGCATGGCCAACCCACCGTAACCTGCATACCTTTGGACTGTGAGAGGAAACTGGAGCACCCAGAGGGAACCCACGCAGACACAGGGAGAATGTGCAAACTCCACACAGACAGTCACCCGAGGCTGGAATCAAACCCAGGTCCCTGGTGCTGTGAGGCAGCAGTGCTAACCACTGAGCCAACATGCTGCCCCCTTCTTGCTTTGCGTTGAGATTAGTAAAACAGGAATTGGGATTATTTATTTGAAGATAGCTTTGTAGAGTCATACAGCATGGAAACAGACTCTTCGGTCCAAGCAGTCCATGCCGAGCATAATCCTAAACTAAACTAGTCCCACCTGCCTGCACTTGGCCTATATCCCTCCAAACCTTTCCCATTCACGTCTTCATCCATAGGAATAATGTTAACTATGACTCCACCCATTCAGGCTGCTTCAGGCATTTGCATGTGACTCTTACAGTTGTGCTTGAAGACTGAGTAAAGATCATTGGACTATCAAAAGGTAAAGTTGCCATGGTCCTGGTCTCACATAGACTGATGGTGAGTGACTTTAGACTCTGTGAGAAGTGAACCCACAGTGTTGATACCAAATTGTATTGTGGACCAACCATCTAAGCTAACTGACTCCCTCGCTTGTGGGGCCAACAGTTGATTGGCAGCAATTGAAGAGAAACCCCCTCAGAGATACATTGACCCTAATCCCAGCTCCTTAGCCTGACACGCTAACAAGGGACATCAGTTGGCTTCCGCCCTCCTGCCAAGTGTTCCTCTGGGGCAGTGTGGCTGGGTGTGTGGGAGGTGTATCTCCCTTAATGTGGGTGGCAATGCCAGTGGCACCTGGAACGATGCATACCAGCCATTAAATGGTGTCAACTACAACACAATGAGCAACAATCCCACCTCTCGGACAGAACATCAGAAATCCCATTCCGGAGAATTGCCTCAAGACTGAGGCATTGTGGCCCTAATTGGAGTGTTATCTTTCAAACCTCTCTCTGTTCTCTAAGGTGGATGGAGAAGATCCAATGACATGCCCTCAAAATAGATTAAGAAGATAATCTGGAGACACTAACGTTTCCTTATCTTAAAGGTAAGTGTAAGGCATTTTTAAGGTGAGAGGAGAGAAATTTAAAAAAAAAACATGGAGGCAAATTTTTTTTTACACAGAGAGTGGTTCACATGTGGAGTGAACTTCCTGAAGTAGAGGTGGATGTGGGTACAATGGCAACATTGAAAAGACATTTGGATACGTACGTGAATGGGAAAGGTTTGGAGGGATATGGGCCAGGAGCAGGCAGGTGG
Organism: Rhincodon typus; assembly: GCF_021869965.1. Classification (NCBI taxonomy): domain Eukaryota; kingdom Metazoa; phylum Chordata; class Chondrichthyes; order Orectolobiformes; family Rhincodontidae; genus Rhincodon; species Rhincodon typus. The sequence goes on from NC_063370.1 coordinate 9,314,026, forward strand.
AATGAGTTTAGTTTAGGATTATGTTCGGCCTGGAGTGGTTGGACCAAAGGGTCTGTTTCTGTGCTGTATGACTCTACGACTCTATGATTGGTCAAAATGCAAGGCTTGAAGCAAAGCACACTATTTATTTATTGTAATTAAAAAAAAGACAAATGAAAAATAAAAGAATTGGCTTAACTGTAACTCTATTGAAACTCTTAACGTAATAACATGCGGTAACTATTACTAATTAACTGTTCCAATATAGTAACATCTCATAAACACACCCTTGGCAAATGCAAATTCAGTAAAACAGATTGTCTCACATGCAGTTCTAGCAGCAGGAAGAGAGCCTCAGCTTTAAACTGTAACAGAGAGAGGAATAACAGCTTCCACATCCAGCTTCAAGACCCCAGCAACTGCAGAAAGCTAAACCTAAACATCCTGGGTCTATGGGAGCTTGATCCCACCCATTCAGGCTGCTTCTATTGTTCCCACTCTTTAAAAAAAAACACCCAAGGCCTCACAAGTTGTTTACTCTATTGGTTCTGGAGCAGAATGCATGATGCCTCTGTCTCAAATTTTCTTCATGAAAAGAAAAGCACAGCTTTTAAAGCAATAGTATTGTCACACATAAGAACAAGAGAGTTACTCCATAGCCTCCTGGCCAACATTTACTCTTCAACCAAGATTACTGCAAGACAGATGATCTAGCTATCGAGGGGCATAGAGTATGAAAGCATGGGGGTACTGATGAAGTTGGATAGGACACTAGTTAGACCTGAGCTGGAGTATTGTGCACTGTTCTGGGCGACACTCTTGGAAGGATGTGAATGCATTGGGGTGAGTGCAGGAGAGTTTACAAGAATGTTTCCAGAGATTGGGTAGGGGAGACCAAAACTAGAGGGGCATAGGTTTAAGATGAGAGGGGAAAGATTTAAAAGGGGCCTGAGGGGCAACTTTTCCCACACAGAGGGTGCTGCGTGAAAGGAACAAGCTACCAGAGGAAGTGACGGAGGCTGGTACAATTACAACATTTAAAAAACATTTAAAAAGGTACATGAGTAGGAAGGGTTTAGAGGGACATGGGCCAAGCACAGGCAAATGGGAGTAGTTCCGTTTAAAAAAAACCCAGTCAGCATGGACGAGTTAGGCTGAAGGGCCTGTTTCTATGTTGTCTGACTCTACAAGAAACTTCACGTATGAGGGAAGGTTGGAGAAGTTTACCTTGGAGAGGAGAGGATTGAGAGGAGATTTAACAGAGGTTTTCCAAATCATGAGGGGTCTGAACAGGGTAGACAGGTGAGAAACTGCTCCCATTTGGAAAAGCATTGAGAACCAGAGGGAATGGATTTCAAATTTGCCGCAAAACAAGGTGAGAAATAAACTTTTTCACACCGAGATAAGTTAGGGTCTGGATTACTTGGAGGTATGGTGGAGGCAGGTTGAAGTGAGGAATTCAAGACAATGATACATGATCATCTGAATAGAAACAATGAGCGGATTTACAGGAAAATGGCAGGAGATTGGCACTAAGCGGAAATTCTTAGGGAGACGGCGCAGATAGAATGGGCTCAACAGCTTCCACTGCATCGCGAGAGTCCTGCGATTCTTCATCTCGTTGCTGTTTGTGGGAGCTTGCTATGCACTGATGGATTGTCACAGTTCCTGTGTTGCAACATTGATGGTGCTTCAGAACGTCATTGGGCGATTCGAGGCCCCCGCAGGTCAGGGAGAGGCACTATATAAATGCAAACCATTCCTAACGGAGGAAAGAGAAAAGGGAATGTTCAAGACAGAGTTGAAAGATTGGAGAAATATTAGAAAAACACATTCTTTGCAAAGTTCACTGGTGTTTTTATTCCTTTGTTGCTCAGTCATATTTCCTTTGTGATTGGTCCAACATATTTGCTTAAATTGGCTCCAGTTACAGACACAGATGTTGGAAATTGTCACAAATGCTAGAAAACCAAATGCAGGAGATAGGTATAGTTCTTAGGGCTAAAGGGATCAAAGGATATGGGGATGAAAGCAGGAACAGCATACTGAGTTGGATGATCAGCCACGATCCCATTGAGTGGCAGTGAAGGCTAGAAGGGCTGAATGGCCTACTCCTGCTCCTATTTTCGATGCTTCTATGAGAATTGCATTGCCTGGTGGAAACGGTGGTGAAGAAGGCGTTTGGAAAGTTTGCTTTCATTGGTCACAGCATTGAGTTTGGGTGTTGGGGCATCATGTTACAGCTGTACAAGGTAGTGTTAAGGCCACTTTTCTGGAGTACTGCATTCAATTCTGGTTGCCCTGCTATAAGAAGGATATTATTAAACCGGAGAGGGTGCAGAAAAGACTTATAAGAATATTACCGAGACTGGAAGGTTTGAGTTTATAAGGAGATGCTGGATAGACTGGGACCTTTTCTCCTGGGGGCTGAGGGGTGACCTTATAGAGGTTTATAAAATCATGAGGGGCATGGATAGGGTGAATAGCCAAAGTCTTTTCCCCCAGGGTAGGGGAGTCTAAAACTAGAGGGGCATAGGTTTAAGGTAAGACGGGAAAGATGTAAAAGGGACCTAAGGGACAACTTTTTCACGCAGAGGGTGGTGTGTGTATGGAATGAACTGCCAGAGGAAGTGGTGGAGGCTGGTACAATCACAACATTTAAAGGGCATCTGGATGGGTACATGAATAGGAAGGGTTTAGAGGGATATGGGCCAAATGCTGGCAAATGGGACTAGACTAATTTAGGATATCTGATCGGCATGGACGAGTTAGACTAAAATGTCTGTTTCCACGCTGTACGTCTCGATGATAACCAAGTTATGAAGATGCAGACATTTGAAATAGGAACCCATTTGTCTGCTCCAGCGAGTCGTGGTTCTGGTAGATGCAGACAAAGTTACAACATTTAAAAGACTTTTGGACAGTTACATGGATAGGAAAGGTTTAGAGGGATTTGGGCCAAACACAGACTAATCATATCTCACAAACTTGATTGAGCTTTTTGAGGAAGTGATAAGAACATAAGAACATAAGAACATAAGAACTAGGAGCAGGAGTAGGCCGTCTGGCCCCTCGAGCCTGCTCCGCCATTCAATAAGATCATGGCTGATCCTTTCGTGGACTCAGATCCACTTACCCGCATTCTCACCGTATCCCTTAATTCCTTTATTGTTCAAAAAAAATCTACTTTTTTTTAAAAGCATTTACTGAAGTAGCATCAACTACTTCACTGGGCAAGGAATTCCATAGATTAACAACCCTCTGGGTGAAGAAATTCCTTCTCAGTTCAGTCCTAAATCTGCTCCCTCTAATCTTGAGGCTATGCCCTCTTGTCCTAGCTTCACCTGCCAGTGGAAACATCCTCTCTACTTCTATCTTATCTATTCCCTTCATAATTTTATATGTTTCTATAAGATCCCCCCTCAATCTTCTGAATTCCAATGAATATAATCCCAATCTACTCAGTCTCTCCTCATAAGCCAACCCCCTCAACTCTGGAATCAACCTAGTGAACCTCCTCTGCACCCCCTCCAGTGCCAGTACATCCTTTCTCAAGTAAGGAGACCAAAACTGTACACAATACTCTAGGTGTGGCCTCACCAGCACCTTGTACAGCTGCAACATAACCTCTCTGCTTTTTATTTCAATCCCTTTAGCAATGAAGGACAAAATTCCATTTGCCTTCCTAATTACTTGTTGTACCTGCAGACCTACCTTCAAAAAGATTGTTGAGAGCAGAGCCACAGATGTTGTTTACACAGACTTTAGTAAAACATTTGGAAAATTTCCGCATGGTAGTCTAATTAATAAAGTTAGATCACATGGGATTGGCCAAGCACAGGCAGGTGGGGCTAGTTTAGTTTGGGAATGTAGTCAGCATGGACTAGTTGGGCCGAATGGCCTGTTTCCATGCTGTATGACTCTATACAGGTAGTTCTTCCATAATATGATAGTTGCATTCTTGTGCGACCTTGCACCATAGAAAGTCACGTTATCGAAAATCGCTATAGAAAATCACGTTATAGTGAAATCGTTATAGAACATCATGATACCTGTACAACAGAAAGTTCACGTTATCCAGACAGCATCCACGATTATTCAATCGCTTTATAGCCAATTTGTGTTATGAAACATGCGTTATAGCAGAACTATCTGTATCTCTGAAGAGTGTTCAGAAAAGATTAATCATGATGTTGCTAGGTATGGAAGGTTTTAGTTCTGAGGCAAGACTGGACAGACTGGGACTCTTTTCACAGGAGTATAGGGTAGCCTTTTATAGAGTCATACAGCACGGAAACAGACCTTTCGGCCCAACTCTTCCATAATAGAGGTTTTTGGTTAAAATCATGAGGTTCATAGTTAAGGTGAACAGCAGATGTCTTTTCCCTAGGGTGAGGGATTTCAAGACTAGGGGGCATATTTTTAAGGTGTGAGGAGAAAGATTTAAAAAGGACACGAGGGACAAACATTTTTACAGAGAGAGTGGTTTGTGTGTAGCATGAACTTCTAGAAGAAGTGGTGGGTGCGGTACAGTCACAACATTTAAAGGACATTTGAATCAGTATATGAATAGGAATGGAGGGATATGGGCCAGGAGCAGGCAGGTGGGACTAGTTTAGTTTGGATCATGGTCAGCGTGGACTGGTTGGACCGAAGGGTCTGTTTCCATGCTGTATGACTCTATGACTCTGACATGATGTAGAGTGGGGTCAGGTTAGAAAGTGCATTGTGTAGCGGAGGCTACAGTGCCAGAATGTTTGAAGTGTACCCTCAAAAGCAAGTGGAAATGAAAGGCTGATCTCTTCTCATCATTCCACACAACAAAGGGACCATGTTCGCTGACACCATTGCACGCACACTCCACCTTAAATCGCGTTTGCACAGATTTCGGGGGAACGCAACAGCAGTCGGCATGTGCAAACATATGAAGCATCGTCATTGTTATAACATGCGATAGGCAGTGGTTGATTCATACACAGCAAGCTCCCACAACGAGAATGCAATCATGGCCAGGTGATCTGTTTTTTGTGTTGACTGAGGGATATTTTGATTTGATTGAATTTAATTTATTGTAGTCACATGTACTGAAGTACAGTGAAAAACTTTGTTTGCGAGCAGTCCAGGCAGATCGTAGTAAGCAAGGACGCACAGATTGTAGGGTGAGATAACAGAGTGTGGAGCTGGAGGTGCATAGCAGGCCAGGCAGCATCAAAGGAGCAGGAAAGCTGACGTTTCGGGTTGGTACCCTTCTTCAGAAAATGACAGATTGTAGGGTGTTTAGACAGAGCGAGGCACACAGGGTTACACTGCACAGGAGGTGTGCACAGTAAGATCAGTGTTAGCAAGATTAACATTATTTGAAGTCAGAGACCTTTATTCCTCAGTCTAATAACGGCAGGGAGGAAGCTATTCCTGAACCTGTTGGTGCTTGTGTTCAAGCTGTTGTATCTTCTGCCTGACGGAAGAGGTTGTAGGAGATCATTACCAGGGCTGGAGGGGTCTTTGATGATGTTGGCAGCCTTTCTGCAGCAATGAGAAGTGTGAATGGAGTCCATGGATGGGAGGTTGGCTTCTGTGATAAACCAGGCTATGCACACCACCTTCTGTAGCTTCTTACAGTCCTGGGCAGAGCAGTTGCCATACCAGACCGTTATGCACCCGGACAGTATGCTTTCAATGGTGCATCTGTAGGAGTTGGTGAGGGACCTTATAGAGCTGCCAAATTTCCTGATCCACCCAAGGAAGAAAAGCTTTGTTGTGTCTTCTTGACTGTTGCATCTACGTGGGAAGTCCAGGACAGTTTGTCGGTTATCGTCACTCCTAGGAACTTGACTCTCTCGAACCCTCTCCACCTCAGTTCCATTGATGTAGATGGGGCCGTGTTCTCCTCCTTTCTTTCTGAAGCCAATGATCAGTTCTTTAGTTTTACCGACGTTGAGAGAGAGAGGTTTCTTTTCTATGACAAGAGAACATTTTCTGCCCCTAAAGGGATTGTTTTTGTGAGGATACAGTTTAATAACTACTATATTGGCTGTTAGAGTGCATCTGGAATGAACTTAGTTAATGTGAGATGACATGTAGCTGGATCCTGAGAGTAAAAGATAACGCCGTACTTCAGCCTGCATTGTAAATAGCCAATAGCCATTTATTAGTAGATAATAGCGTGGTTTCTTCCATCTTTTATTGATTCAGATCCCAGTGATTGTCTTAATATGGGGAAATCTCAGGAGGATTTCAGTTTAATGTGTAATTTCAAAGATGTCATATCCAGCACTTTAACATTCCCCTCCATCAACCCGGATTTTGTGCTGGACGCATTGTGAGTGGGACATGAATACCTGACCTTCTGACTCTCAAACAAAGCTGTATACTGCTAGGCCACAGTAGATACAAACATGAGGAATAGCAAATGCTGTTTGCACAGAATAAATGCATAGTATTGAGTCATAGAGATGTACAGCACGGAAACAGACCCTTCGGTCCAAATCGTCCATGCCGACCAGATATCCAAAATGAATCTAGTCCCATTTGCCAGCATTTGGCCCATATCCCTGTAAACCCTTCCTATTCATACACCCATCCCAATGCCTTTTAAATGTTGTAATTGTACCAGCCTCTGCCACTTCCTCTGGCAGTTCATTCCATACACGCACCACCCTCTACCTGAAAAAGTTGCCCCTCAGGTCCCTTTTTAATCCTTCCCCTCTCACCTTAAACATATGCCCCTCTAGTTTTGGGCTCCCCCCACTCTGGGGAAAAGGACCTTGACTATTCTCCCTATCCATGCCCCTCATGATTTTATAAACCTCTATAAGGTCATCCCTCAGCCTCCGATGCTCTGGGGAAAGTAACCCCAGCCTATTCAGACTCTCCCTGTGGCTCAAACCCTCCAAACCCTGGCAACATCCTTATTTATCTTTACTTCTGGCAAGTGTAAAAGAGACATAGTAGAAGCTTGAACCTTATTAACCCCTTCTGGACTCATTTGGCAGAGATTCTAAAGAACAGTCATACCAGACTCAAACATTAACCCTTGTTTTTTATTCTCTCTCTCTACAGATGCTGCCAGACCTGCTGATCTCCCCCGTGTTTGTTTCAGATTCCCAGCATCCGCAGGTTTCGTTTTTATTCTTAAAGGACGAGAATGTCCTGAGTGAAAACTATTCCTCGATCAATGTGACGAAAAAGAAACAGATCGTGTGGTCATGATCACGTTGCTGGCGTGAGCCGTTTTGGTGTGAAAATTGAGTTCGGCATTTCCCACGACAGTCATGACTACTCTGAAAGAGATAGTAGGACCTGCAGATGCTGGAGAAACTGAGGTAACAAGGTGTAGAGCTGGAGGAACACAGCAGGCCAAGCAGCATCAGAGGAGCAGGAAAGCTGACATTTCGGGCCTAGACCCTTCATCAGAAATGTTCAGTAAGTGTTTCCAAATCACAATTGTAAGTAACAGAAAACACTTTATTTTGGGTCACAACAGCATCTGTGAAGGGACATAGAGTCATAAAGGTCTGTAACCTTTCATGGTAACACTTGACACAAATCAAAAACATTTTGTCACCAGAGGCTAAATGTTGGTGTTGACAATTTGAGCTGAATGACCTCAAACCTTGTATTCATTGGATGGCTCTCCTTCCTAAACTCACATGTGGTTTGTTCAGTCTAAACCTATGGTCTTTGTGACTCATCTCCACTTGTTCCTTTCTGTGTGTGAAGCCAACAAATAGACCGTCAGCAACAAACAAGAGCTGGCCTCAGGCCGGGAAAGCAATATTTTTCTGATTTTGGTTTCAATAGTTCATTAAACATTCACAGACCCAGGCAGAGAGAAGGCACAAGAATGAAATCAAAAGTGCTGTGCAAGTATATTGCTTTGAGGAATGTCTGAGACAAACACTTGTGCAGCTTTGAAATAAGGAAGCACTCGATGACAAGCTTGAGATTCAACAATTTGGGCAGAAAATAACCCAGCAGATCTGGCAACTGAAGTGGTCGGGGAAGCGCAATCAACATTTCAGGTCCATGGTTGTTCATCAGAACTGTGTAACATTAGAGACGTGACACTGTTGAAGGGAGAAGGGTAAAATGGACCATAAAAGAGAAAGTTAATGTTAGGTTGGAGGGCAGAAGGTGTTATATGACAAAAGTGTAGTGGCACCCACATTTACCATGGCTAACCTCACCTAGCCTATACATCCCGAGATACTACTGGGCAATTTAGTATGGTCAATTAGTTTAACTTTGGGTGGCTCAGTGGTTAGCACTCAGCACCAGGGATCTGGGTTCGATTCCAGCCTTGGGCAACTGTCCGTGTGGAGTTTGCATGTTCTCCCTGTGGGTTTCCTCCGGGTGCTCCGGTTTCCTCCCATAGTCCAAAGATGTGCAGGCTAGGATGGATTGGCTGTGCTAAATTACCCCGTAGGGAGTGGCTTAGCCATGATGATATGTGGGGTTATGGCGATAGGGTGCGGGGCTGGGGCTGGGGCTGGAGCTGGGTGGGATACCCTTCGGAGGGTCAGTGTGAACTCAATAGGCCGAATGGCCTGTTTCCATTCTGTAGGGATTCTTTGCACTAATCTAAGAATGAGAGGCGACACTGCTGAAAAATACTAGATCCTTAGAGGATTTGACAGAATAAAGGTGGAGGGATAATTTCCCCTTGTGGGACAGTCTGGGCCAGAGAGCATCATCTCAGAATAAGGGGTCACCTTAAAAAGGAGATGAGGAGGAATTTCTTCTCTCAGAGGGGAGTGAATCTGTAGAATTCTTTACCACAGAGGGCTGTCAAGGCTGGGTTGTTAAGTAAATTCAGGTTTGAGACAGACAAGTTTTTAGTCAGTAAGAGGATCAAGGGTAATGGCGAAAAGGCAGGAACTGAGGATGATCAAACCTCCCGCAATCTCATGGAATGGTGAGGCGGAATTGAGGGAGGGTTGTTTTCAGACTGCAAGACTGTGACCAGCTGAGTTTCGCAGGGATAGGCGCTGGGTCCAATTTTGCTTGTAGGTTATATGGACCTATTTGGATGAAAATACAGGAGACATGGCTAGTAAGTTTGCAGATGACACCAAAATTGGTGGTAGAGTGGACAGTTATCTAAGATGACAAAGGGATTTTGATCAATTGGGCCAATGGGCTGAGGAGTGGCAGATAGAGTTTAATTTGGATAAATGCAAGGTGCTGCATTTAGGTTAAACAAACAAGGGCAGGACTTCTATTGTTAATGATAGGGCCCTGAGTAGTGTTTTTGGACAGAGAGACCTAAGGGTTCAGGTACATAGTTCTTTGAAAGTTGTACCACAGGAAGACAGCGTAGTTAAGAAAGCATTCAGCAAGTTTGTCTTCATTGCTCAGACCATGAAGTTGAGGTTTTAGAGGACGTTGGTGAGGCGTCTTCTGGAGCACTGTATACAGTTCTGGCCACCCTGCTATAGGAAGGATATTATTAAGCTGGAGAGGGCGCAGAAAAGATTTACCAGGATGTTGTCGGGACCGGAGGGTTTGAGACAACCCACTCAATTCATCTACATCCTTCTTGAAATAAGGTGATCAGTACTGTACTCTAGATGTGGTCTCATCAGTGCCCTATATAACTGAAGCTTAACCTCCCCTCCTATTGTATTCAGCTGCCCCGACAATAAATGATAACATTCTATGGCCCATATCCCTTTAAACCTTTCCTATTCATGTAACTTTCAAATGTTGTAACTGTACCTGCATTTACCACTTCCTCTGGCAGTTCATTCCACATATGAACCACCCTCTGTGTGAAAAAGTTGCCCCTCAGATACTTTTTAACAAAACATCTACTGTCAGATGCGATTCTGTAACATTTACAGAATAATCCCGAGTAATAGCTATACTAACAAGGAATTTAAGATAACCAGCTCCTTAAGGTTTACTGGAACATTTATACATAAGGAACTATTCTCTGCAAACAAAAGGATTATGCTCAACCCCTGCACCCTTATCTGAATTACCTGGGAGCTTGGAGGCTGCGAGGAAACCTACAGCCTCCTGTTGCTTTCTGCATGACAATGCCTCAGCCGGTTAGAGCCAATGTACCAACCAATCAGCACCCATTTCTCCTGCAACAATAACTGCTGTAATTGTTTGAAATTTGGCATTCTTGCACTGGTCCTGATGAGTGCAAGGAAAAGTTGTTATGGCAACAAGCCATTCTTTTCAGCAAGGCCGTAGGGATTGGTAATGGCTGTAGTAAACACAGGGAGGCGATGGCCTAGTGGCATTATTGCTGGGACAGCTCATTCTGAGACCCAGCTATGGACCTGAGTTCGAATCCTGCCATGCCAGATGGTAGAGTTTGAATTCAATTAAAAATCTGTAGTTAAGAATCTAATGATGACCATGAATTGATAGATAAAACCCTCTGGTTCACCAATGCCCATTAGGGAAGGAAACTGCCATCCTTACTTGGTCTGGCCTACATGTGACTCCAGCCCTACAGCAATGTGGTTGACTCTTAACTTACCCCCTGGGCAATTAGGGAGGGACAATAAAAAGAATGCCTAGAGGAAGAGATGTTAATGATCTGGTATCTAACAAAAAAGGGAAGGTTTGCACTTTTAAAGAAGCCTTGGGCATCTCAAAGTGCTTTAGGACCAAGAAAGTCCCTTTGTGATGTGCAGTTACTGTTGTTATGTAGGTAATACGGCAGCCAATTTATGCAGAGCAAGACCCAAATTATACAAATAATGCTATATTTAACAAAAACCAAAAGGACTGCGGATGCTGTAAGTCAGAAACAAAACCAGATAATGCTGGAAAAGCTCGACAGGAAGGGGTTTGGGGGAAGGGTCACCAGACCTGAAACATTAACTCTGATTTCTCTGCACTGACTGGATAATCTTTCTATGTTCTGTTGGCCGTGGATAAATATTGACCAGGACACAGGGAAACTATCTCCTGATCTGCTTGGAAATAGAGCGATAGGCTCTTTCACATTCACCAACGCGGCCTCAGCTTTACATTTTCATCCAATACGCAGCTAATCTGACAGTGCAGCTGTTTCTCAGTTCTACACTGGATTCAGGGAAAGGGAAGGAAAGGAGGGAAAGAATGAAGGGAAGAAATGAAAAGAGAAGAAAGAAAGCTGGGAAGGAGAAGAGAAAGGAAGGAAAGAAGAAAACAAAAGCAGCAAAAAAAACACAAAAACAAAATGTGGGCAGATTTGACATTTTTGAATCAATGTTGAGTCCAGAAAGCTGTGAGGGCGAATGATGAGGTGCTGAACATGCAGTTCTTTGGAAGAAACAGTAAGATTCCAGAAGAAGCATCCAGAATCCAAACTGCTTGTTGCTGCGAAATACGGGAATCCTGTCTCCCTTCCAAGATTCCCTCTCCTGGCCCACGCATGGGGGCTGTGGGGAGATCGAGTGGGAGACGCCTGTGAGGGGTGGAGGGTGTTTGGGTGCCTCTCAATAGCTTTCCCTCCTTACTGATGCGGAGGGACCACTCTTTTGGGACCCTGCGGTCAACCCAGTAGGAGTTCGTGCTCCTTATACAGGCCTAAAGAGACCTTCAAGTGAGCATTAAGTGGGGTTGGTTAGCTCAGTTGGCTGGATGTCTGGCTTGCAATAAACAGTAAGGCCAGCAGCATGGGTTCAATTCCCTGTACTGGCTGAGGTTACCAGGAATATCTCTCATTCTCAACCTCTTCCCCTCACCTGAGGTGTGGTGAACCTCAGCTTAAACCAACACCAGTCACCTCTCTCTAATGAGAGAGTGGGGTCAATGGTGACGTTATCTTTATTTAGCGAGGAGGCAGGAGAGTGTTGGGGTCCCCATTTGTCACCGGCTCTATAAATGCTGTCATCCCCATACATGGCTTAAGGATAAGGACCGATTTAAAACAGAGATGACGAGACATTACTCCTGCCAACTGTTTGTGATTCTGAGAAATTCGGTACCCTGCTGTGCGGTGGATGCCAGGACACCGAATAAACGTGAGGAGAAGATAGATTTTTATGTATTTTTATTCATTTACAGGATGAGAGCGTCCCTGGCCAGGCCAGCAATTATCATCCATCCCTAATTGCTATGGGTTTGGAGTCACGTGTAGGCCAGACCAGGTAAAGATGGCAGTTTCCTTCCCTAAAGGACTTTAGTGAACCAGATGGGTCTTTTTTCCAGAATAATCAATTCATCATTAGACTTCTAATTCCAGATTTTTGTTGGATTCAATTTCCGTAGCAGGATTTGAACGTGGGTCCCCAGAACATTAGCTGGGTCTCTGAATTAAAAAGGTCTAGGCCACTATCTCCCATAGTAATGCCTTAAAGGGTGACAGGACAGTGGAGTTGAGGTCAAGATAAGATCAGCCATGATCATATTGATGGTACAGCAGGTTCAAGGAGCTGAATGGCCTCCTCCTGCTCCCAGTTCTTACATGTACAGCGTGAGAAATGGTGTTAAATTGTGCCTCATTTGCTCAATGGAGGGAAGGAGAAGGGAGGGAAAGGCGGAGGCAAGGTGGAAAGAAAGATGAAAACCAATTACAATCAGAAGAATGATTAGTCTGAGGAAGGAAGTTAGAACATCCTTTCCAATAATATCAGCAGCAACTATCCACAAAACTGAGGTCAGAGACAATGTGAGATAATTGAGGTGAATCACTTTGATAAGAGTGGGCAAGCAGACTTTCTTTTAAAAGATGTGAAACTTTGTAAATGTTGATGCTCAGAGGGAATAGAATAGAATTGAATTTGCTTTGATTGTCACATGAGCACTGTGAAAAGTTTACCAATCACCACTTACGATGCCATCTTAGATACAAGGTACCTGGGTACAGATTCTTCAGTACAAATTCTTCTGGGAAAGAAATTAGAAAAATAAAGAAATAAAAAGTCCAGCTTTACAGATCGCAGGAATGAATGAGAAAATAGAGAAATAAAAAGTTCAGAGCAACAATCCTTCCAACCCAGACCACACTGACACCTAGCCTCCAAGCTGAGGCGGACCTTGACTCCAGGCTGTTCCAGAATTACCTTAAGGCCAGAAATCCACGCTGAGGCCACGCCAAGCTGAGAGGCCACCACATGCTGCTGGGAGACCACCCACGCCAGGCTGGGAGGGCACCCACGCCAGGCTGGGAGACCACCTACGCCAGGCTGAGAGACAACCACATGCTGCTGAGAGACCACCCACGCCAGGCTGGGAGGGCACCCACACCAAACTAGGAGGTTCCTACACCAGGCCGAGAGACTGCTGTGTCAGGCTGAGAGACAGCCTCACCGGGTCCACACTGAGGCTGGAAGTTTGGGGCATTGCCGAGAAGAAGGAAAAGAGGGGTAAAAAAACCTTAAAAGAGAAAGGAAACAAAACAGACGGAGTGGACAAGCTCCAACTGAAGCATCCTACTCCACCGCCATCTTGGAATTGACTCCAAATGTTCAAGGAACACAGAAAAAAACAACGCAAAATAAAACAAGAAAATGGTGCAAGCTGGAAATCCGAGACAAACAGAGATATTGCTGGAGAAACTCAGCAGGGTCTGGCAACGTCTGTGGAGAGAGAAACAGAGTTAATGTTCCGAATCCAGCCTGTCTCAGGACTCTGTTTCTCTCCTGCTGAGTTTTTCCAGCGATTTCTGTTCTTGTGAGATAGCATGCAGGTACAGCAAGCAATTCAGAAGGCAAATGGCATGCTGGCCTTTATTATAATGGGATTTGGAGTACAGGAATAAAGAGGTTTTTGCTACAGCTGTATGGGCCTTTGTTGAGGCTACATCTGGAATACTGTCCACAGTTTTGATTTCTCATATTTCTATATACTGTCACTGGAGGTCGCACAGCAAAGGTGCACGAGATTGGTTCCTGCAAATCAGAGGCTGAGTTAATTAGTTCCGAACTCTCTGGAGTGCAGAAGAACCCAATCACAGTGAAACATAACTAGGTTCTTAAAGGGATAGTAAGAACTGCCGATGCTGCAGTCTGAGATAACACAGTGTGGAGCTGGATGAACACAGCAGGCCAGGCAGCATCAGAGGAGCAGGGAAGCTGACGTTTCGGGTCGAGACCCTGACCTTCTGTGTTCCTCTAGATACTTAAAGAGATGGCACAGTAAACACAGAGCTGTTTTCATGGAAGCTAGATTGGGAGAGCCAAGTGCATAAATATCTCAGGATAAAGGGAACGAGTAATAGGGTCCAAGATGAGGAGAAATTTCTTCAGTCAAAGGGCTGGGAGTCTTTAGAATTCTCTACCCCAGAATTTTGTGGATGGCCCTTTGCTGAACATATTTAAGCCTGAGATAGACAAATGTTTTGATTACTTAAAGAAATGGACTCTGAAATCAACGATGCGCTATCATTGTACAAGATGGTGGAATAACCTGAACCTGTTTCTCATGTTGTTACTTTTTGGACTGTCTCCAGCCCAGATACTTGACTCTCTACAAATGATCAAATAACAACTCAGCTGATTGGGTGGCAAAATCGCGCCGAGGGAATAAGCCTGTCCCTAGCTTCTCAGGCTTTTGTTTCAATTGTTTCATCTCAGTTAGTGAGGGCCAGGACGTGTCCCACCCTGTTAGGCTGCTTGGATTTTTTCTTTTACTTCCTCTATTTACCCTCCCACTTCTCTCTTTTGGTTAAAAATAACAAAGCCCTCTCTCTATTGGTCACGCAGCTGTAATGAACTTTGTATCTTGGCCCTACATCGGTGGATCCTACAGGCTGATCCTAAGGTTCCACCAGGGCTTGGGATATGGATGGCACTATTGTGCCATCCTTTCAGGGAGCCAACACCCCTCCAGCATGAACCACCACCGGCCCATTTTCCTGGAGGTGAGATTGGACATTGCCCATGGCGCAGATCAACCTATCGGTGGATTCAAGGCACAGTGACTCAGGCCGACTGGGATTTTCCGGCCCCCCTGGGGATCTCAAGGTGTCCTCCTGGTGGCAGAGCTGGATAGCATCACCAACTGCAAGGGGTTCTCTACTGCAATCCCGTTTCCCCTCCCCCTACCTTCCTCATCAATTGGCCTGGGTGGGGTTCAACGGTGGCAAACTACAGAGTAGAGAAGCCCCCCACTACCCCCAACCCTCAGGTCTGATCAAGTTTTGTTTTATTCTAGATTTGGCTATCATCGCAACGGGTTTAAGATGGTATCAATTTGGCAGGGGGTATGGAGAGCAGGGCGGGCGTTGGGGTGTTGATGACAGGGTGTGAAGGGTGAGGTCAAGAGGTCTTGAAAATTCAACTGAACAGTTGGAACGGACTCACTCCTGGGTCAATTCCGTGAACACACGTATATAGATGAACACAACTCTAAGCACTCTGGTTGCACACACAGTGGATTCTATGGCTCCCTCCTATCTGTTTCTGGGGAGCAGTGCGTTCACCATTCCAGAGAAAAACAACAATGGCATGTAATAAGGCACTTTATACCAAGGTGTGTTTGCTCACATTTCTCCACTCCACCTCACCACCGCAGCAGCATGAACCCCACCTATCCTGTGCCCCCTTAAGTCAATCAGCCAACACTTTCCACATTAAGGCTGTTTGATTCCAGTCAGCGGGAAGCTTATATGAGTTAGTCGTCAGGCTTGGAGCATTGTGCCTGCTCCTTGGAACTGCACCTTAGAAGATGATGTCAAGCCTTTGGAGAGGAGGCAGACCAGGCTTCCTGGGGATGAGGGATGGAGAGAGGCTGGAGACGGAACTGTGATGTTCGAAATCATGAATGGTTTTAAGCGAGGGAATGAGAAGAGACCGCGTCCACTGGCAGTAAGGCCAGTGATGCAGGCTCAAGCGAAAGAACTCGAGGGGAGACATGGGGAATGATTTTCAGGCAGTGAACAGTGAACTTAGTGGCTGAGGGAGGAGGCAGATGCAGTGCTCATTTTCATCAGGAAATTGGATGGAAAAGGATTGGCAGGAGGCTTCAAGCTGGATAGCTCCTTTATAAAGCCAGCGCAGGCACAACTGATGAACTCATTGTGTGTGTCATCAGTCCAGCGGTTTAAATATCAGCTCGATCTTTATTACATATTCCATTGTACCGAAGCTCACACGCAATCCAAATATTAAACATTCCATTTCCATTCTGGCACTAAAGTCTGTTCATTGCAGGTTTAGATCAAAATCACTTTAATTGAGTTCCTGAACCATATGCCGGAGAAACCTAAGCCAAGATTAAATGGAAGTCAAAACCAGCAGTTATAAACACTTGCCAAATCCCTACCTTCTGCCCAGGTCTTGAACTGCTTTAAACCAAGTTTCCAGCTCTGAGAAGTCAGTACTTTTCTGTCTAAGTTGTTGAGAATAGATGACTGTCCCCTGGGGACTCTCATAGGGTCATCAGCACGGAAACAGACCCTTCGGTCTAACCAGTCCCATGCAAACATAATTCCAAACTAAACTTGTCCCACCTGCCTGCTCCAGGCCCATATCCCTCCAAACCTTTCCTATTCATGCACTTATCTAATTGTCTTTTAAATGTTGTAACTCTGCCCACGTCCACCACTTCCTCTGGAAGTTCATTCCATACGCGAGCCACCCTCTGTGTAAAAAGTTTGCCCCTCATGTCCTTTTTAAATCTCTCCCCTCGCACCTTAAAAATATGCTCCCCTAGCCTTGAAATCCCCCTCCATAGGGAAAAGTCATTCATCTTATCTATACCCCTCATGATTTTATAAACCTCTATACGGTCACTTCTGAACCTCGTACACTCCAGTGAAAGAAGTCCCAGCCTATCCAGCCTTTCTTTATAACTCAAACCTTCCATTACCCAGCAACATCCAGATAAAACTCCTCTGAACCCTCTGTAGCTTAATAAGATCTTTCCTATAACTGGGCGACCAGCACTGGACACAGTACTTCAGAAGAGGCTTCATCAATGTCTTTGCTTGCTCAAAACACCATGATCGCAAAGTTAGCCGGGAAAGTTGTACATGAACCATTGAAATTGATAGCCTTTTACATTTCTCCTCTCCCCTTTCTTCTACCCTCTTCCTGTCCCTTCCCACCCTATAGTGTATTGAAAATTGCATGGTATATTCTGACCACCAAAGGTTACCAGATATGCACATATACCAGCAGAGGGAGTCTAGAAGGGAATTAAAGAAATCTATATTTTTACAGCAAATGCCATTCTGATTTGGAGCACTTCTTACTGAATATCTCATGACTATGTCCACGAATTAATGGCTTAATATTAGCCCAGACCCTTGGGTGTTTGAGGAATGTAGTGTTTGAACACATTGGTTAACGATGATAAATGTCTGTCAGATACTTCAATGCCACAAAATCCATGCTCAGTTTCCTATCTCATGCAATAACATAAGTATTGTTGCATCACTTAAAACAGCCCTGCTGGAAGCAAACGCACAACAGGATGGTAACTGTTTATTATAAAGTAAGACAAAGAAGTGCTGGAAATCTGAAACAAAAAAACAGAAAGTGCTGGAGAAACTCAGCAGGTCTGGTAGAGAGAAACAGAATCAACATTTCAAGTTCTGAAGAAGGGTCAAATCTGTTTCTCTATCCACAGATGGTGCCAGGCCTATGAGCTCTGCCAACAATTTTTATTGTGGTGAATGTTTAGGATGCAGTACACATTTCTAAGGAGCTATTCCAGACAGCCTCTGTCTGTCTTTGTTGGTGTAAATCCCATGAGGGGGAGAAACAGGAGCTGGATTAGGCCTTTACTGACATTGGAGACTTTTTCTTAAAAATTCATTCACAAGATGAGGGCAGCATTGGTTAGGCCAACATTTATTGCCTGGGCCAGCATTTATTCCCAGTAATTGGCCAGCAATTGAGAGTCAACCACATCGCTGTGGGTCTGGAGTTACATGTAGGCCCAGACCAGGTAAGGATGGCAGTTTCCTTCCCTAAAGGGAACCAGATGGGCTTTTCCTGACAATCGGCAATGGTTTTGTGAGGCTCTTCATCCCAGATGTTTGTTGAATTCTAATTCCACCATCTGCTGAGATGGGACTTGAGCCCAGGTCCCCAAAATATTACCTGGGTACCTGGATTAACAGTCCAGTGATAATACCACTAAGCCATTGCCTCCCCCAGAGGATGATGTTTGAAATTTGACCCAGAGTAGAACTTGAACCGAGAACCCTGTCACTCAGAGGCAAACGTGCTAACCTACAAAAGCCTGGATTAAGAATCTGACTGTTATTACATGTATCCATGACACCACACCAACCCCGACCTTAAGCTAAACGCTTTCGGTATTCTTCAATTTTTTTTTATGAACACGTTTCCGAATATAAAGTGAAGCGGGTTAGGTTACAAATTCTGGGCCTGCACGTTACCTCCCCTTTTAAACTGAACGCCTGATTGCCATCAACACATGCCTATACATCGCAACAGATCACGATACAATGCAATTTCTTTCCATTACTGAAGAGGAGTCAGGGTTAACAAACACATTTTCACCAGACCTGTTGCTATGAAGAGCCTCCCGCTCATCCCGGGCTATTTAGCAGGAGCACTTTACCCGTTAAACGTTGGATGTGATCCTACTCTCACTGGGTTCATGGGGATAAAAGACGAGTTCGCCGATTAAATGGGAAAGGTTACCACCCAATACATCACTTCTGTCTTTGAATGAGACCACCGTAATTTTTACAAAGTCGTTCCTCATAAAAGCTGCTCTTCGAGCTGCAAGAGCAACTCCTCTGATGGCAACACAACACATTGGCTGTAAAGGTGTGGTTGGTTTACCAACAGTATGGGTTCGATTCCTATCGCCAGCTGAGGTTACCATGCAGGACTCTCCTTCTCAACCTCACCTGGAGGTGGGCTAAGTCACATTACACCTGCAGACTGTGGGAGGAAACCAGAACATTGGGGACATAGGGAGAATCGAACCCAGCTCTTCTAGGGCTGTGAGGCAGCAGCGCTAACCACTGGGCCACCACATAGCCGAACACAATTTGTTCCTGCCCATCACTTCATTCTTATTTCTCGTATATGCCTGTGCCACATTTCCTACGTCAGTAAATGCACTTCAGGAGCACTTTTTTTGCCTGCAAATTGCTTTGAGACGTCCTGACATTGTGAAAGGCACTACATAAATACAAGTCTTCTTTTGAATTCCCAGCAGAAACAGACTGATCTATCCAGGCAGATAATTATTTGCTTATTTTGTTTTAATAACAGGTATCATGGCTCCACAATAAAATAACATCATCAAAGAACATTTGACACCATGAAACATAAAAAGGTGTAGAGATGGATCATCAAAGATTTGGACACATTTTTTTAAAGAGTTTATATGAAATGCTATCTAACTAAATTGTTTCTCCTTGTTATGCTCCTTAAAACAATGTAATTTATATACTGACACCCAGTAGGGTTCTTTTTAAGTGCTTGAAAATTTGATTTACAAAAACACTCCTGAAGACAAATTGTGTTCCACTGACGCTACATTCTATACTTAGAATAATTGCAGTTTTCAAATTGAATTTCTGACTCGCACTCCAGACAGAATGGGTGTTTTGCTTCAAAATCTCATCATGCTCGTTGCCTTACTTCAGGTTTGGTACCGGCAGAATTTTCCAGAAACTCAGCAGGGGACTCTGTTCAAAGTTTCACTCGGAGTAATTTGTGGCAATCCTGCAGACTGAGAGGCTTTCGAGAAGGTTTTCGGGCTGGATAGATTGGATAGGGAGTAGCTGCTCCTTCTCATAAAAGGACCAAGAACGAGGAAGGGCTGAGATTTAAAGTGATGGCCAAACGAAGTAAGGGTAATGCGAGACAAAAACATTTGTATTCAACGTGTAGTTAGGGTCTGGACTGCATAGTCTGGAAATGTGGTGAAGGCAGGTTCAATTGAGGCTTCAAAGATTGCCATTGGAAGGTTAGTTATTTGGATAGAAATGGTGTGCAAGGATTTGAGGAAAAGGTAGGAGTTTGGCACTAGGGGCTAAAATCAATAAAGGCACAACAGGCTGAATGGCCTCTTTCTGTACCAATAACAAATCCATGAACTTAGCAAGTTATGACCCGACAACTTTTATAGCCACACAGCACGGAAACAGACCTTTTGGTCCAACCAGTCCGTGCTGACCATAATCCCAAACTAAACCAGTCCCACCTGCCTGCTCCTGACCCATATCCCACCAATAAAAACCGAAAGAACTGCGGATGCTGTAAATCAGGAACAAAAACAGAAGTTGCTGGAAAAGCTCAGCAGGTCTGGCGGCATCTGTGAAGGAAAAAACAGAGTTAACATTTCGGGTCCAGTCACCCTTCCTCAGAACCTCTTCTAAGGACCCGAAACGTTCCTTGTGTATTTCTCCTTCAAAGATGCCACCAGACCTGCTGAGCTTTTCCAGCAACTTCTGTTTTTGTTCCATATCCCTCCAAACCTTTCCTATTCATGTACTTATCCAAGTGTCTTTTAAAGACTGTAATTGTGCCCACATCCAACACTTCCTCAGGAATTTCATTCCACATGCGAAGCACCCTCTGTGTAAAAGATTCGCCCCTTATGTCTTTTTCAAAAAGCTTTCTCCTCTCTTCTTAAAAATATGCCCTCTAGTCTTGAAATATCCCATCCTAGGAAAAAGATACCTAACATTACACTTATCTGTACCCCTTATGATTTCATAAACCTCTATAAGGTCACCCCTCAACTTCCTACGCTCCAGTGAAAAATGTCCCAGCCTATCCAGCCTTTCCTTATAACTCAATCCTTCCATACCCAGCAAACATCCTGGTAAATCTCTTCTTTTACCAGCTTAATAATATCCTTCCTATAACAGGGAGACCAGAACTGGACTTCAAAAGAGGACTTACCAACGTCCTGTACAATCTCAACACAACGTCCCAATTCCTTTACACAAAAGGTCTGAGCAATGAAGGCAAGTTGCAGTCAGAATGGGAGAAACATGCAGGGAGAAGTAACTTCACTGAAATGATGCCAATTTTGTACCTTGATCGGAGCAAGTGAATACTTGTCTGGAATTATAGCTTTGCAGATTGCCTTAAGTGCAGGTTCCAATCCTGACCCAAGCAAGCTAACTCACGAACTGGAGTAATCCATTGTTTCAGTGTTTGATTGTTAATGAAGTTAACTCTGCCCTGCTCTGCATGCTGTTTGTCAAGCCTTGGTGCAGTTACTCAGAACTAGAAGCTAAAAACAAACAATAAACTTGTAAAACACCGAAAAACAACAAGAGTCTGAGTCCACACTTTTTAACAAGAGATTTATTTCAGTTAGTCACACTCAATAAAACCGCATCCCACTGATTAGTAGTTCTCTGAAACAATTCACACCCAATTAACTCAATTATTTATTTTCTGAAGAAGGGTCTAGGCCCGAAACGTCAGCTTTCCTGCTCCTCTGATGCTGCTTGGCCTGCTGTATTCATCCAGCTCTACACCTTGTTATCTCTTAAAATATCCACCACCTTGTTCTATTAGGTCTCAGGATAGTTACCTAAGAACTAAGAGCAGGAGTAGGCCTCATGACTGATCTCATCTCAGCCACAACCCCATCTCCCAGCTCTCCCTAACTCTTTAACCCATTATTAATTAAAGATCTGTCTATCTCCTCCTTAGGTTCACTCAATACCCTGGCAACCACTGTACTCTAGGGGAGTGAATTCCACAGATTCATGACCCTTTGAGAGAAGTAATTCCTCCACATATCTGTTTTAAATCTGCCAGGCTTTATCCTAAAATTATCACCTCTTGTTCTAGATAGTCCCACATGAGGAAATATCCTCTCTACATCATCTTTGTCAGTCCCCTGGAGAAGATAATTTTCCTAATCAACCTGCTCAGGGATGACATCAACACTTCTAGCAATGTGGGGCTTGAGACCCAGGACATCCGGATTTGATTTGGCTTGGTTTTTTTGTCGTCACGTGTACCTAAGTACAGTGAAAAGTTTTGTTTTGTGAGCGGTGCAGGCAGATCATAGCAAACAAGGACATACAGATCATAGGGAGCTTAGACAGAGCGAGGCATACAGGTTACACTGCACAGGAGGTGCACAAAGCAAGATCAACATTATTTGAAATTAGAGAGGTCCATTCACCAGTCTAATAACAGCCAGGAAGAAGCTGTTCTTGAACCTGTTAGTGCATGTGTTCAAGCTTCTGTATCTTCTGCCTGATGGAAGATGTTATAGGAGATCATTACCAGGGTAGGAGGGGTCTTTGACGATGTTGGTAGCCTTTCTGCAGCAATGAGAAGTGTAAATGGATTCCATGGAAGGAAGGTTGGCTTCCATGATGGTCTGGGCTGTGCACACCACCTTCTGTAGTTTCTTACAATCCTGGGCAGAGCAGTTGCTGTACCAGGCCATTGTGCACCCAGACAGTATGCTTTCCATGGTGCATCTGTAAAGATTGGTGAGGGACCTTGTGGACTTGCCAAATTTCCTGAGCCGCCTGAGGATGAAGGGACATTACTGTATCTCCTTTACCACAGCATCTACTTGGGAGGTCCTGGTCAAGGCTAAGAGGTAAGGACAGTACCACTGCGCCATAAATCCTTTAGAGCACTTTATAATGTTTAATTTAACCAATTTTTCTGATGAACCTGTTCAGAGATGTTATTCCACACCGCTGGAGCAGGTGGAGCTTGAGCCTGGGCCTCCTGATCCAGGGGTTAGGACACTACCACTGTGCCACAAGAGGGCCTGCTTGAGCACTTTTTTTTTATTTTATCTATTTTTGTAATCAACCTGTTCAGAGATCTTATGACACAACTTTGGAGCAGATCAGACTTAGATTCATAGATTCATACAGTGCAGAAAAGGCCCTTCAGCCCATCTGGTCTCCACCAATATAATTACCACTAAAGCTGCAGTAATCCCAATTTCCTGCACTTGTCCCATATCCTTCAGTGTTCTGATATTTGATGTAATCATCCAAATGTTTTTTAAAGATTGTAAAGTTTCCAGCCTCCACTACCTTCCCAGGCAGGGCATTCCAGATTCCCACCACCTGCTGAGTGAAAAGTCTTTTCCTAAATCCCTTCTGAATCTCCTGCCCCTTACCCTAAAACTATGCCCCCTTGTGATTGACCCCTCAAGCAAGGGGAAAGCTGCTGTCAATTCATCCTGCCCATACCTCTCATTATCTTATACACCTCAATCAAGTCCCCCTCAGTCTTCTCTCTTCCAAAGAAAACAATCCAAGCCTGCCTTGTCTCTCCTTACAGCTCAATTTCTCCATCTCAGGCAACATCCTGGTGACCCTCCTCTGTACCCCCTCTAGTGCTATCCCATCCTTCCTGTAGTGAGGTGACCAGAACTACACATGGTACTCGAGCTGTGGCCTGACCAATGCTCTGTACAACTCCAACATTACCTCATTGCCCTTATTCTCTGTGCCACAACTAATGAAAGCAAGTGACCCATATGCCTTCTTAATTATCCTATTCATGTGCTCTATTAACTTCAGGGATCTGTTCATCTGTTCCTCTAAGCTACGAAGTGTTTTAATATTCATTAAATACTCCCTCATCTTGTTTCTTCTTCCAAAGTATATCACCTTGCACTTGTCAGGGTGAAATACCACCTGCCACTGCTCTGCCCATCTGACCAACCCATCTATATATTCCTGTAACCTACAACCATCGTCTTCGCTATTAACCACTCTACCAATCTTGGTGTCGTCTACAAATTTGCTAAACATTCCTGTCACATTTTTATCGATATTATTTAAGAATATAACATACAACAGGGGTCCCAGTACTGAACCTTGTGGTACACTGCTCGACACCAGCCTCCAGTCACTCAAACAGCCTTCCACCACTACACTTTGTGTCCTATTACTAAGCCAGTTTCTGATCCACCTTGCCAAGTTTCCCAGGATTCCATGTGCTTTAACCTTCTCAGTCTCCCATGTAGGACCTTGTCAAAAGCTTTGCTAAAATCCATATAAACTACATCAAGTGAACGTGCCCCTCATCCACACACTTGATCACATTTTCAAAGAATTCTAACACATTTGTTAGCCATGATCTCCCTCTGAGAAGGCCATGCTATCCCCAATCAACCCCGCCTTTTCCAAGTGGGGTATTAATTCGCTCCTTCAGAATTTTCTCTGATAGTTTCCCTACCACTGACATGAGACTCAATGGTCTGTAATTTCCTGGTTCACCTCTACCACCCCTCTTAAGAGATGGAACCACATTAGCCATCCTCCAGTCCTCTGACACTTCCCCTGTGGCCAGCGAGGAATTAAAACTTGGTGCCAGAGCCCCCGCAATTTCCTGCCTCACCTCCCACAGCGTCCTGGCATGCAGTTCATCCGAGCCAGGGAATTTGTCCATGTTTAAGCCTGACAAAGCCTCCAATATCTCTCCATTTCCTATGTCAAAATGTGCGAGTCCCTCTTCCTGAATTCCGTACCTACGTTCTCCTTTTCTAGAGCAAAGATCGAAGAGAAGTGTTCATCCAACACTGTTCCAATATCCTGCAGCTTCACACACAGGTTGAACCCTTGATCCCCAGTAGGCCCCACTCTTTCCCTGGTTAATGTCTTCCCTTTAATGTATTTATAAAATATCTTAGGATTGTCCCTAATCCTGTTCGCAAGTCCTTTTTCGTGTCCCCTTTTGCTCTTCTAATTGCACTTCCTCCAGGAGCTCAGCTAAATTGTTCCCTCTGTACGGGCTAAATGCCCTACTCTTCCTCCTTATCCAGTCCTGAATTGTCCCGGACATCCAGGGCTCTCTGAACTACATTTGAACCAAAGCCTCCTGGTCCAGGGGTAAGGACTGTGCCACAAGAGGGCGCCCTTGAGACCTTAAGTCTCAGTTAGATTCCTCTGTCCATAATTAGATGTTTACAAGCTGGAGAGCGCAAAATTTTTTAATTAAATCCTTGTTCGGACAAAGAAACTGGTGTCATTTCTCCGAGGCTTAAAACACGATGCAATAACCTGAATGCAGATGTCACCAGAGGTGTTTAGTCTGAGATTTGTCCTCAAGTACCTAGGACTGCTCCCCCTCTTCAGCCTGCTGATATCTTTCATCTGCCCCATAACAGGGAGAAACGTCCTCCCCAACCCGTCGACCTCAAACAGCTGCCACCGATCCCACAGCACCTCCTGCTGGTCATTGTGGAAGAAAGCAGGAACCAGGTTGGTTCCACCATTCATCAACGCCCTGTACCTCATGTAAGGCAAGAGGTCCTCACCCACCTTGGCACCAAGGTGAGGCGACAGCCTAGTGGTATTATTGCTAGACTATTAGTCCAGAAACTCAGCTCATGTTCCAGGGACCTGGGTTCAAATCCTGCCACGGCAAATGGTGGATTTTGAATTCAATTAAAGAACATCTGTAATTAAGATGACTATGAATGATTGTTAGAGGAGGGGGAAAAAAAATCAGACTCAGTAATGCCCTTCAGGAAAGGATATTTGACAGCCTATTTTGGTCTGGCCTACATGTGACTCCAGACCCACACCAAATGCGATTGACTCTCAGCTGCCCTCTGTAATGGCCTAGCAAGCCTCTCAGCCAGCTCACCACCACCTTCTCAAGGGGCAACTAGGGATGGGTAACAGATGCTGGCCAACGTTCCACAAGTGACTAAGAGACAAACAAGATTAGAGTCGCATGTGAACGTACAAATGCAGGAGCAAGAGTTGGCCTTTCGGCCCATCAATACCATCATGGCCGATCTGAAGATGGCCTCAAATCCAAATTCCCGCTCGATCCCGAGAACCAAAGTTAGTCAAGGAAACAGGGAGAGGTCAGCAGCTTTGGGGTGGTACAGCAATCTGGTCAGTGACCATCTCCAATCTGCCAGGGGTGAGCATTAAGCCTCAAAACCCCTTTCGGGGCACTGCATATGAGTAAATGCGACAGTGACTGAAGAGGGAGAGCTCTCATATGGAAGGGAATGGCTGAAGCTCAGAGCATGCTGGGAAGAACAATGGAAATGCAAGGGCAAACGGAGATTCTCGATGCACATAACAAGGACCTGCACATCTTCAACAAAACCACCTTTCAGGAATAAAATTCCCAGCAAAATGACACTTGCATGAAAGAATTCATGCACGACTTGGACAAACATTGAGGCAGTGAGTGGAAGAGGCTACATAGAACACAAAGACTGGAAGTTTTGCGAGGTCGGACAATTAATAGAGCGGGTTGTTAAAGGGAAAATAGACTGGAGCAACAGAAAGTTAAATCCAGAAGCTCCACAATGAGATGCATTCTTTAGCAACAAAACAGTAAATACCAGGAAGGGTTAAACCACTCAGTACAGCTTGACCAGGCAGTGATTAAACGAGAACAAAACATAACCCTGCCCCAGAAGGGCTAGCAAATTCTAGAGCAGCAGATTCTGCCTAGTGAAATAAAAACAAAACCAGACCAACAGGAGCAACGGTTAAATCTCACTGACTGAGGCAGCTCCAGACAAAATCACATTCACGGGATCAAGATAAACCAGCCTATTACCCAGACATTATAGAGACTCATTGCCTCCGCAGTTATTGCAAATGGTTAAATTCTCTTCTATGTGTCCTTGCCTTGAGGACAGTTCCCCTTTAAGAACTCCATATTGTTGTGTGGATACAATGTTGTGACTCTGCCTGTCTGTTGTCCTGCTGTGGGTTTGCACGCTGCACAAACACAAGTTATTTGGGTGCTGCAACGTCTGCTTCTTTGCTTACAATGTGCTTTACTGTTTGACGTGGCCTGACCCACGGAGTTAATCCTTCTCTGTTGAGCGTCCGATTATTAGACCATTGTTCATTGATGTGACAAAGTCGGTCAAGCTGCGGGTACCGTGACCACCATATTGCCTGCGTGCCTGGCCTCCTCAATGGAGAGATTGGCAAACTGCACTGGACAACCAGTAGATACCAGAGATGCATGTAGTCTTTCACATGTCTTGCTCCTGAACTCAAAGGGGGAAATGGTGAGGGGGATAAGGCACCCACGATCTCCTCAGCAGCGAGTTATAAGTGTGTCTGATAAGGGAAGGCTGTCTTCTGTATTAGGGAAGTCATTTTCTGATCCGTTCCAGTGGCTCCTCAGGCCATTTGCCAGTGACACCGGTACCTCAGGTTTCCATGGCAACAGCGTAGGCGCCCACCTGCCAAGGCCCTACAAGATGGCCGCTGGGGTCATCCCAGCCTGAAGGTGCCAGGGGAGTACCTCATAGGAGCCCTCATAAGAAATTGAAGTAGCTATTCTAGATGACATTGGGCATCACGCGTCACTTATTGAAGTCAGGATTGTGTGCCAATGCATAGCTATCGATTTAACAAATGATAAGTTACAGAGAGTTAGTAGGACCTGCCGATGCTGGAGAATCTGAGATAACAAGGTGTGGAACTGGATGAACACAGCAGGCCAAGCAGCATCAGAGGAGCAGGAAAGCTGACGTTTCGGGTCGGGACCCTTCTTCAGAAACCATTAAGTTAAAGAGAGGCTGCTGAGTCTACTCATAGGCCACTATGGGGCCCACTCTCCAGGGAGCTTCCTGCAAGGACTAACTGCTCAAGGGGTCTTCAAGATGAATGGCTCTCCCCAGTTGAATCAAAAGGCCTCAATGACCGTCTGGTGCGGAAACACCTCGATTTGGTTTCTTTAAAATGAGGTCGGTGAAAAGTCACTGTGAACGCTGGTGAAATCTTCCAGCAACACCTTCCGAGAAGGTATAGCAAGCTCCAACTGCTCCCCTGCCTTTTTGCTGCCCTTTAAATCTCTACCACACCCTGTCCCCACCTCCCAACAGCACCAATTTGTTCAATGTTGAGGAGTCGGCAAAATCCCTGTTTCGTCGCCTTTCTGAAGTCGTTCATTGGCCTCTAGTTCCTCGTTTTCAAATGGTGGATGCAGGCCCCACTTGAGGCACTCTCCCACTCCCCTAACCCTCACACTGGTAAGGCCACATTCTACTGTGAGGATATCAAGGCCCCGATACTCAAACCTTGTACTATCCCCTGTAACTTTACATCCCACTCCCACCCCTTCATCCTCAGTCACTGCCCAATTGTAGGGAGTCACGGTGGTATAGTGTATCACTGGGTTAGTAGTCCTGAGGCCTGGACTAATGTCCGAGGTACAAATCCTGCCATGGCAACCGGTAGAATTTACATTCAAATCTGGAATTGAACTTGTTACTAGTTTAATTAGTCAAACATGTGATTTGGTTGCAGGCTTTTCAAAAATAAATAAATCTGGAATTTGGAAGTTACTCTCAGTGATGGTGTCCATAGCAACCATCATCGAATATCGTAAAAACTCCATCTGGTTCACCAACGCCCTCTAACAGAGGAGAAACCTGCCATCCTTACCCAGTCTGGCCTACATGTGACTCCCGACCCACTGTTAACTGTTAACTGTCCTCTGAAATGACCAAACGACTCCAATCAAGGGGTAATTAGGGAGGGCAACAAATGCTGGCCTTGCCACTCAGTTCAAGGGGCAATTAAGGATGGGT
>NC_063370.1:9342427-9348463 GCF_021869965.1 Rhincodon typus
CAGTTCAAGAGGCAATTAGGGATGGGCAGCAAATGCTGGCCTTGCCAGCGATATGCAAAGCACAACAAAGAGAAGGAGTGGTTGTGCAACGAAGGAGATACGGACTAATTCAGTAGAACAGTCTTCCTTACATTGTGGAGCACTCCCGTTTATACTAAGGAATCCTATTACAGTGTAGAAGTATTCCAGTAAGTGATGTAGAAAGTCCCAGCATTTATTATGACAGTATAGACAGTCCCATACATGATGCAAAACACTCCTGCAATAGTCTACACAGTAAAGGGTATGCTTTAAATATTTGTGGGCCTGTCATTTACAACATGGGGGCATCTATCATACAATTCTGCTTCACAGAGTGTAAACTCTTCCGAGCAATACAGCCCAATACAGTGTAATGAAGCACTGTTTAACAGGTCCCTGACAGGTTGTACAAGGGAGGCTTTATTGTATTAAAGCGTGTTGGATTCTGGCCCTGTCAGAACAATCTCCTCCATTGCCTTCTTATTTTATTGACTGCTCTCCAAAGTGCACTCAAGCTTTTAAAGCCAGCCTTGAGAATAATGGTTTTCACTGATGTATAAACAAGACTGTGCGGGAAACACAATTACAGAAAGAGAATTGCAGGCAGAGCTTCTCAGGAATGCAGGCGTTAGGAATATGAACAAAGATGATCAGGAGAACACCTTCTGTCCCATTCCCCACCGCACCACACCACACACAATTTGTGTATTGCAATATGGGGTGACACAGTGGTTCAGAGGTTAGCACTGCTGCCTCACAGAGTCAGGGACCTGGGTTCAATTCCATTCCTGGGTGACTGTCTGCATGGGTTTCCTCCAGGTGCTCTGGTTTCCTCCCACAGTCCAAAGATGTCCAGGTTAGGGTGGATTGGCTGTGCTAAATTGCCCCATAGTGCCCAGGGATGTGTAGATTAGGGGCATGGGTCTTGGGGGGATACTCTGAGGGCCAGTGTGGACTTGTTGGGCTGAAGGGCCTGTTCCCACACTGTAGGGATTCTATGAATATATACATTCCCCACTCAACACTGTTCTTTTCCGTCCTTTCATGGGATGTAGATGTCAAAGGCAAGACCATGCAAAGGATTAAATAGAATTCTCCAGGTTCATAGTTCCTTGAAAGTGAAGTTGCAGGTAGACAGGATAGTGAAGAAGGCGTTTGGTACGCTTGCCTTTATTGTTCAGTGCATTGAGTTTAGGAGTTGGGAGGTCATTTTGCGGCTGTACAGGACATTGGTTAGGCCACTTTTGGAATACTGCATTCAGTTCTGGTCTCCCTGCTAAAGGAAGCGTGTTGTTAAACTTGAAAGGGTTCAGAAAAGATTTACAAGGATGTTGCCAGGGTTGGAGGGTTTGAGCTACAAAGAGAGGCTGAATAGGCTGGGGCTATTTTCCCTGGAGCATCGGAGGCTGAGGGGTGACCTTATAGAGGTTTATAAAATCATGAAGGACATGGATAGGGTGAATAGGCAAGGTCTTTTCCCTGGGATGGGGGAGTCCACAACTAGAGGGCATAGGTTTACGGTGAGAGAGGAAAGATTTAAAAGGGACATGAGGGGCAACTTTTCCATGCAGAGGATGGTGCACATATGGAATGAGCTGCTAGAGGAAGTGGTGGAGGCTGGTACAATTACAACATTTAAAAGGCATCTGGGTGGTATGTGAATAGGAAGGGTTTAGAGGGATATGGGCCAAATGCTGGCAAATGGAACTAGATTAATTTAGGATATCTGGTTGGTATGGATCGAAGAGTCTGTTTCCATGCTGTACATCTCTACGCCTATGACTGCAAGAAGAGAGGTTTTTTTCAGAAAGTATAAGATATCGGGCTTGCTTGTTCCCAATTGTTATGGACCAGGCCAAACACCCTCAAAATAATCAGAAGATAGTCTAGACCCTGGCTTTTTCTTATGTTAAAGGTAAATGTAAAGTGTTGCATTCCAGATGCAATTTAATTGGTCAATCTACTGGATTTAAAGCCAAACACACTTATTATTCATCCACTATAGTTAAAATACAACAAGGGAAAGAAGGAATTGGAATAACTTAACTCTATTGGAAAACTTAACAGAATAATTGAGTTGTAAAGAAAGACTGGAACTTTTTTCACTGGACCGCAGAATGTTGAGAGGTGATCTTATAGAAACTTATAAAATAATGAGAGATATAGAAAGGGTTAATGGTAGTTGACTTTTCCTTAAGATGGGGGATTTCAAGACTAGGGGACATATTTTTAAGGTGAGAGGAAAGATATGAGGGGCAAATATTTTACATAGAGGGTGGTTCATATATGGAATGAACTTCTGAGGAAGTGATGGATGTACACACAATTACGATGTTTAAAAGATATTTAGATAAGTTCATGAATAGGAAAAGTTTGGAGGGATATGGGCCAGGAGCAGGCAGATGGGACTAGTTTAGTTTGGGTTTATGTTTGGCATGGACTTGTTGATCCGAAGGGTCTGTTTCCATGCTGTATGACTCTATGACTCTATAATAGATACAGTAACTATTACCAATTAACTGTTCCCAATATAGTAGCATTCCATAGACACACCCTTGGTAAAAGACAAATTCAGAACACAGATTGTCTCATATGCAATTCTATCAGCAAGAGAGAGAGACATACAGCAGCTCCCCAGAGAGAGAAAGAGGTCTCTTGCTTCCACAATCTCAGATCACACCCACTAACTTACTGAAGCAAAATCCCATTTCTGTTTGTGTCTCCACCCATCAATCTGCTTCTTTTGTTCCAATCTTTAAAAAAAAACCAAGTTTTCACAAGTTGTTTATCTTCTCATAGACTACTCAGTACCTTTCCTCCAATCTCTCTCTAATAGAAACCAGGACAAAACACATCTCTTAAAACCTCAGTATCATCATCCTACTAATTCCACATCTAGCAAATGTTTAAATTTCCATAGCAGAGATCTACACTCAAAAAATCACCAGTTATGGAATGTCTGGGAAGTCTTGCTCGAAGATTTTGACAGTGACTGCACCAAAATTGGTGGTATAGTGGACAGTGAGGAAGGTTATCTAAGATTACAAAGAGATCTTGATCAATCGGGTCAATGGGCTGAAGAGTGGCAGACGGAGTTCAATTTGGATAAATGTGAGGTTTTGGTCAAACAAACAAGGGCAGGAATTATACAATTAAAAGTAGGGCCTTGGGTAGTATTGTAGAACAGATAGACTTAGGGATTCAGGTACATAATTCTTTGAAGTTTGCGTCACGTGTAGACGGGAGGGTGGGGGTGGGGGTAAGGGTGGGTGGAGGTTAGAAGGCTTGCCTTCATTGCCCAAACCTTCGAGCTTAGGAGTTGGAATGTTATATTGAGGTTGCACAGGATGTTGGTGAGGCCTCTTTTGGAGTACTGTGTCCAATTCTGGTCGCTCTGTTATTAAGCTGGAGAAGGTTCAGAAGAGATTTACCAGGCTGTTGCTGGGAATTGAGTAATAAGGAGAGGCTGGATTGGCTGGGACTTTTTTCACTGAAGCATAGGAGGTTGAGGGTGACCATATAGAGGTTTATAAAATCATTGGGGGTATAGATAGAGTAAATGACAGGTGCCTTTTCCCTAGGGTGGAGGATTTCAAGACTAGGAGGTACATTTTTAAGGTGAGAAGAGAAAGATTTTAAAAAGACGAGGGGCAAATTTTTTACACAGAGGGTGGTTCTTGTGTGGGATGAACTTCCAGAGGAAGTGTTGGATGCGGGTATGGTTACAATGTTTAAAAGACATTTGGATAAGTTCATGAATGGGAAAAGTTTGGAGGGATATGGGCCAAGCACAGGCAGGTGGGATAGTTTAGTTTGGGATTATGTTCAGCATGGGCTGGCTGGACTGAAGGGTCTGTTTCTATGCTGTATGACTCTATGACCTTTCAATGATCTTGTTTTAAAGAAACTGATCCAGATATTTCTACGAAACTCAACATGAATCTAATTTTTTCCATAATTGTTCAGAACTTAAGTCCTCCTGAAAAAAAACATTAAATTTCCCTGCGCTTTCAGTTTCGATTTCCAGCTTGCATTGTATTTTGCTTTTATCACAGGGGGTATTCCATCTGTGATACAGCCAGATGTAGAGACTTTATCAAACCAAGTTGATTCAGTGATGTTATGACATACCTTTAGTGCAAGCACGACCTTCTGGCCCAGAGGTAAGGACACTGCACCACAAGAGCAGCAAATGTACAATTGGAGAAAGACGTCATTCTAACTGTACTCTAATCCCATTCCAGTAAAGAACAGGAGATGGATTTCCTGATTGTTTGCTGTAACTGTATGTTCCTCAATGACCAGCTATCAGGAGTAGAAGCAATATATGGCTTCGACGTCTCTCAGTTGTTAGGTCCCAGACCAAACCCCCTCAAATAGAGATAGCCTAGACCCTAATTTTTATCTTATTTAGTGGCAAGTGTAAGGTGTGGTGTCCCAGATGTGATTCAGTTGATCAAACTACTAGACCTTAAGCAAAACACACTTTATTTTTACACCACAGTTCAAATATAAACAGAAAAAGAATTGGCGTAATTTTAAGTCTATCAAACTACTTAACAAAATAATATATTATTAAACTTCTACACATCTACTGCTCCAATATAGCAGCATTCCATAAATACGCCCTTGGCAGAGGCAAATTCAGCAAAACAGATTTCTCTCACTTGCGATCTCCTCCAGTCCAGGAGAAAGAACACCGACAGAATGAATCTAGCAGCAGAGAGAGAGTTGTAGCTAGCAGCTTCAACTCCAAAAAAACCCCCAACTACAACTCCAACAAGCCCCAACTTTAACAACTGAAAGTAAAAACTAAAACTTTCTGGTTGCCATCTCTGCATGCACCAACCAACCCGATCTTCCGGTTGCTATCCAGTTTAATTCTCCCTCCCACTCCCCTGATGATATGTCCATCCTTGGCCTCCACCACTATCAGAGTGATGCCAAACATAAACTGGAGGAACAACACCTCATATTTCCCTTTGGGGGCTTACGGCTCAATGGCCTGAATATTGACTTTACCAGCTTCAAAATCTCTCCTCCTCCAACGTGTCCATCTTCCAACTCACCTATCCGCTCCATCCTTCCCAATGACCAACCATAATAATCCCCTACCTGCATCCACCTATCTCTGTCTCACCTACCCTCCCCGCAGCCCCACACCCCCTCCCCTCCCCAGTCTTGAAGAAGGGTTTCATTCCAAAAACATTGACTTTCCTGCTCCTCGGATGCTGTCTGACCGGCTATGTTTTTCCAGCTCTACAATTATTGACTAAAACCTGGGGTCTGTGCGAGCCTGACTCCACACACTCATGCTGCCTTTGCCTACCCCAGAAACCCCAAAGGTGTTTACTCTGCTTTCCACAGAGCATACAGAACAAATGTCTCAAAAGGCACATCTCGTCACACACTCCAGGCACCAAGAACAACCATCACATCTTCCATGAGAAAATTGGAGTTTCCATGTCTGTGTGGTTTTGTGCAATCCCTTAGGAGGGGCTTTTTTAATTTATTTATTCATTTGTGGGATGTTGGCATCGCTGGCTGGGCCCATCATTGAATCCCTAGTAGACCCTTTGAGAAGGTGGGGGTGAGCTGCCATCTTGAACCACTGCAGTCTACCTGCTGTGGGTTGACCCACAATGCCCTTAGGGAGGGAATTCAAGGACTTTGACCCAGCGACACTGAAGGAACGGTGATATATTTCCAAGTCAGGATGGGGAGTGGCTCAGAGGGGAAGTTGCAGGGGGTGGTGTTCCCATGTATCTGCTGCCCTTGGCCTTCTAGATGGAAGTGGTCGTGGGTTTGGAAGGGGCTGCCTGAGGATCTTTGGTGAATTTCCGCAGGGCATCTTGTAGATGGTACACACTGCTGCGACTGAGCGTCGGTGGTGGAGGGAGTGGATGTTTGTGGATGTGGTGCCAATCAAGCGGCTGCTTTGTCCTGGATGGTTTCAAGCTTAGAACACAGAACATAGAACATTACAGCGCAGTACAGGCCCTTCGGCCCTCGATG
>NC_063370.1:9348473-9364738 GCF_021869965.1 Rhincodon typus
CCCTCAGCCTTTCCTCATAAGACCTTCCCTCCATACCAGGCAACATCCTGGTAAATCTCCTCTGCACCTTTTCCAATGCTTCCACATCCTTCCTATAATGCGGTGACCAGAACTGTACGCAATACTCCCAAGTGCGGCCGCACCAGAGTTTTGTACAGCTGCAACATGACCTCATGGCTCCGAAACTCAATCCCTCTACCAATAAAACCTAACATACTGTACGCCTTCTTAACAACGCTATCAACCTGGGTGGCAACTTTCTGTGATCTATGCACATGGATACCGAGATCTTTCTGCTCATCCACACAACCAAGAATCTGACCATTAGCCCAGTACTCTGTATTCTTGTTACTCCTTCCAAAGTGAATCACCTCACACTTTTCCGCATTAAACTCCATTTGCCACCTCTCAGCCCAGCTCTGCAGCTTATCTATGTCCCTCTGTAACCTGCAACATCCTTCTGCACTATCCACAACTCCACCGACTTTGGTGTCATCCGCAAATTTACTAACCCATCCTTCTATGCCCTCATCCAGGTCATTTATAAAAATGACAAATAGCAGTGGCCCCAAAACAGATCCTTGAGGTACACCACTAGTAACTGAACTCCAGGATGAACATTTCCCATCAACGACCACCCTCTGTCTTCTTACAGCTGGCCAATTTCTGATCCAAACCGCTAAATCACCCTCAATCCCATGCCTCCGTATTTTCTGCAATAGCCTACCATGGGGAACCTTATCAAACGCTTTACTGAAATCCAAATACACCACATCAACCGCCTTACCCTCATCCACCTGTTAAGTCCCACCAGGGACTTCAGGGCAATAAGCTGGGTTGCCTCCACTATCGCCCCCTGGTGTGAAACTGAGACTGCTGTACCTTGGGAGAGTTCTGTTTTGCAAGAAGACTCCAGCTGTCTTCTCAAGTGAATGTGAAATAGAATCCCTATAGTGTAGAAACAAGCTCTTTGGCCCAACAAGGCCACACTGACCCTTGCAGCATCCCACCCAGACCCATTCATCCCTGAATACTACAGGCAATTTAACATGGCCAATCCACCTAGCCTGCACGTCTTTGGACTGTGGGAGGAAACCAGAGCACCCAAAGGAAACATGCACAGACACAGGGAGAATATGCAAACTCCACACAGACAGTCACCCAAGGCTGGAATTGAAGCTGGGTCCCTGGTGCTGTGAGGCTGTAGTGCTAACCACTGAGCCACAGAGGGAAGGCAGCTCTGAAACATGCTGTGGGATAACTTGATGAAGAGCAGGGGAGTGCAATACCCCGATAACCCGGACAATATTTATCTCTGCACTGACACCAGTGAAAACAGATGATTAGTGAAAACCATTGTTCCATCCCTGAGTCAGTGAATTGCGTCACTTACACTACATCACTTCACAACTTCACCAGCGTCAACAAAGGCACTATCTAAATGCAGACATGACCTTCATTACTCACAGGCAGCTTTATGAGGCTGTGTCTTCCTGTCGCAGTGTGTATGTCTTTGAGAGAGGAGGCTGATGGGGACAACGTGTGACAGGCAGAGCTGTCGGAGATACAGCAGAACAAGTGACAGAGCGGAATCTGTATTTTCCTGTGCGCAGATGTTCAGCAAACAAGCAAAGGGAAAACATTATAAAGCAATCAAAACATCAACTAGTAAAGGGATGTAGGTAACTGTCCATGGTCAAAATAACACAACGGGAATGTGATGGCTGCCCAGTTTCGGTTTTTACAGTATGGTTTGTCCTACATCCTAATTGGCATTTTTTAAAAATTCATTTACGGGACGAGGGCATCGCTGGCTAGGCCAGCATTTATTGTCCATCCCTAATTGCCCAGAGGGCAGTTAAGAGTCAACCCACATTACTGTGGGTCTGGAGTCACATGTAGGCCCAGACTGGGTAACGATGGCAGTTTCCTTCCCCTAAAGGCATATTCCACGTTAAGCACAAGTCATTTCCATTGGAGCAGGAGCAGGCCATTCAGCCCATTGACTCTGCTCCATCATTCAAAGAGATCATGGCTGATCTGGTAATCCTCAACTCCACTTTCCTGTCTCTTCCCCATAACCTTCGATTCCCTTCCTGATTAAAAATCGCTCTGTATCAACTTTGAATATACTGAATGACCCAGCCTCGACAGCCCTGTGTGGTAAAGAATTCCACAGATTCATTTCCCTCTGGGAGAAGGAATTCCTCCTCATCTCCGCCTTCAATGGACAAACCCTCATTCTGAAATTTTTCCTCTGGTCCTAGACTCTCCCACAAGGGGAACCAACCTTTCTACATCCACCCTTTCGATCCCCCTCAGAATCTTATATGTTTCATTCTTCTAAACTCCAGTGAGTACAAGTCCGACCAAGAATTATAGATCTGTACAGCACAGAAACAGACCCTTCGGTCCAACACGTCCATGCCAACCTGATATCCTAAATTAATCTAGTCCCATTTGCCAGCTTTTGGCCCCTATCCCTCTAAACCCTTCCTATTCATGTACCCATCCAAATGCCTTTTAAATGTTGTAATTGTACCAGCCTCCACCACTTCCTCTGGCAGCTCATTCCATACATGCACCACTCCCTACATGAAAAATTTCCCCCTTAGGTCCCTTTTAAATCTTTCCCCTCTCACTTAAACCTATGCCCTCTAGTTTTGGACTCCCCTACCCTGGGAAAAAGACATTGACTATTCACCCTGTCCATTCCCCTCATGATTTTATAAACTTCTATAAGGTCACTGCTCAGCCTCGGATACTCCAGGGAAAATAGCCCCAGCCTATTCAGCCTTTCCCTGCAGCTCAAACCCTCCAAACCCGGCAACATCCTTGTAAATCTTTTCTGAACCCTTTCAAGTTTAACAACATCCTCCCTATAGCAGGGAAACCAGAATTGAACACAGTATTCCAAAAGTGTCCTAACTAATGTCCTGTGCAGCCGCGACATGAACCTCCCAGCTCCTATCTTTTCAATGCACTGACCAATGAAGGCAAACACGCCAAATGCCTTCTTCACTATCCTATCTACCTGCCCCTCCATTTTCAAGGAAATATGAACCTGCACTCCAAGGTTTCTTTGTTCATCCACACACCCCAGAACCTTAGCCCAGGACTTACTCAACCACCCCTCATTAGACACCCCTCAAACCTGGCATCAACCTAGTGATCCTTCTGTGGACTGCCTCCAATGCTAGTCTATCTTTCCCTAGATAAGGGCACCGAACTTGTTCACAGTATTCCCACTGTGGTCTGACCCATGCCTGTTAGAGAGGTTAATGTGCCTCCTGAAAACTTGTGTGGAAAATGACAACACACAGATTGAAGAAGACCTTGGCTACAAGAGACCATGTAAAATCATAGAACTCCTACAGTGTGGAAGCAGGCCATTCAGACCATCAAGTCCACACTGACCCACCTCATCCCTGTAACCCTGCATGTCGCATGGCCAACACAGCTAGCCGGCATATCCCTGGGCACTATGGGTAATTAAACATGGCCAATCCACCCTAACCTGCACATCTCTGGACTGTGGGAGGAAACCAGAGCACCCGGAGGAAACCCACGCAGATACAGGGAAGAATGTGCAAACTCCACACAGACTGTCACCCGAGGGAGGAATCAAACCCAGGTCCCTGGCAGAGTGAGGCAGCAGTGCTAACCACTAGGCCACTATGTTGGAGGAATGGTCATTGATGAAGCAGCCAAAGATGGTTGGGTCTAGGACACCACCCTAAGGAACCCCTGCAGAGGTGTCCTGGTGATGAGATGACTGACCTCCAACAAACACAACCATCTTCTCAAGTTGCAGGTATGACTCCAACCAGCAGAGAGTTTGCCCCTTGCTACCCATTGATTCCAGTTTTGCCAGGGCTCCTTGATGCCACACTCGGTCGAATGTAGCCTTGATATCAAGGGCTGTCACTCTCACCTCCCCTCTGGAATTCAGCTCTTTTGTCCATGTTTGAACCAAGGCTGTAATGAGGTCGGGAGCTGAGTGGCCCTGGCAGAACACAAACTGGGCTTTGATGAAATGATTGTTATTGGGCAAGTGCTGCTTTGTCAGCTGTGGCAACAACCATTTCCATCGCATTGCAACTGATTGGCCAGACTGAATTTGACGTGTTTTATTTTCTTATGGATAGGTCATACCTGTGCGTATGCCAGTATTGTAGCTGAACTGTAGCTTGCGTAAGGGCACAGCTATTTCTGAAGCACAAGTCTTAAGTACTATTGTTGGAATGTTGTCAGGGTCTATAGCCTTTGCAATATTCACATCTTCAGGCACTTTTTGCTATCAAGTGGGGTGAACCAAATTGGCTGGAGACAGACATCTGTGGTCATAGAATCCCTACATCGTGGAAGCAGGCCATTCAGTCCCTCCAAAAAGTATCCCACCCAGACCCTCTCTACATTTCCCATGGCTAACACACCTAGCCTGCACATCCCTGGACACTATGGGGCAATTTAGCATGGCCAATTCACCCTAACCTGCACATCTTTGGATTGTGGGAGGAAACCCATGCAGACACGGGGAGAATGTGCAAACTCTACACAGACAGTCACCCGAGACTGGAATCAAACCCAGGCCCCTGCTGATGCAGGGCAGCAGTGCTAACCACTGAGCCACTGTACCACAGCTTGGGCTGCTGGAGACCTGTGGAGGAGGCCGAAATGGATCATCCACTCAGTACATCTAGCTGAAGTTGGATGTAAATGCGCCAGTCTTATCTTTTTGCATGGATGTGCTGGGCTCCCGCATCATCGACAATGGGGATATTTGGGGAAACTCCTCTTCCAGTGAGTTGTCCATCGTCATTCACAACTGGATGTGGCAGGACTGCAGAGCTTAGGTCTGATCCCTGAAAGATCACTCTGAGGAGGAGGTAGGCAGAGTTTTGAAATATCGGGAGGTTGAGGGCTATGAGGAACCAGCACAAAAGAGGTAGTGCAGTGTGGAGCTTGAGGAACACAGCAGGCCAGGCAGTATCAGAGGAGGAGGAAAGTTGATGTTTCAGGTCAGGACCCTTCTTCAGAAATGGGGAGGGGGGAGTGGCGGGAAATAGGAGCTCAGAAATCAATAGAGAAGAGGGTTGGGGTTGGGGAAGGTAGGTGGAATGGTGATAGTTGAGGCCATTGGGCTTAAGATCCCAAGGCGGAATATTAGGTGCTGCTCCTCCAGTTTCCGGATGGCGTCATTGTGACACTGGAGGAGGCCCAGGATGGACATATTGCCCAGGGAGGGGGAGGTGTTGTCGTTTGTCGTAAACAGAGCGCAGGTGCTCTACAAAGCGGTCTCCGACCCTCCGATTGGTCTCACCGATGTAGAGAAGGCCACATCGGGAGCAGCAGATACAGTAGACCACATTAGCAGACGCGCAGGTGAACATCTGTCTGATGTGGAAGGTTTGTTTCGTACCTTGAATGGAGGTGAGGGGGGAGGTGTAGGGGCAGGTGTAGCATTTCCTGCGGTTGTAGGGAAAGGTGCTGGGGGTGGTGGGGTTAGTGGGGAGTGTGGAGCGGACGAGGGAATGGTGGACAGAGCGGTCCCTACGGAAGGCAGATAGGGGTGGAGAAGGAAATATGGTTGTGGGGTCAGATTGCAGGTGGCGGAAGTGGCGGAGAATGATATGTTGAATCCGGAGGTTAGTGGAGTGATACGTGAGGACAAGCAGGATTCTGTCTCTGTTTTTGTTGCAGGGAGGGGGTGTGAGGGCTGAGGTGTGGGAAACGCAAGAGATGCAGTCGAGGGCATTATCGACCACTGAAGGGGGGGTGTTGTGGTCCTCGAAATGAGGGCATCTAAGATGTTTAGGAGTGGAACGCCTCATCTTGGGAGCAGATTCAGCGGAGGCGGAGGAATTGGGAGTAGGGGATGGCATTCTTGCAGGAAGGTGGTGAGAGGAGGTGTAGTCTAGGTAGCTGTGGGAGTTGTGGGCTTGAAATAGATGTCAGTTTTGAGGCGGTCACCAGAGATGGAGACAGAGAGGTCCAGGAAGGAGAGAGAGGTATCAGAGATGGTCCAGGTGAACTTGAGGTTGGGGTGAAAGGTGTTAGTAAAGTTGATGAACTGTTCAAGTTCCTCGTGGGAGCACGAGGCAGCACCGATACAGTCATCGATGTAATGGAGGAAGAGGTGGGGGATGGGGCCAGCATAGCTGTGGAAGAGAGACTGTTCCAAGTATCCTACAAAGAGGCAGGCATAGCTTGGGCCCATGCAGGTACCCATGGCCACCCCCTTAGTCTGTAGGGAATGGGAGGATGTGTAGGAGAAGTTGTTAAGGGTGAGGACGAGTTTGGTTAAGTGGATGAGGGTGTCAGTGGAGGGGGGCTGGTTGGGCCTGCGGGAGAGGAAGAAGCGGAGGGCTTTTAGGCCATCTGCATGGGGAATGTAAGTGTACAGGACTGGACATCCATAGTGAAGATTAGGTGTTGGGGGCCAGGGAAATGGAAGTCTTGGAGAAGGTGGAGGGCATGGGTGGTGTCCCGGATGTAAGTGGGGAGTTCCTGGACCAACGGGGAGCAAACAGAGTCAAGGTAAGTGGAGATAAGTTCAGTGGGGCAGTGGAGTTGAGGCCTGGGGCAGATCAGTCATGTTCTTACAGAATGGCTGGCCTAGCCTGAGGGGCTGAATGGCCTACTCTTGCTCCTTTAGGTCCATTTGTTGTGGGAGTGTTTAGCTCTGTCTGTCAAATTGCTGGAGGGCATCTTCCCAAACACATTAAATGTGCATCTCCTGGACATCGTGGCAAGAGCCTGTAGGTAAAATAAACACAAGGCTATAAAGAAATAGCACATGCTCTGTTAAAAAAAAAATGATTCTGTTTATTAATTATGGGAATATTCAAAAAGCTTGATCAGACTGGGCGATTAGAGGCAGGTGATCACACAGTGAAAGCACTAGTAGTCCTTCCACCCAAAGTTGGTAACCCAGTTACAACAATCCGCACCCCCATCCCCAGAGTATTAATCAAGGTAGGGGTGAACATGGTATTGATTTCCCAAATGTCGAGTGGAGTTGAAAGATGAAGG
Source organism: Rhincodon typus (assembly GCF_021869965.1). NCBI lineage: Eukaryota > Metazoa > Chordata > Chondrichthyes > Orectolobiformes > Rhincodontidae > Rhincodon > Rhincodon typus. The sequence goes on from NC_063370.1 coordinate 9,355,509, forward strand.
ATTTACATTAAATGTTGACCTTGAAGGCAGGTTTTGGATTACAAACAGGACTGTCATTCCTGGGAAGAGTCGAGGAGTTACATCTGCATCCTGCAGCATTATACCACTCATCCAAAGACCATTTGGGCCATCATACTTGTGCTGGTATGAATGGCTCATTCTGTCTCAATTGACCAAGGGAATGTGAGGTGAGATTTGATTTGATTTAACTAAGCCCAGTTTATCTTTTTAAAGCCTATAGTTCACTTAAGCAAGGAAGGGCTGCAGGAGATGTGGAATTGTGTTGTCTTCTGGGAACTGGATACCTCAAAGAAAGAACAGTATGTTCCTGAATTTGTAAGAGGACTTGATCTGTTGAAATGCTAGGCAACGGTTGTGAATGGGACATGAAATGATCCTTTGGGAATCTGCACAAAAGGAATGTCTGTGTGGAGTTTGCACATTCTCTCTGTGTCTGCGTGGGTTTCCTCCGGGTGCTCCGGTTTCCTCCCACAGTCCAAAGATGTGCAGGCTAGGTGGATTGGCCATGTTAAATTGCCCATAGAGCCCAGGGATGTTTAGGTTGGGTGGGTTAGACATGGGAAAATGTAGGGGTAGGGGAATGGGTCTGGGTGGGATGCTCTTCGGAGGGGTGGTGTGGACTTGTTGAGCCGAATGGCCTGTTTCCACACTGTAGGGATTCTATGATCTATGATTCTATGATCTATGATCTATGATATGGGGGAAAGATTGAGAGTAACAGAGTCATTCATGATTCAGGAGATGCGTTTAGAGTCAGAGAGGTCTGCAGCATGAAAACAGGCCCTTTGGCCCAACCTGTCTGGGCTACCCAAATTCAGCCAATCAAATTCCTTGTAGCTCCTTAAGGAGCAGTCCTGTCAGTTCCATTCCCGTATTTGATCCCCACAGCCTTCAAAATTAAGTATCCATTTCAGTATCCATTCACTTTCTATGTCTTGTTATGGCCCAGAATCATTTTAAGAAGGTAGCCTAGATCCTAACCTTTTCTTATCTTAAAGGCAAATGTAAAGTGCCTATTCCTGATGCAATGCGATTGGTCAAACTTCTTGATGTTAAGCAAAACACAATTTATTTAAACACTGTAGTTAAAATACAACCAAAGAAAGAGGAATTTAGAAATAACAACTCTGTTGAGAAACTTAACGAATAATAGATACAGTATCTATGACTAATTAACTGTTCCAATATAGTAACATCCTATAAACACACCCCTTGGCAAAAAATAGAAAATTCAGATACAGACTCTTAAATGCAGTTCTCCAATCCATGAGGGAAAAACACCAAGAGAAAATTCAGACCGTGGGAGCCACGAGACATTGACTGAAGCTTCCAACTGTGTTGAGACCCCAACACCTTCTGTAGCTACGGAATAAAAAAACAAAACCCAGAAATCTGGATCTGTGAGAACTAGCCATACCCATTCAGGCTGTTTAAAAAATAAGGCCCAAAGCCTCCCAAGCTGTTTACTCAAGTCGTCTACGGCATACAGCTCGACGCCTCTGCCTTACAACCTTTCTTCCAGAAAACTCAGGACAAAATAACCTCTTAAAGTGACAACATCATCACAGTCTTTGTAGGGACTCTACACCACAATACTCCCAACTGCCTTTGTATAGCATTATTAATGTTGTATCATGCCCAGGATATTTCCCAAGAGCACAAACAGACACAAACTGACAGAGAATGAGATGCAGGCCAATCCGTTCATAGTGTATGGATGAGTGTTATTACAATTTGCCAGATGTAGCTGCTGAAAAGCAAAGCGACCAACATGTTTCAAAAGAAAAGATAGGAAATTTCATTTCACAACTGCCTCTCTGTAAACCGTTGTATTCAGTATCTTATCACTAAGATAATCGCATTGTAACGAGGCACAAACAGCTAAATGAAACTGCTTGAAGACACACGGCTGACTGAAATCAGCAAAAGGTAATGCTGCCATAGTTCCACTCTCTAGTTAGAGAGAGAGATGACCGGTAGTGGTTTAACCTGAGGGTCACCATGCCTCAGACGAGGGGAGAGGTTAAGGAAGAGAGTCCTTCATGGTAACACAAGCTGGTGTGGCAATCAAACCCATGCTGTTGGCATCAGTCTGCATTTGCAAACCAGTTGTACAGTCAACTGAGCTAACGAATCCCCAGCAGCCCTTCTGCATTACTGATAGAATGACCACTCAATATTCATGAAAAGTATAATTAGCCTGTACAGTAATTGAAAACAATTAGATCCAAGATGCTTAACTGCCCCTCATTCCATACACACACCACCCTCTGTATGAAAAAGTTGCCCCTCAGGTCCCTTTTAAATCTTTTCCCTCTCATCTTAAACCTGTGCCCCTCTAGATTTGGTCTCCCCTGTCATGAAGAAAAGACCTCGGCTATTCACCCTATCCATGCCCCTCATGACTTCATCAACCTCAATAAGGTCACCCCTTCAGCCTCTTACTCTCCAGGGAGAAAAGACTCAGGCTATCCAGCTTCTCCTTATCCCTCAGCCACTCCCAGTCTCAGTAATATCCTTGTAAATGTTTCTTGCACCTTTTCCAGCTTAACAGCATCCTTCCTATAGCAGGGTGACCAGAACTGAGGGAGGCAATAGCCAGTTGTATTATCACTGGACTGTTAACCTGGAGACCCAGGTAATATTCTGGTGTACCTGGGTTCGAATCTGGCCACGGCAGATGGTGGAATTTGAAATCAACAAATGTTTGGAATAAGAGTCTAATGATGACCACAAGTTGATGGTCAGGGGGAAACCCCATCTGGTTCACTGATGCCCTTTAGGGAAGGAAACTGCCATCCTTACCTGGTCTGGCCTACGTGTGACTGCAGACCCACAGCAACGTGGATGACTCTTAACTGCCCTCTGGGGCAATTAGGGATGGGCAATAAATGCTGCCTGGACAGTGAAGCCCTCATCCCGTGAATGAATGATAAAGAGGAAGAGTTCTTATAAAGGAGTGATTGTTCCCATGGAACTATTAGGAAAGTGGGCAAATGTATTTTTTTAAACATCTGCAGCACTGATTAACCTCCACGTAATTGACATGTCTGTGAACAGCTATACAACATGAAATTTAAACTGACCCCCCACTGCCAGACACTTTCCAAGTCTAATTTGTGAACAAGGCAGTATGTATGAGGTCAGTCGAAGTTCATAACGAATTATCCTGTTTGAGTTATTGAGAATAATTACAATCTTGAACTGTCGGAAAGTCAAACAATAAAGCTGTTCCCTGCAGTGTTTGTCATGCAGTTTGAGCAAACAGCCCTACAGCGTTTTAATAAAGATTCTGTCTCATCCTCATCTGCAGGAGCGACACGAATAGACTGAGGCAAGCGATTTGTCAGTGGTGAGTCAAAGACAAGGAAATCAGGGAATATCACTGAGGAATTAGAGCCAGAATGTGGCTCAGAGAGAGAGGGGGAAAGAGAGAGAGAGAGAGGTGTGTGTGTAGATCACAGAAAAGCACCACAGATCCATATTGTGAAGTGAAACAGAAACAATGAGGGGTTGGGGAAGTTGGGGAAGGTGGGGAACCTAAATCTAAGGAGGAGGTAAACCACAGACAGACGATCAGACAGTTCACAAGGAGTTCAACTCAGGTTGACATCTTATTGAGTTGTACATTTTACTGACCATGTCCCTGTATCCAGCTGTGTTAGACGTGGGAAATAATTTGGGAACAGGTAGACAGGTGAAGATGGCTTTTGGCATACTGACCATCATCAGTCAGAGCATCGAGTACACGAGTTGGGGATGTCATTTACAAGACATCAGTAAAGCCACATTCGGAGTTAAACTGGAAACGGTGCAAAGGTCAGAGGCCTGTCCACCATCTACAAGGCACAAGTCAGGAGTGTGATGGAATACTCCCCACTTGCCCTGGATGGGGGCAGCTCCAACAACACTCAAGAAGCTCAATACCATCCAGGACAAAGCAGCCGCTTGATTGGCACCACATCCACAAACATCCCACTCCCTCCACCACCGACGCTAGGTAGCAGCAGTGTGTACTATCTACAAGATGCACTGCAGAAATTCACCAAAGATCCTCAGACAGCACCTTCTAAACCCACAACCACTTCCATCCAGAAGGATAAACGCAGCAGATACATAGGAACACCACCCCCTGCAAGTTCCCCTCCGAGCCACTCACCATCCTGACTTGGAAATATATCGCCGTTCCTTCACTGTTGCTGAGTCAAAATCCTGGAATTCCCTCCCTAAGGGCATTGTGGGTCAACCCACAGCAGGTGGACTGCAGCAGTTCAAGAAGGCAGCTCACCCCCACCTTCTCAAGGGGCAACTAGGGACGGGTAATAAATGCTGAGCCCAGCCAGTGACGCCCATATCCCATAAAATGAAGTGAAAAAAATTTTAAAAATCAGATTTACAAGGATGTTACCGAGACTGGAAGGCTTGAGTTATAACAAGATGCTGGATAAGCTGGGCCTATTTTCCCTGGAGCTTCGGAGGATGAGGTGCAATTTTATAGAGGTTTATAAAATCATGAGGAGCACGGATAGCCACGGTCTTTTCCCCAGGGTGGGGGAGTCCAAAACTAGAGGGGCATAGGTTTAAGGTGAGAGGGGAAAGATTTAAAAGGGACCTGAGGGGCAACTTTTTTACATAAAGGGTGGTGCATGTATGGAATGATCTGCCAGAGGAAGTGATGGAGGCTGGTACAATTACAACATTTAAAAGGATGGGTACATGAATAGAAAGGTTTAGAAGGATATGGGCCAAATGCGACTGAGTTACTTTAGGATATCTGGTCAGCATGGATGAGTTGGACGGAAGGGTCTGTTTCCATGCTGTACACCCCTATGGCTCTATCTACCTCAGCAGGATCCAAACCCAGATCTCCAGGACATCACCTGAGTCACCAGATGAATAATCTAGTGATACCACTAGGCCATCGCCTCCCCTTTAGTCACTGAGCTTCCTGCAGAAAATCCACCAGAAATCTATAAGTTTCAAAAAACCTTTTCAACCAGTAATTGGGGAAACAAACTTTTTTTAAAAAAGCAGTGAGAGCAATTAGAGCCGACGAGCAGCAAAGGAGGTAACAGAGGCGGATTACCGTACCCCCAAAGCAGATTTAATCTCTTAGGGAAAATGACAACAAAGTTTCAATTCTCCTGAAAAATTAGGCTGAAGGGCAGTTTGAGGCTTCTATCAGTGAGTTAACAAATTTCAGAACATGGCTCATACTTAACTGCTCTCTGAAATGGCCAAGCAACACAGTCAGCTCAAGAATTTTTTGGGATAGACAACAAATCCTCGCTTTGCCAGTGAGGCCCACATCCCATGAAAGGGCCTTTTATATTTAAACAAAACAAAGTGATGACTTGCAGTGGAGGATAGCCCTTGTGGTCTCAGATCCTGCTGGGAACTACTTCACTGTGTTCTTGGTTGGTTAGCTCAGATGGTTTAGCAGCTGCTTTGTGATGCTAACAGCGTGGGCTCAAATCCACCATTAGCTGAGGATATCGTGTCAAATACCTGCCTCATCTGAGGTGTGGTGACTCCCAGGTTAAACTCCCACCAGTCAGCTCTGGTGACAGACTGGGAGTATAGTGATTTCTACAGTGTTTGATCTACATGACAAGCCCCCCCACTAGAACACTGAGCTCTGTATTAGAGTCCTATAGTATGGAAACAGGCCCTTAGGCCCACTTGTCCATGCTGACCAGGTTTCCTAAACCCCTGGCAGCTTGTTCCATACACGCACCACCCTCTGTGTGAAAAAGCTACCCCTCAGGTCCCTTTTAAATCTTTCCCCTCTCACCTTAAACCTATGCCCTCTGGTTTTGTACTCCCCTGCCCTGGGGAAAAGATCTTGTCTATTCACCCTGTCCATGTCCCTCATGATTTTTTAAACCTCTATAAGGTCAGCCTTCAGTCTCCAATGCTCCAGGTAAAATAGCCCCAGCCTATTCAGCTTCTCCCTATAGCTGAAACCCTCCAATCCTAGCAAGATCCTTGTAAATCTTTTCTAAACCCTTGCAAGATTCACAATGGGATGATAGAATTTGAATTCAATCTTAAAACTAAATTCTGGAATTAAAACTCTAATGATAACTGTTGTCAGGGAAAAAAATCCCACCTGGTTCTCCAATGCCCTTTAAGGAAGGAAACTGCCATCCTTACCTGGTCTGGGCCTACATGTGACTCCAGACCCACAGCAATGTCATTGACTTTCAACTGCCCTCTGGGGCAATTAGGGATGGACAATTAATGCTGGTCCAGCCAGTGATGCCTACGTTCTATGAACATTAAAGAATGTATTTATTTCACAGCACCTGCATGGGCAGCATGGTGGCTCAGTGGTTAGCACTGCTGCCTCACAGTGCCAGGGACCTGGGTTCAATTTGTCTGTGTGGAGTTTGCACATTCTCCCCATGTCTGTGTGGGTTTCCTCCCATGATCCAAAGATGGGCAGGTCAGGGTGGATTGGCCATACTAAATTGCCCCATAATGCCCAGAGATGTTTAGGTTAGGTGGGTTAGACTGGAGGAGTAGGTCTGGGTGGGATACTCTTCTGAGGGGCAGTGTGGACTTGTTGGGCCGAATGGCCTCTTTCCACACTGTAGAGATTTTATGATTCAGCTCTGTGGCTTTTCTAGCTGTGAGTTGGTCTTAAGGTCATATCAATAATATTTTCTACTGGTTTTTGACCTCTTCTCCAGACAATCTCTGCTCTCTGACTTGATCTTCATTGCTGGTATAAGTTTGTGGGCAGTGAACCCTATAGCTGTCAATGTTTCTTTCATTTGTGCCACAATCTGAGATTGGGCTCAAGACAGACTGATCGACGGCAAGGAAAAGTCAGGAGCTATTTTAAGTCTTAAACTTCAAAGTAATACGATTTATTGCATTATCAGTATGAAATACTGCTGTACACGGAAATCATTGATACACCAGGTTCAGTCTTATAATCACTTTATTTAGGAGAAAACTTATAAGGGGAGGAGATGGCCTAGCAATATTATGGAGCCATACAGCACAGAAACAGACCCTTTGGCCCAACCAGTCCATGCTGACCATAATCCCAAACTAAACTACTCTCACTTGCCTGCTCCTGGCCCATATCCCTCCAAATCTTTCCTATTCACGTACTTATCCAAAAGTCTTTTAAACATTGTAACTGTACCCGCATCCACCACTTCCTCAGGAAGTTCATTCCACACATGAACCGCCCTCTGTGTAAAACATTTGCCCCTCGTGTCTTTTGTAAAATGCATGATCCTTAGTTTTAGACACTTCAAAAAGATTCTGACCGTCAACTCTATCTATGTCTCTTGTAATTTTATAGACTTCTATCAAGTCTCGCCTCAGCCTCCACTGCTCCAGAGAAAACAACACAAGTTCTTCTAGCCTCTCCTTATAGCTTGTACCATCTAATCCAGGCAGCATCTTAGTAAACTTCTTCTACACCCTCTTCAAAGTCTACACATCCTTCCTGTAGTGTGGCGAGCAGAATTGAACGCAATACTCTAAGTGTGGCCTAACGAAAGTCTTATAAAGCTGTGACATGACATCCTGACACTTGTCCTCAATTCCCCGACCCATAAAGGCAAACATGCCATGTGCCTTCTTTACCACCCTATCTACTTGTGTGGCCAATTTCAGGGAGTTATAGAGTTGAACACCTGCCCCCACCCCTTACATCAATGCTGTTCAGGGTCCTGCTATTAGCTGCACACTTTTCTTTAATATTTGATCTCCCGAAGTGCAGCAACTCATACTTACCTGAATTATACTCCATCTGCCATTTCTCTGTCCATATCTGCAACTGATCGATATCCTGCTGTATTCTTTGACAACCTTCTACACTATCCACAACTCTACCAATCTGTGTATCATTTGCAAACTTATTAACCCACCCATCTACATTTTCATCCAAGTCATTTATATATATACCACAAACAGCAGACGTCCCAGTATGGATCCTTGCTCAACAATACTCCTCACAGACCTCCAGCCTGAAAAACCACGCTTCCACAAATACCCTCTACCTTTTATTGGCAAGCCAATTCTGAATCCATGCAGCCAAGTCACCATGGATCCCAGGCATCTTAATCTTCTGGATGAGCCTACCATGAGGGACCTTGTCAAAAGCCTTACTAAAATCCATGTGAACAACATCCACTGCTCTACCCTCATCGATCACCTTTGTCACCTCCTTGAAAAATTCAATCGGGTTAGGAAGACATGACCTGCTCTGCACAAAGCCATGCTGACTGACCCTAATTAGGCCATGCTTTTCCAAATGTGTGTAAATCCTGTCCCTAAGAGTTCTCTTCAATAGTTTCTCAATCACTGATGTGAGACTTACAGCTCTATAATTTCCTGGATTATCCCTATTACTCATCTTGAACAGACCAACACAATTAACTCCTTGCCAGTCCTCTGGGAGCTCTCCAGTGGCTAGCGAGGATATAAAGATCTTGGTCAAGGTCCCAGCAATCTCCTCTCTTGCCTCCCTCAATAACCTGCGCTAGATACTATCGAGCCCTGGGGAACTTATCCAACTTAATGCTCTTCAAGAGATCCAACAGCACTTCTTCTCAAAGTGCCCTAGCCTATTAGTATGCTCCACATGGATCTCACCATCCTCCATATCCTTCTTCTTGGTGAATACTGACACAAAGTACTCATTTCGAATCTCACCTACATCCTCTGCCTCCAAGCACAAGTTCCCTCCTTTAACCTTGAGTGGTCCTACCTTCTCCCTCATTATCCTCTTGTTCTTAATGCATCTGTATAATGTCTTGGGATTCTCCCTAACCCTACTTGCCAAGGTCATTTCATGGCCCCTGCTTGCTCAGCTAATTCCCTGCTTGAGTACTTTCCTGCTTTCCTTGTATTCCTCATAGGGCCTGTCCGATTTTAGCTTCCTAAACCTTACATATGCTTCTTTTTCCCTTTTGACTAAATTCACAACCTCCCTCGTTATCCAAGGGTCCATTACCTTGCCATCCTATCCTTCCTCCTTATTGAAAAAAGCCAGTCTTGATCTCTTCCCAGCTGGTATTTAAACAGTTCCTACATGTCAAATGTGGACTTGCCTGATAACAGCTCCTCCCAATTAACACTCCCTAGTTCCTGCCTAATACTTGTTTCAGAACTGCAGATGCTGGAGAATCTGAGATAACAAGGTGTAGAGCTGGATGAACACAGCAGGCCAAGCAGCATCAGAG
>NC_063370.1:9365138-9379996 GCF_021869965.1 Rhincodon typus
TCTGAAGAAGGGTCTAGGCCCAAAACATCAGCTTTCCTGCTCCTCTGATGCTGCTTGGCCTGCTGTGTTCATCCAGCTCTACACCTTGTTATCCCTGCCTAATACTGACGTAATTGGCCCTCCCCCAATTTAGGGCCTTCCCACAAGGTCCTGCTTTGTCTTTATTCATAGCTATCTTAAAACGTAAGGAGTTGTGGTCACTGTTTCCAAAATGCTGTGCCATTGAAAGGTCAGTCACCTGGTCAGGCTCATTAGCCAATATAATGCCCATTATGGCCCCTCATCTTGTTGGATTATCCACATACTATTTCAAGAAACCCTCTAAGAAACCCTCTTAGATGCACTTGACAAATTCTGCCCTGTCTACGCCTCTTGCTCTAAGGGAGTCCCAGTCAATATTGGGAAGCTAAAGTCACTCACTATGACAACACTGTTTTTGTTGCACCTTTCCATAATCTGCCTACATATTTGTTCCTCAATGTCTTGGTGTCTGCTGGGGGACCTATAGTCCATTCCCATCACAGTGATTGCATCCCATCTTATTTTTGAGCTCTACCTATATTGCCTCAGTGGATGAGCCTTCCAAAATGTCCTCTCAGAATGCAGATGTAACATTCTCCCTGATCAATAATGCAACTCCTCCACCTCTTTTAAATTCCTCTCTATCTCGCCTAAAACAACGAAACCCCGGAATGTTGAGCAGCCAGCCCTGTCCCGTTCTCAACCAAGTCTCTGTAATGGCCACAACATCATAGTCCCATGTACCAATCCAGGCTCTAAGCTCATCTGTCTTACCTATAATTCTCCTTGCGTTGAAATAAACACACTTCAGCCCATTAGTCCCATCGTGTTCATTTACCTGTCTGTGCCTATCCTTCCTTTCTGGTTTACTGGTCCTAACATCTACATTCCCCTCAATCCCTCTACTTGCTGACCTGCTGCTCTCTGCCACTCTCGTTTAAACCCTCCCAAGTAACACTAGCGAACCTCCCTGTGAGGAAATTGGTTCCCCTCCAGGACATTAGTTGACACTTAACAGCCCTCTGAGCAGTTAGCGATGGACAATAAATGCTGGGCCTAGCCAGCGATGCCCTCAGCCCATGAATGAACAAAAAAAAAATTAGAGTATTAGAATTTTACACGAGATGAGGAGGCCATTCAACCCATTAGAGTTATACAATCTCAACAAGGAGCCAGCTCAGAGACCGCTTTGTAGAGCACCTGCGTTCTGTTCACGACAAACGACAACACCTTCCAGTCACGAACCACTTCAACTCCTCCTCCGACTCCCTGGACGACATGTCCATCTTGGGCCTTCTCCAGTGTCACAATGACACCACGCACAAACTGGAGGACAGAACCACATATTCTGCCTTGGGATCCTACAGCCCAATGGTCTCAATGTGGACTTTACTCGTTCCAAAATCTCCCCACCCCCGGCCTCATCCCGTGACCAACCCTCCCTCTCATCCCCGCCTTCTTGACCTGACACAACCTGTCCATCTTCTCTCCCACCTATCCGCCCCTTCCACCTCACTGACCAATCCCCACCACTGCCTACCTGCACTCACCTATCACCATCCCACCTGCCTTCCCCAGCCTCACCCCCTCCTCTGTCTATTTATTTCAGAGCTCCCTTCCACACCCTCCTCATTTCTGAAGAAGGGTCCTGACCTGAAACGTCAGCTTTCCTGCTCCTCTGATGCTGCCCAGCCTGCTGTGTTCCTCCAGCCCCACACTGTGTTATCTCCCTCATTCCTGTTGCTTTTCCCTTTTCCTAATTTCAATTTCCCTTCAAAGGATTCTGGTTCAAACAGTTTTTCTTTTGGCTTAGAGCATTGCATATCCAAACAACTGCATTTAAACAAAAGTCTCAATTAGTCCATTAGGGCTGATTGTAAATCCATCTTCTCCAGTTACCAGCCAAGGGGAAATAGTTTATCTGTTTGTTTTCTTCAAACGCTGCTTAATTGGATTTATATAGTGCCTTCAACGTTGTTAAATGCTCTGAGATGTTTTATAGAAATACAAACAGATGTTGAGGAAGTGGGGGAGAGCGGGACAACAGATTGATTTTGTCCAGCTGAAGGGCTCAAAAGATCCACACAACTTTTATAGGTGACAACACTCAGAATTTGGAGACACTACTCCCAGTTGTACAGATGAGTGAGTAAAGCCAGACTCACCCTCCACTCATAGGCTCCCTACAGCGTGGAAGCGGGCCATTCAGCCCACTGAGTCCACACTGACCTTCCGAAGACCATCCCACCCAAACCCACCCTATCCCAGTAACCCTGCATTGGCCATGGCTAACCCACCTATCCTGCACATCCCTGGTCACTATGGGGCAATTTAGCACGGCCGATCCACGTTAACCTGTATATCTTTGGACTGTGGGAAGAAACCGGAGCACCCAGAGGAAACCCACACAGATACGGGGAGAAGAGCAAACCCCCACACAGACAGTCGCCCGAGGCTGGAATTGATCCCTGGCACCGTGAGGCAGCAGTGCTAATCACCATGCCGCCCATAATGGGAACAAATGCCATTTCCCACCCAACGTCCCTTGGCACTGTGCCAGCTGACCGATGTCAGCAACTGGCCCAGGATTTATTAGTTTGTTCCTTGCTTTCGTCTGTCCCCATCTCTGTGACTCTATCCAACTCTGCCATTCTCTGGGAACTCTGCACCATCGTCCCCCCGCCCCCCCGCACCATTCTGGTCCTCTTGCTCACCCCTGTGTTCCTGCATGGCCTTCATCCCCCATTTTTTTTTCGGTGGGCGGGTTCGGGTGGGTGGGGCTGTCGTCATTCCTAGGCTCCGGAGTGACAAAATTCTGCCTTGCGTGTCCTCCCATTTCATCCGCTGTACGAAGGCAGATTGGATGGAGGTGGGGCAAAGGATGGGCCACGCAAAGAACAGAGGGAATTGGAGGCCGTTCAGCCCCTTTGCAGTTACACAGCACGGAAACAGAGCCTTTGGCCCAACTCGCTCATGCCGACCCGGAATCCCAAACTGGTCCCATTTGCCAGCATTTGGTCCATATCCCTCTAAACCCTTCCTATTCATGTCCCCATCCAGATCTCTTTTAAACGTTGTCATTGTACCAGCCTCCACCACTTCCTCTGGCAGCTCGTTCCATACACGCACCACCCTCTGCGTGAAAAAGTTGCCCCTTAGGTCCCTTTTAAAGCTTTCTCCCTCTCACCTTAAACCTGTTGTACAATTACAATATTGAAAGGCAGCTGGATGGGTACATGAATAGGAAGGGTTTGGAAGGATATGGACCAAATGCTGGCTAATGGGACTGGATTGATTTAGGATATCTGGTCGGCATGGACGAGTTGGGCCGAAGGGTCTGTTTCCCTACAGTGCAAGTCTATGGCTCTATCCCCCTCTAGTTTTGGACTCCCCTACCCTGGGGAAAAGACCTTGGCTATTCACTATATCCATGTCCCTCATGATTTTACAAACGTCTATAATGTCACCCCTCAGCTTTAGCCTGCTCCACCACCCCATATAATGGCTTCGGGACACAATCCCAAATCCCCATCTGTCCATCTCCGCCTAGGGCATGGCTCTGTTAAACAAATAGAGATCCATCTACCTCAGCCTTGACTATATTCCACAACCCAGCCTTCCCTGCTCACTGGGGAACAGAGCGACACAGGATAATGTCCCTCACAGAGAGGACAGTTCTAATCTCAGTCTTAACTTGTACATTGTATTCCCCAATTCCAGACATCCCCACAAGGAGGCAGCACCCCATTGGTCAAGTCCCCTCAGGACCTTATACGTTTCAATAAGATCACCACCTGTTCTTCTGGACATTGATGGACATAAACCCATGTACCGTCTAATCTACATTTGGATGAGGCAAAGTCCAAAGGTTTCTGATGAAGAGACTAGAAACATGAACTTTGTTTTCCTCCTGCTGCCAGACCGACTGAGTTTCTCCAGCAATTTCTGTTACAGAACCATTAAGGCTGTTCTCTTATTAGAGAGAGAGGCGGCTGGCGGTGGTTCAAACTGAGGGTCACCACTCCCCAGGCGACGTTGAGAAGGACGTGTTACTTTTCTTTATTTCTCTATTTTGTACCTAAGATGGTGCCGTGAGGGGCAACATGTGTAAACTTTGCACTGTATTCCTGGAGTACAAGGTGACAATAAACCTAACTCCATTTCTAATTCCATGGCAAATTGAGCGGATGCAGGAACTGAACCCTTGCTCTTGGCGTCACTCTTTATTGCAAGCCAGCTGTCCTAGCTAACCAACCTTCCTGCTTTTAGGACTAAAGCTGTGGGGTCGAAGTGTCACTCAAAAATAGGGATAGAGTTGATGTGTGTCAACTTATAGACAACACCGCCACCTGTAGTCAATGGGCCAGAACTGCAGGAGACCAGCCGCTGCGACCTTCCCAGAAACTCTCAATGAAGGATCTGCAATACACAGTCCTTTCCACAACCCAGGACGCCCTCTGCAACTAACAAGCATGGCCCCTTGTGCCAATTTTTACACAACAGACCTAGGAGCAGCGTTGAACTAATCACAATTTAATCTGTTTTAGCGACTGTGGTTGAGGGACGCACAGAGTCTTAGAGTCATAGAGCACGGAAACAGATCCTTTGGTCCAACCAGTCCATGCCAAAAATAATCCCAAACTAAACTAGTCCCACCTGCCTGCCCCTGACCCATATCCCCTCCAAACCTTTCCCATTCATGTACTTATCCAAATGTCTCTTAAACATTGTAACTGTACCCACATCCACCACTTCCTCTGGAAGGTCAGTCCACACATGAGCCACCCTCCACGTAAAAATTTGCACCTCATGTTTTTTTTAAATCTCTCCCCTCTCACCTTAAAAATGTGCCCCCGGTCTTGAAATCCCCCATCCTAGGGAAAAGACAACTATCATCACCCCTATTTATACCCCTCATGATTTTATAAGCTTCTATCAGGTCACCTCTCAACTTCCTACACTCCAGTGAAAAAGGTCCCAGCCTCTCCTTTATAACTCAAACCTTCCATACCCAGCAACATCCCAGTAAATCACTTCTGAACCCTCTTCAGCTTGATAATGTCCTTCCTATGAAAGAGCAACCAAAAGTGGATAAAGTATTCCAGAAGAGGCCTCACCAATGTCCTGTACAATGTCAACATGATGTCCCAAAGCCTATGCTCAAAGGTCTGAGCAATGATTGTTCCTCCCTCCATCTTGACATGGGATCTTCCAGGATCGAGACGGAAGGAAACTACTTGTCTCGGAAAGTGGTGACTCTTTAAAATCCTTGCTCCAGGAGCTAATGGATAGTCCAGCGTTGAATGGATTTAAGGCTGGGGCAGACGGATCTCTTGGGGAATGGAGGTATGTGTTGAGTGGGTGAGAAAGTGGAGTCGAAGTTCAAGAACAGCCACAGCCATTTCACATGGGGACGCAGTAGCCTGGACGGGCCCAATGGTCTCTACTGGGCCGAGGAGTGAATTCTCAAGGTTTTAGAGTAGATTTGTAGCTCAGGTTGTAGGTGTTGTGGTTGGTTGGCTTGCCGAGCTGGTTCGTTGTTCCGCAGACGTTTCATTACCCTGCTGGGTAACATCATCAGTGCAGCCTCCGATGAAGCGTTGTTGTGTTTTCCCGCCCGGTATTTGAACTCTAGGATCCGTTGAGCTGGATTACATCACTTCCGGTTTTCCTTCGCAGTGGAGTGTATATGGAGTCGAGCTCTATGTGTTTGTTGATGGCTTTTTTCGTGGAGTGCCAGGCTTCTAGGAATTCCCATGCCTGTCTCTGCTTTGCTTGTCCCAGGATCTTGGTGTTGTCCCAGTCGAATTGGTGGTTCTCCTTATCCATGTGGATAGAGAGGAGCGAGTTTTGGTCGTGTCTTTTTGTAGCCAATTGGTGTTCGTGTACCAGTGTTGTTAATTTCCTTCCTGTTTGTCCAATGTAGTGTTTGTCACAGTCTCTGCACGGAATCTTGTATATGGCATTGGTCCTGTCCATAGTGGGTCCTGGGTCTTTGGTTCGGGTGAGCACTTGGCATAGGGTTGACGTGTGTTTGTGTGCTACTCTGATGCCCAGTGGTCATAGGAGTCTTGTGGTTAGTTCACCCCGCTCATCTTGTAAGCCACCTTCACAGGTTAACTGGTAAGAGAGACTGAAGAAAGAGACAAGGAATGGAGTGAGAAAGGTTTGCATTTAGAGAGCACGGTTTGCAACCATGGAACATCTCGAGCTGTTAGGCAGCCAAAAAGAGCACTCTTAAATTGTCGTAACGTAGGAAACGTGGGAATTCAGCTACACGCAGCAAAGTTGCACAAAATAACGAGGTACAGAACTTAAACATTGCTAAAAGGAAAACAAAAATCTGAAGCTTTTCATCTTGCATTCGTCAGAGCTAGAACATAAGAAACAAGCTTGCCAAAGGGTCATACAGACTCAGAACATTAACTCTGTTTTTCTCTCTCTTCACAGATGCTGCCAAACCTGCTGAGCTATCCCAGCATCCCCTGCCTCACAGTGCCAGGGACCCATGTTCAATTCCACCCTCAGGCAACTGTTTGTATGGAATATTGCACATTCTCCCCGTGTCTGTGTGGGTTTCCTCCAGGCGCTCCAGTTTCCTCCCACAGTCCAAAGATGTGCAGGTTAGGTGGAGTGGCCAGGCTAAATTGCCCAGAGTGTTCAGGGATGAGTAGATTAGGGGGATAGGTCTGGGTGGGATGCTCTGAGGTTCGGTGTGGACTTGTTGGGCCGAAGGACCTGTTTCCACACTGTAGGGATTCTATGATTCTATGATAAAACGTGTGTAATCTATTCCTAATGCACTTTCTCAAGTTAAACTTTCAGTAAAATGTGAGTTGTCCTGTTATTTGAATGATGCAAAGTAAGAATACCACAAAGTAGAAATTAAAACTTGAAGCGAATTCCTAATTTAGTGGTTTTTAATAAAGAACAGACTGCACAACATGTGAAATGCTGCAGCAGTCTGTTACTGACTGTGGTTATAAGACGCACCAAATGGAAATTGCTCATCAGTTTTTTTTCTCACAAACTTGTTTTTCTCACAAGTTCCAAATTTGCGAGATCTTAATTTGTGGTTTTCTTCAGGTCTGGTTCGAAACCAGCGTAAGCTGTGGTCTCAGTTGTGATGTATATCACTTTGCACAAGTCCATATGGTAACAATTTCTTTAATCTGTGGTTGAGAGTTAATGTGCAGTGCTAACAGGCAATTGTTTTGTCTTGTCACTTCCGAGCAGATACATTTTCCTGGAAAATAAGGGTCACCTCAGAAACTCTATGACATGCCAGGTAAATAATTAAGGCCCCTCTGTATGACTAAGCTCCAGAATTGTTGAAAATGGTTTAGCTAGGAAAGACTGGATTGACTGGGCTTGTACTCGCTGGAATTTAAAAGAATAGGGAGTGGAGTGCGATCTCATAGAAACATATAAAATCCTGATGGGACTGGACAGGCTAGATGTGGGAAGAATGTCCCTGATGTTGGGGAAGTCCAGAACTAGGGGTCACAGTCTAAGGATAAGGAGGAAGCCATTCAGGACTGAGATGAGGAAGAATTTATTTATTCAGAAAGTTGTGAATCTCTGGAATTCTCTCCCACAGGACGCTGTTGGGACCAGTTTGTTAGATATATTCAGTAGGGAACTGGACGTGGCCCTTGCGGCTAAAGGGATCAAGGGGAATCGAGAGAAAGCGGGAGTGGGATACTGAGATTGCATGGTCAGCCATGATCATATTGAATGGTGGTGCAGGCTGGAAGGGCCAAATGGCCTACTGCTGCACCTGTTTTCTATGTTTCTATGTATCCCTTGTTCATTTTGAAGAATAGTGCACATGGATCATAATACAAAAGGACATTAGAACATTGAGTGCAACTGAACTGCAGTATAACGCTCAAACATATTTACCCCTACTAGATTCCTGAGGCAATTGCATTAATATAGCATCTTATTTCGTCCCTAGGCACATCATAATCCACATTTTTCTTCAGTTGTGCATTCACAGTGGCTACGCAATTAAGCTTCAATTGCCCTAAATTACTGTTTACTTAATCACAAGGCAGTCTTAAAGAAGCTCCCTACTCACCATCCGAGGGCCAAAACCATCCTTCCAGATGAAGCAGCAATTCACCTGGACCTCCTCCAATCCCGTCCTGTGTGCTCGCTGCACCCTATGTGGCCTACTGTACATCGGAGAAACCAAACGCAGACTGGGTGACAGTTTTGCAGAACACCTCCAGTCTGTGCTAAGCAGGACCCCAACCTTTCCATAGCCAGTCAGTTTAACACAGCGTCCTACTCACATGCCCACATGCCTGCCCTTGACATGCTTCAGTGTATCACAGCTCAAACTGGAGGAACAACATCTCACCTTCAAACTAGGCACTTTACAACATTTTGCACTTAATATTGAGCTCAACACCTTCAAATTGTGAACCGACTCCCATAAATTCCCTTTCTTTTAGCTTTACTTGTTACATTCTCTGTCACCTCAAACATATTTACCCCTACTAGATTCCTGGGCCAATTGCATTAATGTAGCATCTTATTACGTCCCTGGGCGCATCAAATCCACATTTTCCTTCAGTTGTGCATCCACAGTGGCTATGCAATTAAGCTTCAATTGCCCTAAATTGCGTTTACTTAATCACAAGGTCCTCTCTCCCTTCCCTCCACCCCAGTGGGACTGTCTGTCCTTTCCAGTCTGACAGTTGGACACGCCTTTGTTCTGCCATTCTCACATTCCGATCACTTAATCTGAACCATCAACATCTTTTCTCCCCCAGCACTCCAAACCCCTTCGCCCCGCCAACAACTATTGCATAAATGCTGCCCCCTCCACACTTCACATCAGATCTGATGAAGAGTCATCTAGACTCGAAATGTTAGCTCACTCTACCTCCACGGATGCTGCCCGACATGCCGTCATCTCCAGCATTTCTTGTTTTCAGCACAGATTCCAGCGTCTGCAATAACTTGCTCATGCTTTAAAGATGGATTGTTCCTCCTACTGTCTATAGGTGTGCGGCTGGAAAATCACAGCAGGTCAGACAGCACTGAGGAGCAGGAAAATCAACGCTTCAGGCCAAAACCCTCTGTCTCTCCTATTGTTGGAGGATGTTCAGGTTAAAAAGGCGTTCAGCACGCTTGCCTTTGCTGCTCAGGCCTTGGACTAGAGGAGTTGGAACGTTATGTTGAGGTTGCACAGGACATTGGCAAGGCCTCTTGTGGAATACTGTGCCCAGTTCTGGTCACCCAGTTATGTGAAGGACATTAGTAAGCTGGAGAGGGCTCAGAAGAGATTTACCAGGATGTTAACAAGAAGGGTCCCGACCCGAAATGTCAGCTTTGCCTCTCCTCTGATGCTGCCTGGCCTGCTGTGTTCCTCCAGCTCCACACTGTGTTATCTCTGACTCCAGCATCGGCAGTTCTTACTATCTCTTTACCAGGATGTTGCTGG
Source organism: Rhincodon typus (assembly GCF_021869965.1). Taxonomy (NCBI): domain Eukaryota; kingdom Metazoa; phylum Chordata; class Chondrichthyes; order Orectolobiformes; family Rhincodontidae; genus Rhincodon; species Rhincodon typus. The sequence goes on from NC_063370.1 coordinate 9,374,617, forward strand.
GTATGCAAAGTTTGAGTTATAAAGAAAGGCTGAATAGGCTGGGACTTCTTTCACTAGAGCGTAAGAGTTTGAGAGGAACCTGATAGAAGTTTATAAAACAATGAGGGGTATAGATCGGGTTAATGGTGGCTGTCTTTTCCCTAGGATGGGGGATGTCAAGACTAGGAGACACATTTTTAAGGTGAGAAGAGAGAGATTTAAAAAAAAAACATGGGGGCCCATTTTTTTTACACAGAGGGTGGTTCATGTGTGAAATGAATTTCCTGAGGAAGTGGTGGATGTGGGTACAATTACAATGTTTAAAAGGCATTTGAATAAGTGCATGAATAGGAAAGGTTTGGAGGGAGGCAGATGGGACTAGTTTAGTTTGGGATTATGGTCAGCATGGCCTGAAGGGTGTGTTTCCGTGCTGTGTGACTCCATGATCAATGATGGGTATGGAAAGCGTGTGACGAGGCCATTCCAGCTCTGTGTATGAATTCCCACTCAATAACTCAGAATAGGGACAGGAAATATAGACATTGCTTGAAAGGAGAAGCCAGGAGAGATAGTAAGGCGGTAGAACTGCATGCGTAAGAAACGAGCTCACAAGCTGGATCAGTAACCTGGGCATTCCAGGTGTGGTTTAACACTCACACCGTTATGAAACGCTCCATGCAAAACACCAGGGGTGAAAAGCTAACCAATAAAACCACAAAGTAACCCCAAGAAATTATTTTGTTTAAGTTCTTTTATGGCACATACCACCACTTGGGTTAGATTCTAGCAACATTTTCTCATCACAACCTCTTCCGTTGCTTCCAAAACTTTGGAATGTAGCGCTTAAAATAAACCCTCAGCACTTCAGTTCCCAACTTGCCTCATTATTGTGCGCTTTTTTTCCTTACTGTCGATGAGATTCACGTGCATGAGCATCTTATCTGGGACTCCCCAGATCGATTGCAATTTATCGAGCGATGACTATAACTTAGCTTAAAAAGCAGCAGTATGTGAGAATGCCGCAGCAAACACTGTGATGTTGTGTTCTGTAATTCCAGTCGATGTATACAAGGCCGCTTCTGCGTTGTGAAAGAGTAGTTTGGTGTCTGTTTGCAAAAACCCCCTCGGATGTCTGTCACCTCTTTCTAACGCTGCAATCGTTAGTCCTGTTTAAGGTGAGGAGGTATAACCTGAGGATTCGGAAGGCCTCAGGTTACTAAATGGTTGAAGGCGCAGTAATTCACTTTGCCACAGGGCCCCATCTACAAGCTTCCTGGTTCCATTCGATTTCAAAGCCCAATCCCAGAGACAGGGCCCTCCATTGATTGGATCAGAATGCGAGTCATAGAGTCATACAGCACGGAAACAGACCCTTTGGTCCAACCAGTCCATGCCGACCATAATCGGCAGTTTGGAAGATAAGTATTAATTTCTCAGACAATAATACTTTGATGAGTTTGTAAAATATTGGAATGTTTCAAATCAATGCGTTCTTTTGGGTTTTTTCTTTGTTAGTTTGTTCAGAGATGTGGGTTTCGCTAGCCAGACCAACGTTTATTGTCCATCTCTAGTTGCCTTGGGAGAGGGGTGTTGTGAGCCACCTTCGTGAATTGCTGAAATCCATGGAGTGGAAGGACACCCACAACGTTCAAGGGGACTTCAAGGATTTTGACCCAGCGACACTGAACTAACAGCGATATATTTCCAAGACAGGACAGTCTATGGTTTGGAGGGGAACTCTCAGCGGCTGGTGCTGCAATATATCTGCTGCCTCTAGAGGGTAACAGGTTTAAAGTATTACAATGCTCGCACTTTTGCTTCTCCAATGAACTGATAATTAATTTACAATATTTAACTTAAAAAATGCACATAAATTTACTAGGGAAAAACAGCAAACTATTTAGTTTCCATAATCCTGATTTTTGTTTTGCAGTGGTGAGGTAAGGATAGATGGGCCATGGATACCTTTTCCCAACTTAAGCAGTCCATGGTTGAAAAGTTTTGTGTAAAGCCAAGACGGTGGATATAGATATCCAATGAGCTTCAACAGAGAGTTATGGTGGCTCAGTGGTTAGCACTGCTGCCTCACGGCACCAGGGACCTGGGTTCAGTTCCACCCTCAGGTGACTGTATGTGTGGAGTTTGCACATTCTCCCCGTGTCTGTGTGGGTTTCTTCTGGGTGCTCTGGTTTCCACCCACAGTCCAAAGATATGCAGGTTAGGGTGGATTGGCCATGTTAAATTGCTCTGGGTGGGAGAATATGTTATAGTTATTATATTAGTCTGAACAATAAGCGAGAGCTTAGAGAAGAAACAACTGCAAAAACCTTCAAATGGACCTGATGGGCTGAATGGCCTCTTTCCTGACCCATGGCTAGCAGGGACAAAGCTCTGGTTCCTGTTCCTAATCACTCTGAAAAGTTAATATGTATGAATGTGATCATGGACCTTCCTGCAAGAGTAGAATAAAAGAACTCTGCTATCTATTCAAGATAATGACTCTCCCCCACTTCATGCTCAGAAGGGGAGCCATTTGGACCCGAAATGTTAACTCTGTTTCTCTCTCCACAGATGCTGAATTCCTCCAGCACTTTCTCTTTTTGCTTCAGATTTCTAACATCCACTGCAGTCTGCCCTTATCAAAAAAAAACCCTGCATCGCACAAGAGATTATATTAATCTTAATGATAAGCGAGAGCTTAGAGAAGAAATAATTGCAAAAATCTTCAAACGATTGCTTTTAAGAGTTCCTACATGTAGCACAATCACCAGGGCCCCTGGTCAAAAAATTAATGGGATCCTGGGCAATAATAACTAGAAACATTCCATAGAAAAACCAGCAAATTTCTGTTACATTCTGGTTCAGACTCTGCTAAAATTGGTCAGGCCACTTTTGGAATACTGTCTACACTTCCAGTCTCACTGCTATAGGAAGGATGTTGTGAAACTTGAAAGGGTTCAGAAAAGGTTTACAAGGATGTTGCGAGGGTTGGAGGGTTTGAGCTACAGGGAGAGGCTGAATAGGCTGGGGCTATTTTCCCTGGAGCATTGGAGGCTGAGGGTTGACCTTATAGAGGTTTATAAAATCAGGAGGGGCATGGATAGGGTGAATAAACAAGGTCTTTTACTCCAGGATAGGGGAGTCCAAAACTAGAGGGGCATAGGTTTAAGATGAGAGGGGAATGATTTAAAAGGGACCTAAGGGGCAACTTTTTCACACAGAGGGTGGTGCGTGTATGGAATGAGCTGCCAGAGCAAGTGGTGGAGGCTGGTACAATTACAACATTTAAAAGTGACCTCACCTGAAGAAGGAGCAGGGCTCTGAAAGCTTGTGATTTCAAATAAACTTGTTGGACTATAACCTGGTGTCATGTGACTTTTGACTTTGTCCACCCCAGTCCAACACCAGCACCTTCACATCATAACATTTAAAGGGCATCTGGATGGGTAGGAGAAAAGGAAGGATTTAGAGGGATATGGGCCAAATGCTGGCAAATGGGACTAGATTAATTTAGGATATCTGGCTAGCATGGATGAGTTGGACCGAAGGGTCTGTTTCCATGCCGTACAGCTCTAAACATTGTATCCACATTTGGCCTGTGTACTGAAGGGAAGGTGGAAATGGGAAGTAAACAATGGATTAGCTCTGGATAGTGCCATTGGAAGAATTGCAGTGGAGTGGTTATGTGCTCGAAAAGTATTGCAGGAACAGCTTGTGAAAGACATTACTCTTTGCAATGCCAAATATTTCCTGGCCATTCTAGACACGTAGCTCTGTGTGTGATTAGCATCGCTCCTCCTTGTACAGGTTACGATGCCTTCAGAGAGGAAAATGGAGGAGCCCGACAAGAAATTAATGGCAAAGCTAATATTTCACGACCGCTAACAGACAAAGAAACATAAAATAAACTCTGGCTCATATAAGTAATAAAGACAGGGCCAACCTCAAGTCATGGCCTCTCAATTCTTTTAATGAGACCTGAAATACCAAAAAAAAAGACTCTGCAACATATACATTAGCTGGATTATATACTTCATATCACTTTTTTTGAAGTGTTCAGGGGCACGCACAACTCACAAAAGGAAGAATGCATTGTGCCCAGTTAATTTGATGCCTTTGTTCATTGGGTTTTGAGTTTAAATTTCATCTTTTTCCCCTTTCTCATTCCCCCCCTCCCACTCCACCCACAGCGGGGAACACCACTGTCTCCCCCCAGCACCACTGCCCTGGGTAAGACCCCAGCTGGAGCACTGTGGGCAACTTGGTCTCATTATGTGATAAAAGGGTCTAAGTTTATTCAAGGCAGTTCAGAGGAGGTTCGTTCAACTCATTCCTGGGATAAAGGCCTTGTCTCATGAAGAAAGGTTAAACAGGTATGCGTTTGTACTCACTGGGGTTCTCAACAATTAGTGGCGATCTTATTGAAAGATATAAGACCCAGACAGAACTTCACATGCTTAAGAGGATGCCCTTGTGGGAGACACTGGAATTAGGGCCATGGTTTAAGATTAAGAGGTCCACTTTTAAGACGAAAATTTGGAGTTTGTTTTTTAACTCTACGTGGATTGGAACTCTCTTTCAACAGTGAGCGAAGGATGCATTTCTGATGCACAAGGAGCCAATGGTTCAGATAGGAGAGTGAAATAATCATTGAGTACTGGAGTTGAGACAGGACGTTGGTGAGGCCTCTTCTGGAGTATTATGTCTGGTTCTGGTCACCCTGTTAAAGGAAGGATATTATTTAATTGGAGAGGGTTCAGAAAAGATTTACCAGGATTTTGCCAGGAATGGAGGGATCGAGATATAAAAATAGACTGGAAAAACTGAGACTTTTTTCATTGGAGCGTCGGGGGCTGAAGGTTGATCTTATAGGGGTTTATAAAATCATGAGGGGTACAGCTAGGGTTAATGATCAAAGTCATTTTCTCCGGGGTAGGAGAGTTCAAAGCTAGAAGATACAGGTTTAGGGCGAGAGGGGGAAGATTTAAAAGGGACCTGAGGAGCAACTTTTTCACACACAGAGGGTGGTTTGTTTGTGGAATGAGTTGCCAGGTGAAGTGGTGGATAGAACAGAAAAAAAAGCCATTTATTGTCACATGTATTCATGCAAATAAATACAGTGAAAAGTTTTATTAGTCACCATACCAGGGCGCCTGAGACCACCATGCCAGGCAGGGACCACCATGTCAGGTCGGGACCACCATGCAAGGCCAGGACCACCACGTTAGGCTGGGAGCACCATGCCAGGTTGGGACCACCACATCAGGCCGGGACCACCACGCCAGGCCGGGACCACCATGTCAGGCTGGGACCACCATGCCAGACCAGGTGCACCACACTAGGCCAGGACCACCACACCAGGCCGGGACCTCCTTGCCAGGCCAGGACCACCACACCAGGC
>NC_063370.1:9380006-9396053 GCF_021869965.1 Rhincodon typus
AGGCCAGGACCACCACACCAGGCCGGGACCTCCATGCCAGGCCAGGAACATCACACCAGGCTGGGACCTCCATGCCAGGCCAGGAACACCACACCAGGCCAGGACATCCATGCCAGGACAGGAACACCACACCAGGCCAGGACCTCCATGCCAGGCCAGGACCACCACACCAGGCCAGGACCTCCATGCCAGGCCAGGACAACCACACCAGGCTGGGACCACCACGCCAGGCCGGGACCACCATGCCAGGCCAGGACCACCACACCAGGCCAGGACATCCATGCCAGGCCAGGAACACCACACCAGGCCAGGAACACCACACCAGGCCAGGACCTCCATGCCAGGCCAGGACCACCACACCAGGCCAGGACCTCCATGCCAGGCCAGGACAACCACACCAGGCTGGGACCACCACGCCAGGCCGGGACCACCATGCCAGGCCAGGACCACCACACCAGGCCAGGACCACCACACCAGGCTGGGACCACCACGCCAGGCCAGGACCACCACACCAGACTGGGACCACCGCACCAGGCCGGGACCACCACGCCAGGCTGGGACCACCACACCAGGCTGCTGGAATGCTCGGAAGTCGCCGTCAAAGAAGACCCCAACACCAGTACAATACCCTCCATGCCTCTCTGAGACAGGTCCTCCAGAATGAGTCTGCTACACTGGGTCGCCAGTAGGCCAAGACCACTGCAAGCAGTTGGAAGCCTCCTCATCACTAGGCCTGAGCCAGGAGAAGACACCTTCCAACAAAGCCATTAAAGGAGATAAGACAATAAGTGGAAACAATGTTTTTTTGAAAGAAAGCAGAGAAAGAAAAACAACGTAAAAGACTGACGGAGAAGACGAGCTCCAGGCTCCTGGCCTAAGGAGCCCGTACGCTACGCTGCTAATCCACCATCATATTGATGTTGTAGTATTTGGTTGTAGAGGCAGGCACAGTTATTACAGTTAAAAGATATTTGGACAGGTACATGAATAGGAAAAGTTGAAAGGGATATGGGCCTAATGCAGGCAGGTGGAACTAGCTTAGTTTGGGAAACTTGGTCAGTATGGACGAGCTGGTCTGAAGGGTCTGTTTCCATGTTGTAACCAGAGGAGCTAAAGTACAGTCTATTGGAGAGTGCAAGTGAAACAGTTTCTTCTTAACATTGAGAGCGATTACAATCAATGTGGGAGGATATAAATATTGTGCAGCGTCAATGAGGTGGATTAATGGATTAATACTTGACTGGTAAGCTAGGACAGCTGTGAAATAAGAGATTACGTGATGAGTAAGAGATGCTGCAGGGTAGACTGCTCACTAAGTCGAAGGACATAAAGAATGAGCAAAACAGTTGCCTTAAAAAGACCTTAGACTCCGGCAATCTCCCTTAATGCATCAACCTCCTCCAAAGCTACATCATCACAACAACGGAAAAAATTAAAGATGTCTTTGGCGTCATCATCTGGACAAATCCTTTTAGGAGAAGAGAAACAGATTTGTTTTGAATGGTATAACATTAATCACTTGATTTGTAGAAGTACATTTCATAACCAGTTCAAATTTAATGCTATATAAGTCGCAATGCCATTCAAGTTCTTGTCTCCGCTCTAAGGTACCTGACCAAACCTACACTTACAGTGATACTTACATTATATATTTCACTGCAAACATTTCTCTCTCTAAAAGGAGCTGCCAGATTTGCTGAGTTTCTCCAGAATTCCCTGTGTTTGTCTCAGGTTTCCATAATAGGACAGCGTGGTGGCTCAGTGGTCAGCCCTGCTGCCTCACAACCCCAGGGACCCGGGTTCAATCCCACCCTTGGGCAACTGTCTGTGTGGAGTTTGCATGTGTCTGTGTGGGTTTCCTCCCACAGTCCAAAGAGGTGGAGGGTGAAGAAGGTTTCCTCAGAGTCCAATGGGATCTTAAGCCGGCGGGCCAATGGGCTGAGGAGTGGCAGATGGAGTTTAATTTAGATAAATGTGAGCTGCTGCATTTTGGAAAGGCAAACCAGAGCAGGACTTATACATGTAATGGTAGGGAACTGGGGAGTGTTGCTGAGCGAACAGACCTTGGAGTGCAGGTTCATAGTTCCTTCAAAGTGGAGTCACAGTTGGATAGGATATTGAAGGAGGCATTTGGTACACTTACCTTTATTGGTCAGTTCATTGAGTGTAGGAGCTGGGGGGTCATGTTGCGGCTGTACAGGACATTGGTTAGCACACTTTTGGAATACTGCGTTCAATTCTGGTCTCCCTGCTATAGGAAAGATGTTGTGAAACTTGAAAGGTTTCAGAAAAGATTTACAAGGATGCAGCTGGGTTTGGAGGGTTTGAGCTACAGGGAGAGGCTGAATAAGCTGGGGCTATTTTCCCTGGAGAATTGGAGGCTGAGGGGTGACCTTATAGAGGTTTATAAAATCATGAGGGGCATGGATAGGGTGAATAGCCAAGGTCTTTTTCCCAGGGTAGAGGAGTCCAAAATGAGAGGGCGTAGGTTTAAGGTGAGCGGGGAAAGACTTAAAAGGGACCTTAAAGGGCAACATTTTCACACAGAGGGTGGTGCATGTATGGAATGAGCTGCCAGAGGAAGTGGTGGAGGCTGGTACAATGACAACATTTAAAAGACATCTGGATGGGTACATGAATAGGAAGGGTTTAGAGGGATATGGGCCAAATGCTGGCAAATGGAACTAGATTAATTTAGGGTATCTGGTCAGCATGGACGAGTTGGACTGAGGGGTCTGTTTCTGTGCTGTACAATTCTATGACTCTATGATTCTATGTGCAGGTTGGGTGGATTAGCCATGGGAAAGGTAAGGATAGGGAAGGGGTGTGGGTCTGGGTTAGATGGTCTTTCGAGGGTTGGTGTGGACCCAATGGCCTATTGGCCTCTTTCTGCGTTGCAGGGATTCTATGAGTGTTTCACTTTTATACATGTTAATCACTCAACTGGTGCATTTAACCTGAAGGGTCTAGCGTCTGAGAGAAACACAGTTGGTGAAGTTACCAATATGGTAAAACGCTGGTCCCACGAGTTTCTCATTCTCGACCTGTCTCCTTCCAATCCTCACCCTGACATTATGGGATTTACTGCATACAGGCACCTCCCTGTAAGGTACAGCAGGAAAAGACAAGCCTACTCCTGAACTGAGTTATCAGTTCCAGTCCCACTACCCACTTTCTGCTGATCCAAACAACTAGCTTTAAATGGCTCGTACTGGTGCATTGATAGTGTGTCCTGGTGCATGAATCGCACAAGTTGGTTTGCAGGTGCAGCAGGCAATTAAGAAGGTGAATGGAATATTGTCCTCCATTGCCAGAGGGATGGAGTTTAAAAGCAGGGAGGTTATGTTACAACAAGGTGCAGGGCTGGATGAACACAGCAGGCCAAGCAGCATCACAGGAGCAGAGAGGCTGACGTTTCGGGCCTAGACCCTTCATTAGAAGGATTTGGACAGGTTAGGAGAGTGGGCAAAGAAGTGGCAGATGGAGTACAACGTGGAAAAATGTGAGATCATGCACTTTGGTAAGAAGAATAAAGGGTCTGGGCCCGAAACGTCAGCCTCTCTGCTCCTATGGTGCTGCTTGGCCTGCTGTGTTCATCCAGCCCTGCACCTTGTTGTCTCGGATTCTCCAGCATCTGCAGTTCCTACTATCTCAGGTTATGTTACAGCTGTATAGGGTGCTGGTGAGGCCACACCTGGAGTACTCTGTGCAGTTTTGGTCTCCTTGAGACAGGATGTACTAGCACTGGAGGGGGTGCAGAGGAGGTTCACTTGGTTGATTCCGGAGTTGAGAGGGTTGCTTTATGAGGAGAGATTGAGTAGACTGGGGTTATACTCATTGGAATTTAGAAGAATGAGGGAAGATCTCATAGAAACATATAAAATTATGAAGGGAATAGATAAGATAGAAGTCAGGAGGTTGTTTCCACTGAAACTAGGACTAGGGGACATAGCCTCAAAATAAGGGGGAGCAGATTTAGGACTGATCTGAGGCCGAACTTCTTCACCCAAAGGGTTGTGAATCTATGGAATTCCCTGCCCAGTGAAGCAGTTGAGGCTTCCTCATTGAATAATTTTAAGGCAAAGATAGATAGATTTTTGAACAGTAAAGGAATTAAGGGTTATGGTGAGCGGGTGGGTAAGTGGAGCTGAGTCCAGGAAAAGATCAGCCATGATCTTATTGAATGGCAGAGCAGGCTCGAGGGGCCGAATGACCTACTCCTGCTCCTGGTTCTTATGTTCTTATGGCCCTACCATTGGACTAGAAGGCTCAAGTTCATAGTCCCACTCACTCCAAAGCTGTGAAATAATGTGGCTGAACACGTTGCCTAAAACTATTTTCTTTGTGTTAATCACTAATACCTACCCAATCCCCACTTCCGTCCATTGTGTTTTCACAGAACATAGAACAGTACAGCACAGTACAGGCCCTTCGGCCCACGATGTTGTGCCGACATATTATCCTACTCTAAGATCAAACTACCTTGCATACCCTACATTATACTATCATCCATGTGCCTATCCAAGAGTCAATGCCTATCCAATGGCCAAGAGTTTCGATTATGTTTCATTCCACAGGGTCTTTTTTTATGAACATATGAACAAGGAACAACAATAAGGCACTCGGCCCTTCAACATGATTATGGTTGAGCTGATTTGAACCTCATTCCTGCATATCTCCTCGTAATCTTTCATTGGTCGCCATGAATCTATCTACATCTGACTTAAAATTGTTGTAAAATTCCGTACCTTGCGTTTCGAGGAAAGAAATTCCAAAGAATCACAGCCCTCTGAGACAGAGATTTGGTGCCGTTGCCACCAAAGACTGGGCTTTGGATTCCCAAGTTACAAACACACCCTCCCAGGGCCAACAAATCCTGACATGTGACTGAACCCAGAGCCACCCACTGCTCCCACATTCTGAGCTGGAGAAAGAACACTCCAGATATCACCATCCTGACTTGGAAATATATCCTTCAGTGCTGCTGGGTCAAAATCCTGGCATTCCCTCTCTAAGGGCATAGTGGGTGTCCCTGCATCCCAAAACTGCAATAGGCAGACCCCATACCACTTTCTCTGGGGCAATTAGGGATGGGCAATAATTGCTGATTGAGTCAGCCACACTCACATACCACAAGGGGGGTGGCATGGTTTCTTAGTAGTCAGCACTGCTGCCTCACAATACCAGGGACCCAGGTTCGATTCTGGCCTCGGGCTACTGTCTGTTTGGAGTTTTCTCCTCGTGTCTGCATGGGTTTGCTCCAGTTTCCTCCCACAGTCCAAGGATGTACAGGTTTGATGATTGGCCGTGCTAAATTGCTCAGAGTATCCTGGGATGTGCAGGCTAGGCAGGGTAGCTGTGGGAAATGCAGGTATAGGGTGGGTCCAGGTGGGATCCTCTTTAGAGGGTTGATGTTAACTCAATGGGCCAAATGGCCTGCTTCCATGCTGTGCAGATTTGTGAACAGCTCCCAGCAAGAACAAGTAACTTTAAGATAGAGGAGAGATGAAACTGGATGTTTTTTTGTTAAATTGTTAAATGTGTTTTAGTTAAGTACAAAGATATTGCAAAAAGTTGAAAAGAATATGCGTCATGGAAACACTTTAGTTCACCATCTGCTTTTATTCTGTTCAGTTTCAATGTGCCACTGAGGATATTTTGGAAAGGTTATACATCACCCAGCAACTCCCTAGAGCTGTCAGAGGCATCTAGCATCTTCAAGGGACTTCTAGCTATCCCATAACACATTGTACAAACAAGAGTCTTAGAAGCTGATTCATTCATTCCTCCCAGCAATGCTACATTTGGAATCTATTATGGTTTTACAACTGGGCTGCTTCAGGCTTGTGTCTAATGAACAGAACCTTAATTCCAGTAGCACACAATCTTCCCATAAACTAGAATATAAGCAAACACATCAGGTTGCTGAAAAACATGCATTACCCACCGTTAAACACAATGAAGCGAGCAGGTTAGATATAGAATGGGTTAAAACTCAACAATCAAGGCTTGTTCCGTTGAGTATAAAGTAATCCATTTGATTGGCACCTCTTCCACCTCTTCCATCATTCACTCCCTCCACCACGGACTCCCAGGAACAACACCTACAAAGAAGTAGTCTGGCAACCCATTTCCAAGCATCTACCACCCAGCAGGACATGGGCGGCAGATAAATGCAAACGCCACCATCTCCAAGATACTCCCCACCCTGACTTGGAAACACATTGCCATCCCTTCACTGCTGCTGGGTCAAAATCCCGGCATTCCCTCCCTAAAGGCATTGTGGGCCAACCTACAACACATGGAAATAGAGTTAGGTGTCATTGTCATGTGTACTCAAGTACAGAAGCACAGGGGGACAATGAAAAATTTACAACGTCACCTCTCACTGTGCCATCCTGGGTACAAAGTACAAATTTTAGATACAAGAAAGAGAAATAGGGGAGAAAAAAGTTGCATTACCTTACTGTGATTCATAGTATAAGTTAGAAACTAAGACATAAAAGAATAAACATCACAGTCAGGTAAACAGGTTACATTGTAGTAGATGAGTGCAGGGGCTTCCACACATGGTCTGACCAGCTTCACGAGCAGCTGACTACCCTCGCCAGACCCCCAGTCCAACAACCATTCCTCATCTGCTCCATGGCCCCAGCCCACTCCACCCCAGCCCTCAGCTGCTCCGAGGTAAGTTTGCTTTCAAGAAAAACACATTAAAACTGCAGCAGTTCAAGAAGGCAATGATTTAAAAATGTCTAAGTTTCTAAATTGGCTGAATTGGTACACCATCAGTTTCTGATCAATCGCTCACAGGGATGGTCATTTACTCATGTCAGTTTCGATTATTTTCTAACTGCTTCTCCAAGATGTTAAGAATTTATGAATCATTCCATTGGTTGTAACTTTTGTTCTTAACTTGTTCTATTGCATTTCATGATTTTCTGCTGAGGTCATGGGTGCTTTAAGATAGCTTCAATTTCCAATCATTTCACCTGCAAGGATGTAATGTTTAAGAAAGGAATGATCTGGCCCTCACTGTTCTGTGTGAAGCACTTTGTAGAATTCCAGTTAAAGCAGAGTGTTTTTAATAGTGGCAATTGGTAGAACAGAGTTGATTAAAACTCACAAGGGCAAGAAGAAGGTGCATAGAGTCGTTCGGCACAGAAACAGACCCTTCGGTCCAACTCGTCCATGCCGACCAGATACCCTAAATTAATCTAGCCCCATTTGCCAGCATTTGGCCCGTATCCCTCTCAATGCTTCCTATTCATATACCTATCCAGATGCCTTTTAAATGTTGTAAATGTACCAGCCTCCACCACTTCCTTGTTCCACGCACCACCCTCTGCATGAAAAAGTTGCTTTCATGCAACTTTAAAACTAATACAGAAACTGCAAAGTAGGCAGCATATTGCATCTCTAGAAAAATGGCCACAAAGTCAATGCATGAGGACATTCAGTGTGTCAAAAATGTGGGAACAGTATACAATTAAAAACCACAGTTTGAGAACATGATATCTTTTACAACATTTAAAAGACATTTGGACAGGTAAATGGATAGGAAAGATTTAGAGGGATATGGGCCAAACACAGGCAAATGGGACTAGTTTAATTTAGGGTATCTGGTCGGCATGGACAAGTTGGGCCAAAGGGTTTCCTTGCTGTATGACTCTATGACTGTATAACTTTAATTGCTTCATGCTTTTGAATGATAGAAGTCCAGAAAATTACAAAGCTACAAAAACTGTTTACAGAACTAAATTCTAACCTAAGGCTATGTAAGGTAATTTAGGAAATCATGATTGTTTCTTTTTAGAACAATACAAATTTTAAAGTTAAATTTGCACAGGGCTTTTCCAAAAAAACACACCTTACTAACTTTTCGCTGGATTGATGATGCCAGACTCTTTAGTGATGTTTTTTTTAATGTTGTAGTGGTATAGTGTTGTTGGAGTTCACTCAAAGCAGAGAGGCACTGTAGCATTGCCTACAGCAAACACCCTAAGCCTCACTTGGCCACTACAGACAGAGTCAGTTGGTCACAGAGCCTTTACATTAATTACAATTAAGTTGAATAACAAAAATGATTGATACACTTGGATCATTTGACCCCAACTGAACTAAAACCAATGATAAGGCATGTTGAGGTTGTACAGGGCATTGGTGAGGCCTCTTCTGGAACACTGTGTCCTGTTGTGGTCACCCAGTTATAGGAAGGATATTATCAAGCTGGAGAGGGTTCAGAAGACATTTACCAGGATGTTGCCAGGTAATGGAGGGTTTGAGTTATAAAGAAAGGCTGGAAAGGCTGGGACTTTCTTTTATCACTGGAGAGTAGGAGGTTGAGAGGAGACCTTATAGAAGTTTATAAATTAATGAGGGGTATAGATAGAGTTGACCGTAGTTATCTTTTCCCTAGAATGGGGGATTAAAAGGCTAGAGGGCACATTTTTAAGGTGAGAGGAGAAAGATTTTAAAAAGACATGAGGGCCAAATATTTTACACAGAGGGTGGTTCGTGTGTGGAATGAACTTTCTGAGGAAGTGGTGGATATGGTCACAGTTATAAAAGATGTTTGGATAAGTATTTGAGTAGGAAAGGTTTGGAGAGATATGGGCCAGAAGCAGGCAGGTGGGATTATGTTCGACATGGACTGTTTGGGCCGAAGGATCTGTTTCCAAGTTGTGTCACTCTATGAACCACATCTCTACAGGTTATTGCTGAATAGGATGTTTTTTTAAACAGCGATCGATGATGGCTACACGGTCCCCTTACTGAGTCCAACTTTCAATTCCAGATTTATTAAAGAAGTGCAAATTTCGTCATTTACCCTGGGAGGATTTGAACCCATGTCAGCAGAACATTAGCCTGAATCCATTGGAATCCAGCGATATATCACTACACCATAACAGCAGTAAGTGTTGGAATTATAGAGCGCATTTCAGGATCTCTAGCCATCCTGAAGCACTTTATGTGCAATTAAGTATTTTTTTGAAATGTAGTGATTAACGTAAATGTGGTGAGACAGTAACAAATTTGCACAAAGCCTCCCTGCCTGGTCGTTTTTGGCAATATGCCCCCTCAGAAAATGTATGCTGGTGTTCAGCAAAATTGGCAATGTATTTGAAATAACTCCCACAGAGACCGGTATCCCGTCACCAAGTCCCCCTTTATTTACACGTGGAGAGTCCTTGACACTGATCCAGCTCCCTCAGAGCCGGCTCTCAGAGTGAATAGAATCTCTGACACTCCTGCTCATATCTGTCAGCCAGGGCTGCCTGATCGGACCAGGTTAACAGCCCCAATCAGGGAACTCATTGTTCTATGAGGTCTACTTGGCTGACCTCATTACACTCACTGTAAGTATTGAATAATAGAGTATTAATTTGGGGTGACTTCAGTGGTTGCCTCACAGCGCCAAGGGCCCGGGTTCAATTCCACCCTCGGGTGACTGTCTGTGTGGAGTTTACACATTCTCCCCATGTCTGCGTGGGTTTCCTCCGGGTGCTCCGGTTTCCTCCCACAGTCCAAAGATGTGCAGGTTAAGGTGGATTGGCCATGGGAAATGCAGGATTACAGGGATAGGGTAGGGGAGTGGGTGGGATACTCTTTGGAGGGTTGGTATCGACTCGATGGGCCGAATGTCTTTTTTCCACACCATAGGAATTCTTTGAGGTTGACTGGGAGGATAACTCCTCTCTTCTTCAAAATTCACCTGGGAAGATAGATTAGCGTCTCAGTTTAACATCTCACTCTGAAATAGAAACAGAAAGGAGAATAGCTTACCTAACAGCACAACACTGCTTTGAACTGTCAACTTAGATATTTTTGTGCAAAGTTCTTCCGAAGAGAGGTCTAGGATACCACAACAGGTACAATTCAGAGGGAAAAGCGCAACTCATCGAGCCTCAGTGGGGACCAAAGAAATTACACCAACAACAAAAGGATGATCCCAGCTCCAACAAAAAGGGTCCCCCATTCAGCTTGAACATTGTGTGAAAGTTCCATCTCTGTGTGAGAGTCACTGGTCTCCTCACAGTAAGTTACTGGAATGAGTAACAAATGAGCAACACTAATCCACCTTGGAATTTTTTATTGGATCTTGCTAATTAGTCATGGTGCAAATATTACATCCGGTAGATCTTATTTGTTCACAGGATATGGGCATCGCCGGCTAGGTCAGTATTTCCTGCATGTTTCATAGAATCATCCAGTACAGAACAGGCCCTTCAGCCTATTGAGTCTGTACTAGCAAAAGCACTCAACCACCTGTGCTGGGCTCCACTTTCTTGCACTTCATAGATTCCCTACAGTGTGGAAGCAGGCCATTCAGCCCATCAAGTCCACACCAACTATCCAAAGTGCAGACCACCCAGGCCCACCCTCTACCCTGTCCCCATGGCTAACCCACCTGCACATCCCTGGACACTAGGGGCAATTTATCATGGCCAATCCACCCTAACCTGCACCTCTTTGAACTATGGGAGGAAACTGGAGCACCCGGAGGGAACCCGCAGGGAGAACATGCAAACTCCACATGGACAGTTGCCTGAAGGTGGAATCGAACCCAGGCCCCTGGCGCTATGAGGCAGCAGCGCTAACCACTGAGGCACCATGCCACCCACTTGGCCCAGAGCCTTGGATATCATGACAGTTTCAAGAGTTCATCCAATTCTTTTTTGAATTATCTATGAGAAGACAACGATGAGCCGTCTCCTTGAATTACAGCTGTCTGTGTGCAAGCATGGTTCAAATTCAAGATGGCAGAGGTGGAGTAGGCTGTCCCAAGGGTTCCTGTGCCCATCTACTCCATCCGCTTTTCTGTCCCTCTCTCGTTTTCCTTTCTGCTTCTGCTTACCTTGTGGGGAGAGCCCAGTCGAATCGGCATTGGTGGCAGTGGCATCGATAAGGAAGGCAGCTCTGTCAGGAGCTTGGCTGGTGAGCCTGGCGCAGGGCTCTGGCAGATGGCATTGAGGAGGCGGCTGGTGGGGGAGGGGTGGGGGGTGTGGTGGTGACGAGCACAGGGACCCGGTAATGCCTGCTACATCAGCAGACACAGGGTAGGCCCAGCAGCGAAAGGTAACACCTGAGAAACAGCGTCTTCAATGTTGGCTGGGTCCAGTATTGGCGGTGACAAAGCAGTGGCAGAAGGGATATGGACTGTCTTTTAAGCTACATCTTTATTGATTATCCTTAAACAATGATCTTTTTTGATTATCTCTTTTGATTATCCTTAAACAATTCAAAATGGCACTGGAGCCATGGCAACAGTGGAAGCTTTCAACTGTATTTTTCACTGTAAAATACTCGTGACAATAAAAATCAATCATTCATAAAAAAATTCATTCATTCATCTGTTCATTCAGTTGCAGTGTAGTGATTGCAACAAGGCCAGCAAGCTGGACCTCATAGAATTGGAGTTCCCCGATTGGAGCTGCTAATCTGGTCCAATCAGGGAGCCTTTGCTGACAGGAAAGAATGAAAGTCAGGGATATTGGGCCCCCTGACTCAGTGAGAGGCACTGCTTTTACCAAAGGCTTTCATAGATAGTAGATGATGGGTCAAGAGTTATTTCAGGCATAGTTAAATAGTGCAGGGTTTGCCATTAACTTCTCTGGTGTATAGTCAACACCAAAGGGTCTGGCCAGATTCATCCCTTTGAGGTTTTGTAGCAGTTTAATGCAGATGTTACTCAGCTATTTCAGTGTCAACCACATTGCTCTGCTTCTAGAGTCACATGCAGGTCAGAAGATCTGACTCCCTGTAGGATGTTAGTGAACCAGACGGGTTTTTATTTTAATGACAATTGTTTCGTGGTCACCATCCGTGTGGAGTTTGCACATTCTCCCTGTGTCTGTGTGGGTTTCCTCCGGGTGCTCCGGTTTCCTCCCTCAATCCAAAGGTGTGCAGTTTAGGGTGGATTGGCCAGCATAAATTGCCCATAGTGTCCAGGGATGTGCGGATTGAGTGGATTGGTCATGGGGAAATGCAGGGCTATGGGGATAGTGATGGGGGTGGGTCTGGGTGGGATGCTCTTTAGAGGGTCAACATGAACTCAATGGGCCAAATGGCCTTCTTCCTCACTGTAAGGGTTCTATGATCAATGAAACTAGCTTCCAATTCCAGATTTATGAATTGAATTTAAATTCCACCGGGAGCAGTGGGTCTTGAACCTCCATCCCAGCCGGGATAACTAGTCCAGTGACAGCGCGACTTCACCATCACCTCCCATAATGTGGGTGAGGTGCCTTGAGTTAATGCCAGGGGCACACACTTGGCTTTTGAATGGAGGTGACGGTCAATGCCTCACAGCTAACTCAGTACGCAGCTGGCACTGCAAACCAGAACGCACTCCCTGGCATCTCACCCCAGCCGGCAAAGACATTGATAGGACCGCCACTTCTCTAAGTGCCTGAAGTCTGAAATGGCAGAAGAGACAGATTAACGTACCAAGAGGTTTCTCAAGGGTGGCACCAAGAAAGATTTGTGAGATCTTTTGGCACAGTGGCTGAGTGGCGCCTCACAGCGCCAGGGGCCCAGGTACAATCCCACCCTCGGGTAACTATCGGTGAAGAGTTTGCACGTTCTCCCTGCGTCTGCGTGGGTTTCCTCCGGGTGCTCCGGTTTCCTCCCACAGTCCAAAGATGTGTAGGTTAGGGTGGATTGGCCACGCTAAATTACCCCGTAGTGCCCAGGGATGTGCAGGCTAGGTGGATTAGCCATGGGAAATGCATGGTTACAGGGATAGGGTGGGATGCTCTTCAGAGGGTTAGTGTGGACTTGATGGGTTGAATGGCCTGCTTCCACACTGCAGGGATTGTAGGACACCCTCTTGACTAAGTGGACTTGTGCCCCATTGCTTGGGGAAAGGCTGTAACCCCTTACTGAGCTTCATTGCACAGTTATTGATGAAACTCTTCTGGAATATTGTGTCCAATTCTGGTCACCCTGTTATAGAAGGATACTAGTAAGCTGGAGAGGGTTCAGAAGAGAGTTACCAGGATGTTGTTGGGTATGGAAGGTTTAAGTTATAAAGAAAGGCTGGGACTTTTTTCACTGGACCATAGGAGGTTGAGAGGCGACCTTATAGAAGTTTATAAAATAACGAGGGACATAGATAAGGTAAATGGCAGGTGTCTTTTCCCTAGGATGGGAGACTTCAAGACTAGAGGGCACATTTTTAATGTGAGAGGAGTAAGATTTAAAAAAAAAGACATGAGGGGCAAACTTTTTTACATAGAGAGTGGTTCATATGTGGAATAAACTTCCAGAGGAAGTGATGGATGTGGATATGGTTACAATATTTAAATGACATTTGGATAGGTACATGAATAGGAAAGTTTGGAGGGATATGGGCCAAGTGCAGGCAGGTGGGACTAGTTTAGTTTGGGATGAGGGTCAGCACGGACTGGTTGGACCGAATGGTCTGTTTCCGTGCTGAATGATTCTATGTGTGTACACAATGTTGCGACTCTGCCCGTTGTTCCGCTGTGGGGTCACAAGCTGCACACGCGGAAACTAGTTGCTTTGTTGTAATGTCTGCTCCATGGCTTGTAATGTGTTTTACTGTTTTAAATGGAGTTAACCAGTCTCTGACAAGCAATTGATTATTAGACCGTTACTCATTAACATGACAGTGAAGAAACAAATTGATCTATTAAAACCATCTGAATGCACCATGACGAGATTATTGATGTTTGTTTCTTGATGATGTCCATTGCGACTATTTTTGGTTGTTGCATCATGAAATCTTTTATTATTTAACCTGCCCTGTCTCTTCCACCCAATCATAGACCTCCACCTTTATCCTTCTCCTTTATCCTTCCCCAACCACCTTCACTTGACTATTTTCAATATCATGAGGAGGAATAGATAATGATTACAATAAATCTTTTGTTTGATCTTGCTACTGAACATTTTATCTGTTTACAGTTCAGTAAACTCTGCGAATGATTTAAGCAGCCTGTGACAGGATCTCTTAGATCTTTCTGTCTTTGCAAGTTAAATAAATCCCACAAAGTCGCATTACATAATCCAGACTTTTCTTCTGGAAGAATCTCAGCTATCTGGTTCCTTTCTGGTGTAAAATCTGCACAGGCTCGGACATTATTCCCATCAGAGTCAAACTGTGCTTTAATTTAAATTCAAGACAACAAGGTGCAGGGCTGGATGAACACAGCAGGCCAAGCAGCATCATAGGAGCTCTGCTCGGATTCTCCAGCATCTGCAGTTCCTACTATCTCTGATTTAATTTAAATTCAGTCCAGTACCAGGGGGTGACAGTCTAAGAATATACTGTAGGCCATTGAAGACTGAGACAAGGAGCAATATCTTCACCCAAAGAGCAGGGATCTTGTGGAATTCTTTGCCGCAGAAATTATCCCAAAACCAGCCCAGCTTGTCCCTGCCTCCCTAACCTGTCCTTCCTCCCACCTATCCCCTCCTCCCACCTCAAGCCCCACCCCCATCTCCTACCTACTAACCTCATCCCGCCCCCTTGACCTATCCGTCCTCCCTGGACTGACCTATCCCCTCCCTAACTCCCCACCTACACTCCATCCTCGCCTCTTTGACCAGTCTGTCTCCTCTCCACCTATCTTCTCCTCTATCCATCTTCTATCCGCCTCCCCCTCTCTCCCTATTTATTTCAGAACCCCCTTCCCCTCCCCCATTTCTGAAGAAGGGTCTAGGCCCGAAACGTCAGCCTTCCTGCTCCTCTGATGCTGCTTGGCCTGCTGTGTTCATCCAGCTCCATACCTTGTTATATCAGATTCTCCAGCATCTGCAGTTCCTACTATCTCTTCCATCCACTGACTCCATCTACACTTCCCTCTGCCTCGAGAAAGCAGCTAACATCATCAAAGACCCCTCCCACCCCGGTTTCACTCTCCTCCACTCTCTTCCATCAGGCTGAGGGTATAAAAGTTTAAATACACATATGAACAGATTCAAGAACAGCTTCTTCCCCACCGTTATTAGACTATTGAATGGACCTCTTAAATGTTAAATTTAATGTTGATCTCGCCGTCTGTGCACCTTCTCTGCAGCCGTAACATTCCTCACTCTGTTCTATCGCTCTATAATCTTTGTACAGTATGAACTGCCTGTACTGCACACTAAGCAAAGCTTTTCACTGTAACTAGGTACATGTGACAATAATAAATCAGATCAAAATCAATCAGTAGTGTAGAACTTGGGTCGACACATGGTTGTAATTTCTGAAGCAAGGCATGCCACTTGCTCACAGCAAACTGTCATAAAAGCTAGTGTAGGGAATAACCAGAAAATTATTTTTTCTTCGGAGATTGGTGGAGGGAGAAATATCGACTTGGACACTGGGCAGAACTCCCCTATTCATGGGACCTTTTATCACCAACTATGAAGCTAATATCTTAGGCCGCAGCTCCAGCAACATTCCCTCAGAGTTACAGAAAACTGTGGATTTGTGCCTTTCTCTTCCTGTGGATGAAGGGAAGACTTTTGAATGTTTCTAAGGTAGAGTTAGCAAAATTCTTGACTAACCAGGGAGTCACAGGGACAGAAAAGTGGTTTTAAAGAGTAGGTTCGGAAAAGCGAGGCCACAATCAGATCAGTCACCTGTCCATTTACCTCTTCCCTTCTCAGTATCCAAGGCCACAAATACATCTTCCAGGTGAAGCAATGCATTACCTGCACTTCCTACAGTCTTGTTTACTGCATTCGCTGCTCACAATGTGGTTTCCTCTACACTGGGGAAACGAAGCGTAGACTGGGTGACTGCTTCACAGAACATCTACATCCTGTCCGCAGAAAAAGACTCTGAGCTTCCAGTTGCCTGCCACATCAGCACACCACCCTGTTCCCTGGCCAACATCTCTGTCTCAGGCTTGCTACATGCTCCAGTGAAGTTCAACACAAGCTGGAAGAACAGCACCTCATTTTCCACTTGGGAACTCTACACCTTTCTGGACTCAATATCGACTCAATTGTCCACACTATTGTTCAACAATTTTATGGCTTGAGGCACCTTTTCCCAAGTCCTTACCCCAACCCCCACACACCAGGCCT
>NC_063370.1:9396453-9427657 GCF_021869965.1 Rhincodon typus
CCTGCTGTGTTCATCCAGCCCTGCACCTTGTTGTCTCGGATTCTCCAGCATCTGCAGTTCCTACTATCTCTGATTCAATTTTAACCCTTGTTATCTCATGGACTGCTATCACACACAAACTATTGTTAGCCACTAATAGCTAATTAATAGCTATCTACTCTCCTAGGCAGATCGTTATCCATTCCTTTATCTATCCAACTGTTCTCTCTCTTTGGGCTCTATCCCCTGCTATTGATTACTCCTTACCGTTTCTCCCTCAATCCTACCTGCTGCACAAGAGCCAACTTTTTCCTAGCTACCAACAGTTCTGAGGAAGGGTCACTGGACCTGAAACGTTAGCTCTGATTTCTCTCCGCAAATGCTGCCAGACTTTCTGAGCTTCTCCAGCGACTTCTGTTTTCGGATAGGTCACGAGTTTGTTGAAAAGCGAAGCAGGCTCAAAGAGGCCGAATGGCCAGCTAGGGTCCCTAATGCCTCTGTTCCTTTGTCCCCTGTGCGGGACTATCAGCCTAATTTATAAGCCTCAGGAGTGAGACCCATTGGAGTCGGGGGTCAGAGCTTGAAATACTGAGACCTAACCAGCAGGCCCAAGAGAAATAAAGAGGGATTTAAACAAAAAGTAAGATTCTTTATCAATTGTCGAACTTGAAAAAAGCCACAGCGACTGGCAGCGAGCTAGAGCGCAAGGAGGATCTCATCGAGAAGTAACATCAGAGGCTGCTAATTATAATAACAGCGCAACGTGTCAGAATTAAAAGCCAAAAGAACTGCTTTAAATCAGGAACAAAAACAAAGTTGCTGGAAAAGCTCAGCAGGTCTGGCAGCACCTGTGAAGGATAAAACAGAGTTAACGTTTTGGGTCCGGTGACCCTTCCTCAGAACTGGGGAATTTCTGAGGAAGGGTCACCGGACTCGAAATGCTTAACTCTGTTTTCACCTTCACAGATGCTGCCAGACCTGCTGAGCTTTTCCAGCAACTTTGTTTTTGAGAAGACAAGACTCAGTACTAGAACATTAACACTTACAGAGCCTCCTATAGCTTTACTTTCTTTTTGGTACAGTGCCCCCTATGTTCAGTTCACAAGGCAAATCAGGTTCGATGTCTCAAAATTGGATGAATGATCCAATTTCCTCATTGGAGACAATATTGATTGGTGAGGATAAAGCTTTCTGATCACTGTAATTCATTCAGAATTTCCTACTCGCTGCTTACTCTTTCACCTGCTCCGTGGTTATGACTTAGGTATAGGCCATTCGGCCCTTCATGCGCCCTGCCGCACTCAGTTAAAGTCGTGGCTGTTCCGGTTTGCGGTCGTCGTTTCCCCGCACAACGCACCCCGCCCTGGAGCGACATCAGGTGCAGCAAGGCCGGGCACATGTGGGCAGGACGCTTTAACATCAGGGAATGAAGTCCTACATTGGCCCCCAGCCTCCTCCCCCAATCCCCACCACCTCCTCCAGCTTTAAAATGATGGCCCCTCCTTATCTCCATAACCACCTCCCAACCCTCCAGGGATCTCTGCACCCTGCCAATCCTGACCTCTTCCCCCAGTCCCTGAATTTTATTGCTACACCATTCAGTTGCCTCAACTCCCATTTGCTCCTCCTTAACCCCAACCCCTACTCCTACATCATTTTGCCATCTTTTAAGATTCTCTTTAAAACTATTTTCGAATCAACCTCTTCATTGATGTCATTTGCACATGTTCTTGAGTAGGTGGGACTTAGAGTCATAGAGTCATACGGCACAGAAACAGATCCTTTGATCCAACTCATCCATGCATCTCAATCTAACCTGATCCCATTCACCAGCATTTGACCCATATTTCTCTAAACCCTTCCTATTCATGTACCCATCCAGATGCCTTTTAAATGTTGCAACTGTACCAGCCTCCACCACTTCCTCTGGCAGCTCATTCCATACACGCACCACCCTCTGCGTGAAAATGTTGCCCATTAGGTCCCTTTTAAATCTTTCCCCTCTCACCTTAAACCTATGCCCCTCTAGTTTTGGACTCCCCTACCCTGGGGAAAAGATCTTGTCTATTCACCCTATCCATGCCCCTCATGATTTTATAAACCTCTATAAGGTCATCCCTCAGCCTGTGACGCTCCAGGGGAAAATAGCCCCAGTCTATCCAGCCTCTCCGTGGAGCTCAAACATGAACCTAGGTCTCCTGGCTGAGTTATAAAGAAAGGGGATGAAGTTTGGTGCCAAAACCACGGTAACGAGAGTCAGAGGCAGGTCCAGTATATGCCACCAGGATCTGATGCAGAGTTGGAGGAACTGGACCCAGTGTGAAAACACCCCCCGGAGAAACTATAGGGGAATGAACAGACCTACACCCAGGACTTAGAGGGGAGTGGAGAATGGAGTGAACTGGAATGAGGTCGGCCATAAAATATGAGTTCCCTGATCGGGGCTGTTAATCTGGTCCAATCAGGGAGCCCTGGCTGTCAGAAGTGGCAGAGATTCTGCTCACTCTGAGAGCTGGCTCTGGGGGAGCTGGACCAGTGTCACGAACTCTGCACATACAAGTAAAGGGTGACTTGGTGACAGGATGAGGTTGTTGACTTGCTCACCAAGCTGGCTGGCTCTTGTTCAGATGTTTCGTCACCATGGTAGGTAACATCATCAGTGCAACCTCCGATGAAGCGATGTTATTCTACTCCACTTGGAATTTATACTGTCCGACCCGTTATGGTGAGTAGTGGCATTTCCGGTTTTAATCTGTACGGGTTTGTATATGGGGTCCAATTCTATATGTTTATTGACGGCATTATGGGTGGAGAACCATGCCTGTAGGAATTCCCGTGCATATCTATATTTGCCTTGGGCTACTATGGTTACCTTGTCCCAGTTAAACTGATGGCCTTCATTGTCTGAGTGTACAGATATTAGGGAGAGTTCATCGTGCCATTTTGCTGCTAGCTGATGTTCAAGTAGTCTGATGGCTAGTTTCCTTCCTGTCTGTCCAATGTAATGTTCGTGGCAGTCGTTGCATGGTATTTTGTAAACCACATGGTTTACAAACTGGGTGACAGGATACCAGAATTATTTCACACCCCACCAATAAGAGCAACCACCTCCACTAACACCCCCCTCCCCGTGCCCCCCCCTTCCCCCCCGCCGACATGCAAATTGGTTACTACTTCCCAGTCTATAGGTTAGCGGCCTTAGCTTGAGGTCAAAAACAGAAGTTGCTGGCAAAGCTCAGCAGGTCTGGCAGCATCTGCGAAGAAAAAAATCAGAGTTAACCTTTCAGGTCAGTTCTGAGGAAGGGTCACCTGAACCGAAACATTAACTCTGACCTTTTTCTTCACAGATGCTGCCAGACCTGCTGTGCTTTTCCAGCAACTTCTGTTTTTGATCCTGATTTGCAGCATCCGCAGTTCTTTCGGTTCTTATTTAGCTTGATATCGGTCTGCCCTGGGGTGGGAGTTACTTTTAACCTGGATTTCAGTAGGGATCTGTAAGATTGTGTCTCAAATCTGTTCAGTCACAGTTGGTAGGAATTTTAATACCACCCCATCAGCAACAGAGAAGAGGATTGCGGTCAGTGGGGAGCATTAAACAGAACCATAGAAAATGATAGAGCACAGATGGGGCCATTCAGCCCATCTTGTCAATGCTGACCCAGGTAGATAGGATAACAAGTTGCAGAGCTGGAAGAACACAGCAGGCCAAGCAGCATCAGAGGAGCAGGAAGGCTGACGTTTCGGGTCTAGACCCTTCTTCAGAAATGATAGGTAGATAGGATAGTGAAGAAGGTGTTTGGTACGCTTGCCTTTATTGGTCAGTGCATTGAGTATAGGAGTTGGAAGGTCATGTTGCGGCTGTACAGGACATTGGTTAGGCCACTTTTGGTATACTGGCCTCCCTGCTATAGGAAGGATATTGTTAAACTTGCAAGTGTTCAAAAAAGATTTATGAGGATTTTGCCAGAGTTGGAGGGTTTGAATTATAGGGAGAGGCTGGATAGGCTGGGGCTATTTTCCCCTGGAGTGTCGGAGGCTGAGGGGTGACCTTATAGAGGTTTATAAAATCATGAGGGGCACGGTTAGAGTGAATAGCAAAGGTCTTTTCCCAAGGGTAGGGCAGTCCAAAACTAGAGGGGCTTAGGTTTAAGGTGAGCAGGGGAAAGATTTAAAAGGGACCTGAGGGGCAACCTTTTCACGCAGAGGGTGGTGTGTGTATGGAAGGAGCTGCCAGAGGAAGTGGTGGAGTATGGTACAATTACAACATTTAAAAGGCATCAGGATGGGTACATGAATAAGGAGGGTTTAGAGGGATATGGGCCAAATGCTGGCAAATGGGACTAGGATATCTGGTTGGCATGGTCAGGTTGAACCGAAGGTTCTGTTTCCGTGCTGTACGACCCTGACCCAAAGGCGCACAGATGCCCTTTCTAATTCCAAATGATCGGTAAAAGTGTGAAACCCATTGGAGTAACTCACTCTGGAGGGGCGGGTCAGCTAAAATACAGCCCAAATTAAAGATCCCATTCAGTCTTTTGTTTTAGCCAATCGTCTTCAGAAATATAGAATGGCTTCTAAGCTCCTGCTGCACATTCCTTATGTGAGTGGCACGGGCTGGAAATGTCATGCAGAGCTCATAAAGTCAAACAGCACACCTCACTGATTTAATACAAACCCTGCTACTTTGGAGTTCAATGCTCCAGCTAATATCGCCTCTTATCCACAAGTGGCTGACCGCGTGTGTAATAACAGGAAGGATTCCCCACCAGCGCTATTTAAGTGGACCATCAACTACTTGCATGGAAATATAGGAGCAGGAGTGGGCCATTCAGCCCCTCAAGCCTGCTCCCCCATTTAATGTGATCACGGCTGATCATCCAACTCAGTCCCTTGTTCCCACCTTCACCCCCACACACTTTGATCCCTTTAGCCCTGACAACTATGTCTAACTCCTTCTTGAAAACATTCAATGTTTTAGCATCAACTGCTTTCTGTGGCAGAGAATTCCACAGTCTCCCCTACTCTCTGGGTAAAGACATTTCTCCCCATCTCAGTCCTACCCCGTATCCTTAGACTGTGATCCCCTGGTTCTAGACTCCCCAGTCACTGGGAACACCCTCCCTGTGTTTACTCTGTCCAGTTCCTGTTAGAATGAGATACTCTCTCATTAATCTAAACCCCAGTGATTATGATGGGATTAGAATAGTTACATGGTTGATTTTGGTTAGCACAGACTCGATGGGCTGTAGGGCCTTTTTTTTCCTGAGCTGTAGATTCTTTGACTGTAATATAGTTCGAACTGATCCAGTCTCTCATCCTGCGTCAATCCTGCCATTCCAGGGATCAGTCTGGTAAACCTTTGCTGCAGTCCCTCCATCACCAGAACGTCCTTTCTCAGATAAAGAGACCCCAAACTGCAGACAATACACCAGCTCCAAGGCCCCATATCAGCGCATCCCTGCTCCTGTTCTCAGATCCTCTTGTTTTTAAACATTGTCTGCTGATTTATTTCTTCAATGTTACAATGAAGGAAGGAGATGGCATTGCAGGAGTACTGTCACTGAACTAGGAGGGCTTCCTGACCCCAGATTGTTTGCCCTGTTGAATTGCTGCTGTTAGTGGGTGGGATGGTGGCTCAATGGTTAGCATTGCTGCCTCATAGCACCAGGGTCCCAGGTTCAATCCCACCCTCAGGTGACTATCTGTGTGGGAGTTTGCATGTTCTCCCTGTGTCTGTGTAGCCTCCCTCTGGGTGCTCTGGTTTCCTTCCCCAGTCTAAAGATGTGCAGGTTAGGGTGGATTGCCCCATAGTGTTCAGGGGAATGCAGCCTAGGTGGATTGGCTATGAAGGAATGCAAAGTTGATGGGATGGGTCTGGGTGGAGTGTTCTTCAGAGAGTCAGTGTGGGCTGAATGGCCTGGTTCTAGAATTTATCCTTCTCTCAGCAATAATGATCATTGATTGTCTATGAAAATCCTAACAGGTCCTTTAGAGGAGGAAACCTACCATCCTTACCTGGTCGGGCCTACACGAGATTCCAGTCTTAACCCACCCTCTGAAGTTCAAGGGCAATTAGGGACAAGCCACAAATTGCTGGCCTTGTCAGCCCAACCCTTGGAAGAATAAGTTTCAAAAAGGCAATTGACACAGGGTGGCTCAGTGGTTGGCACTGCTGCCTCACAGCGCCAGGGACCCAGGTTCGATTCCACCCTCAGGTGACTGTCCGTGTGGGAGTTTGCACACTCTCACCGTGTCTGTGTGGGTCTCTGCCAGGTGCTCTGGTTGCCTCCCACAATCCAAAGCTGTGCACGTTAGGGTGGATTGGCCATGTTAAATTGCCCACATAGGGCCCAGGGATGTGTAGATTAGGTGGGTTAGCCATGGGGAAGTGTAGGGTTACTGGAATGGGGTGGGTCTGGGTGGAATGTTCTTCAGAGAGGCAGTGTGGGCTGAATGGCCTGCTTCCACACTCTGGAGATTCTATGATTCTAAGCATTTGGTGCTTTATTTTTGCCTTCATTTGAATCAGCTCAAGCCCACAAGGAGAAGTGATACGGCAGATGGTGAAAGATATTGGCTTCTCAACCAGCCAATAGCTGCCAGAAATGGGTGTGGTTACAGGTATTCTCCCTGAAGAGATCGCGATGTAGCAAAGTACTGGAAGAGGGAGGTGAACAAGGGGAAAGGGTTCTCAGTAATAGACCATGTGGGACCACCAATTGTCCAGCCCTCTGGGTTCTCCCTGCTATAGGAAGGATATTGTTAAGCTGGAGATGGTTCAGAAAAGATCTACCAGGATGTTGCCAGGAATAGAGGGTTTGAGTTATAAGGAGAGGCTGGATTGGCTGGGACTTTTTTCACTGGAGTGTAGGAGGTTGAGGGGTGACCTTATAGAGGCTTATAAAATCATGAGGGGCATGGATAAAGTGAATGGCAGATCCCTTTTCCTTAGGCTGGGAGATTTCAAGACCCGGGGTCATATTTTTAAGGTGAGAGGAAACAGATTTAAAAAGAACATGAAGGGGCAACTTTTTTACTCCGAGAACATGTGGAATTAACTTCCAGAGCAAGTGATGGATATGGGTACAGTTGTAATGTTTAAAAGACGTTTGGATAAGTACATGTATAAGAAATGTTTGGAGGGATATGCACCAAGTGCAGGCAGATGGGACTAGTGTTTTGATGTTCTTTCCTCCTGGATTGGAGAACTGCATGTGAGAATCTGTAACTGAATTTGCCTTTTTGCCAAAGGGTGTGTTTATGGGATGTTACTATATTAGAACAGTTTGTTAATAATAGGTACTGTACTTATTATTCTGTTAAGTTTTATAATAGAGTTGTTATTCCAAGTTCCCCCTTCTTTTGTTGCATCTTAACAATTTGAATAAATTGTGTTTTGCTTAAAGTTGAGAAGCTTGACTAACTGAATAGTATTTGAATGCAACACCTGGCATTTATCTTCAAGATAAGAAAAATTTAGGGCCCAGGTTACCTTTGTAATATATTTTGAAGGGCTCTGGTGTGGTCCATAAAACCTGTCACCAACAGTCACATTGAATTCCTTTGTGTTTAGCAAAACATAAAAGCCAACCAAAAATAAACATTCCAAACTAAATTTATAAATCAAAATATTAATGTAACTGAATCACCCTTATCCATTCTCTTTATGTCTGTCTTCTGAAGTATCTGAACCTCCTGATGAGCTCCGTTCCACAATATCTCGCCTTTGGCTTATCCCTCACTATCTCCTCCACATGATCTCTCTCTCTCTCGAACCACCCTCCCACAATGATCTTTCACCCACAATTATCTCTCTCTCTTCACAAACTTTCACCCCCCCTCTCCCCCACCCCACCCACATCCCTAGGTTTTTCCCTTCCCATTCCCTTTCTCATTCTTCTGGCCATGACACTCCAGCGACACTCAGCAGACCCTGGGTGCCACTTTTCCCCAGTCAGCTTGTGACCCCCCCACCTTGGTGTTTGTGGGATCTTGCTGTGTGTGAGCAAACAACATCAAAGACCCATCGCACCCCAGTAACGATCTCTTACAACCTCTCCCATCAGGCAGAAGATGCAGAAGTCAGAACATACGCACGAGCAGGTTCAGGAACAGCTTCTTCCTGGCCGCTGTTAGAACGATGAATGGACCTCTCTAGCCTCAAATAATGCTGTTCTTCCTAAAGGTTGATCTCATTGAGCACACACCCTGTGCAATGTAACCTGTATGCCTCTGTCTGAGTCTTTTTGATCTGTGCATCTTTGCTTACTATGATCGACCTGTACCGCTCGTAAACAAAGCTTTACACTGTACTTCGGTACACAGGACAATCAATCAATCGATCAATCAAATTGGCTGCTATTTTTACGACATTGTCGACTCTTCAAACCAGAAGAACTTTCCCAGTTTGTAAATTACTCAGGGACGCCCTGTCCAAGATCATGTATGGTGCTTCATAAATGCAACACTTGACTTCTTTGTACGCTTTTTCGTCTTAAAACTTTTATTCTGTTTTGACCTGTTAATTACAATGGGGAAAAAATTGATCATTCGCTCGCTCATCAAAATACTGTTAAAGTCGAATGAAGTTGACCTTTTTCTGCCTACTATTACAGATTTAAAATGATCATAGATAATGATTACAAATGCATTCGGTTCCAAAGGAAAGGCAATCATGTTTTCTTCATGCGTTCCCAGTAAATAAACACTTCTATAACCTGACATCAGAATGCTGAAATAGGTTTCCAACAATTTCAGAAGGTTATTATTGATTTCATGGGTTTGAAAGAGCAGAAAAAGAAAATGATAAACTTTTCCATTTCTCCACTCACATTAATCAATGTCACAACAAAACCTGGCACCAAAATGCTTAAATAGGTCTCCACTAAACGTATAGAATCGGAGAATCAGACAGCATGGAAACAGACCCTTCTGTCCAACCAGTCATAGAGAACATAATCCCAAACTAAACTAGTCCCACCTGCCGGCTCCTGACTCATATCCCTCCAAACCTTTCCTGCTCATGTACTTGTCCAAATGTCTTTTAAATGTTGTAACTGAACCCACATCCACCACTTCCTCAGGACGCTCATTCCACACACGAACCATCCTCTGTGTGAAAAATTTACCCCCCATGTCCTTTTTAAAATGTCTCTCCTCCCACCTTAATACTGTGCCCCATAGTCTTGACATCCCCCATCCTAGAGAAAAGACACCTACCATTAACACTATCTATACCCCTCATTATATAGAATCATACAGTGCAGGACAGGCCCTTCGGCCCATCTAGTTGGCACTGCCAAAGCTAAATTAAATCCAGGGAGGTGATGGCTGAGTGGTATTGTCACTGGATTGTTAATCCAGAAACCCAGTAAAGTTCTGGGAACCCAGGTTCAAAACCCACCACAGCAGATGGTCGAATTTGAATTCAATAAAATATCCTGCGATTAAAGGTCTAATGATGACATTGCCACAAATATCCATCTGGTTCACTAATGTCTTTCAGGGAAGGAAACTGCCATCCTTACCTGGTCTGAACTACATGTGACTCCAGACCTACAGCGATGTGGTTGACTCTTAAATGCCCTCTGGGCAATTAGGGATGGGCAATAAATGCTGACCTGGCCAGCAACGCTCAGGTCCTGTGAATGAATAAAAAAAAATCTGCTCCTGCTATTCCACTACAAGCCCATAGCCTTGAATGTTATGACATTTCAAGTGCTCGTCCAAGTGCTTTTGAAATATTGTGAGGTCTCCCTCCTCAACTACCCTGCCTGTGTTGGCATCCCAACTACAGCAAAGGTCTCCTGTGCATTTTATTCCTTTAAACAGGAAAGTTGTTGTTAAATTTGAAAAGGTTCGCAAAAGATTTACAAGGACGTTGACAGGGTTGAGCTATAGGGAGAGGCTGGATAGGCTGGGGCTATTTTGCCCTGGAGCGTCGGAGGCTGAGGGGTGACCTTGTAGAGGTTTATAAAACCATGAGGGGCATGGTTAGAGTGTATAGCAAAGGTCTTTTCCCAAGGGTAGGGCAGTCCAAAACTAGAGGGCATAGGTTTAAGGTGAGAGGGGAAAGATTTAAAAGGGACCGAAGGGGCAACTTTTTCATGCAGAGGGTGGTGTGTGTATGGAATGAGCTGCCAGAGGAAGTGGTGGAGGCTGGTACAATTACAACATTTAAAAGGCATCTGGATGGGTATATGAATAGGAAGAGTTTAGACGAATATGGGTCTAATGCTGGCAAATGGGACGAGATTACTTTAGAATGACTGGTTGGCATGGATGAGTTGGATGGAAGGGTCTGCTCCCATGCTGTACATTCTATGACTCTATATCACCTTCCAGGAGATCGATCTTGTTTGTGAATGGACAATTGTTCTTTCCTGCAAAGATTTTCTTAAAAACCCAACGCCCATTTGAGCTATTTGTGTAAAAAAAATGGGGTTTGAACCACAGAGATAGGTGTTTATCTTATCATTTCATATTGCATCATGACCCCTGTAGTCAACCTTCCAGTTGTAGAACATGTTAACAAACCACATCTTATCTAAGTTGCGCCAGTTCAAAGATTTAATCCCCATTAATCTCTTCTTTGCCTGCACTATCTCTGCCTGTTGTAGTCAACAATTA
Organism: Rhincodon typus; assembly: GCF_021869965.1. Lineage (NCBI taxonomy): Eukaryota > Metazoa > Chordata > Chondrichthyes > Orectolobiformes > Rhincodontidae > Rhincodon > Rhincodon typus. The sequence goes on from NC_063370.1 coordinate 9,407,062, forward strand.
TTTTATTTCACTGCCTTCCCCTGGCTCAGCACGTTCAATTGCAAAGACTGATAAAGAAGCAGTATTCCCAGCTTCTCATAAGGCTGTAAGATGTAGGAGCAGAAATAGGCCATTCAGCCCATCGAATCTGCACTGCCATTGATTGGGATCATGGCCGATCTGAGAATCCCCAACTCCACTTTCCTGCCTTCTCCCCATAACCCTTGATTCCCTCACTCTCTCAGCCTTGAATATACTGAACAATCCAACCTCTACAGCCCTCTGCTGTAAAACATTCCACGGATTCACACCTTCTCGGGACAGGCTGGCTAAATATCAGGCTTAAACAGTGTCTGAAGATAGGTCCTGAAATGCGAAAGTCTGTTTCTCTCTGCACGGATGCTGCCAGACCTGCTGAGTTTCTCCAGCTATTCTCATTCTTCAGCAGAAGGCAGCTCACCACCACCTTCTCCAGGGGCAACTAGGGACGGGCAGTACACGCTGGCCCGGCCAGAGACACCCACATCCCACAAGTGAAATTACAACATCTGCCAAAATCATGTTGACTTTGCATTTACTTAATGGGGTCGTGGGCAGTTAGCTCAGTTGGTTGGACAGCTGGTTTATGATGCTTACAGCACAAGGTGAAATCCCACACTGGCTGAGGGTTACCATGAAGGTCTCTCCCCTCAACTGAGATGTGGTGTCCCTCAGGTTAAACCACCACCAATCAGCTGTCTTTCTAATGAGAGAGCAGCAATATGATCTGGTAGGCATGTGGAGGCTTTGTCCTTAGAATTTTAACAGCTTTTTCAAATAAAAGCATTCACTGGATAAGGGTGTTGTCAGTGAGGCCAGCATTTATTACCCAAAGGGCAGTTTAACAGTCAACCACATTGCTGTGGGTCTGGAGTCACACGTAGGCCAGACCAGGTAAGGATGGCAGTTTCCTTCCCTCAAGGACATTAGTAAACCAGATGCATTTTACCCCCAGTCAATGGATTCATGGTCATCATCAGACTCTCAATTCCAGATATTGATTGAATTCCAATTATACCTTCCGCTGGGGAAGGATTTGAACCTGTGACCCCACAACATTAGATGGGTCACTGGATTAACAGTCCAGCAATAATACCACTGGACCATTGCCTCCCCCTGCTTGCTTTACTATTAAACATTTGTTTTGCTATTAAATGTTTGTTGAAGTGATTGGGGTTATACCCAACAGAGTTCATGGGAACAGTGTTTAATTGTATACAATGTTTTTCTCTTATTCATTTGTGCAACATAGGTGCCACTGGCTGGGCCCAGCCTTTATTGTCCATCCCTAATTGCCCCTTGAGAAGGTGGTGGTGAGCTGCCTTCTTGAACCGCTGCAGTCCATGTGCTGTGGGTAGACCCACATTGCCCTTATAGGGAGGAAATTGCAGGATATTGACCCAGTGACACGGAAGGAACGGCGATATATTTCCAAGTCAGGATGGGAAGTGCCTCAGAGGGGAACTTGCAGGGGGTGGTGTCCCCAAGTATCTGCTGCCCTTGGCCTTCTAGATGGAAGTGGTCATGGATTTGGAAGGTGCTGTCTGAGGATCTTTGGTGAATTTCTGCAATGCATCTCCTAGATAATACACACTGCTGCCACTGATCATCATTGTGGTAATGAAAGGCCACTCATTTGGAGCTGTCGAGGATGAAAGGGAATGGAAAGTTCTGGAAAGTCTTGCTAGGTGCATTTCTTTAAAATATCTGCTATTTTCAGATTGCTTTCTGTGATTCTCCCATAGAAATGTTTAAAAGTGGATAATTATTTCTGCAATTTTGCTTTTAAATTTGTTCTCTGATTTCAGAGTTTGATTGAGATTTCTGGTAGTGATATAATTGAAGACGGTGGGTAGAAATGAGCTTTTGGTTCTGAATAGCTTAGTTTAAATTTTAGATGTGAAAATGAGAACATTAAGTGGCACTTATTACTGATGACAAGGTGACTGCGCGTGTTCTCAACAAATCAATGCTCACTTCTGATGTCAGTCCACAATTACAGTGACCAACTCATGGACTCTGAGCACTCTCATCCAGATTGAATCCAGCCTGCTTAGTAAATTAGTTTTCTGATGAAAATGCACATTTAAGTAACCCCAATACAATCTCTGCAAGGTGAAACATGACCCTCGGCTTTGAAAGTTTTTAATAGGGTGGACTGAAAATTTTAAGTCTGCGAGGAGCCTCGGCACTTTTGCATAGAATCACAAAGCCCAGAAAGAGGCCATTTGGCCCATAGTACCTTACAAAAGGCTATCCAGCTGCAATATTGGCATCTACCTGGCTACATGGACAAATGTCATGTCCATACAAAGCAGGAGAAATCCGATTCGGGCAATTATTGCCCTATCAGTCGACTCTCGCTCATCAGCATGGCATTGGATGATATTGTTGACACTTATCAAACTATCAAGTAGAATTTACTCGATAACAATATTTGTGGGCAGTGCATTGGCTCAGTGGTTAGCACTGCAGTGTTACCATGCCGGGGACCCAGGTTCAATCCCACCCTCGGGTGACTGTGCAGAGTTTGCATGTTCTCCCTATGTTTGCATGGGCTTCCTCCAGGTGCTTTGGCTTTCCCCCTGCCCCACAGCCCAAAGATTTGCAGGTTAGAGTGGATTTGCCATGCTAAATTGTCCCATAGTGTGCAGGCTGGGTGGATTAGCCATGGCAAGTGCAGGGTTACAGGAATCAGATGGGGACCCACACCCCACCTGATCCCTGTAACCTTGCATTGTCCATGGCTAACCCAACCTATGATCCTCTTCAGAGGGTCAGTGTGGGCTGAATGGCCTGCTTCCATACTGTGGGGATTCTATGATTCTCACTGATGTTCAATTGGGGTTCTACTAAAGTCACTCAACCTGTGATCTCATTACAATTGGGATAGAGGAGCCAAACTCAACAGGTAAGGTGAGAGTGACGATCTTAGAGATCAAGGCAGTAATGAGTAACATCTACAAGAAACACTGCAGCAACTCACCCAGGCTCCTTTGACAGCACCTTCTAAACCCCTAACCAAATCCAGCCTGACCCTCCCACAAGGCCTCTACCCCCTTCAAACCCCAGATCTTGTTTATTTTTGATTCTCATCCCTCAACCGTTACAGAATCCCTGCCATCATCTCTTCTCTCTCTCTCTAATTCTTTAAGCCATTCCTTAAGGGGCGTAATTTTAAGGTGATTGGAGGAAGGTATAGGGGAGATGTCAGAGGTAGGTTCTTCACACGGAGAGTGGTGGGTGCGTGGAATGCGCTGCCAGCAGTGGTAGTGGAGTCAGATACTTTAGAGACTTTTAAGCGACTATTGGATAGGCACATGGAGGATAGTAAAATGTAGGGTATTCAGGGTAGTTTGATCTTAGTAGGATAATAGGTCGGCGCAACATTGTGGGCCGAAGGGCCTGTACTGTGCTGTACTGTTCTATGTTCTACGTTTAAGACCTACTGTCAGAACCAAGCTTTCGATCACCCATCGTATTCGCACTGTATTATTTTTCTGTCATTGTTTTGGGAAAGATGGTGGACTAATGTCGCTGGACTAATAAGCCAGAGGGCTACTGAACTGTTTCATCTGGAGCAGGAGTTGTTAAAGTTGCATAAGCCCATACCATCATTCAACAAGATGTCTCCAACATCAACGCCATGTTCCCATTCTACTTCCTCATTCATTTATTCCCTTAGCATTCTGGAATCCATCAATCTCCCTCACATAAATGAAGAAATCTCCCCTCGCCTCAGTCCTAAATAGCTGATCCCTTATCCAGAGTTTATCACCAGTTTGCTCTTCAGCCCAGGGAACCCTGTAACAGTTCTGCTGGTCAGGCTTTCAAAGAATCTTATGGGGTTCAAATCAAATCACCTCTCATCCTTCTAAACTTCTGAGAGCAATGGGCCTGTTCACCTCGATGTCCACTCAACTCCTTGGTGTGACATGTGTAACTCCCTACCTCCTCAAACTCAGGGCAATTTACAATATACAGCACCCCCCGACCCCACAACCAGGATCTCTGATTCACATCAAAGTACCTCTGTTTCCATTTAAAATACCAACAATCTCACTCTGGAGTGATTGCTGAAGATTACAGCACTTCTGTCTGTGTTTACACAGAAAACAGTCCAAGGTCAAGAAGCTCCAACCGTTTTAGAGTTACAATTTACATCAAGATATGTTCAATTCCTCATCTTAACACCAACTGAAATGGATTAACTACCTTTTATCTTTAATTACTAGCTCCATTGGTACATGCCTGAGAATACAAATGTGACTGGAAAGGGTTAACACTGAGTGCCATAAGCACCACCCACTGAGATTACATCATATGGACTTCAGACCAGGCACGAAGGATCCTGAAAGAATGCAACCTAACATCAGATCATCCTCAAAGTCATAGAGTCACACGGCACGGAAACAGACCCTTCGGTCCAACCAGTCCATGCTAACCATAATCCCAAACTAAACTAGTCCCACCTGCCTGCTCCTCGCTCATATCCCTCCAAACCTTTCCCTATCCATGTACTTATCCAAATGTCTTTTAAACATTGTAACTGTGCCCACATCCACCACTTCCTCTGGAAGCTCATTCCACGCACAAACTACTCTCTGTGTAAGAAAGTTGTTCTTCATGTCTTTTTCAAATCTTTCTCCTCGCACCTTAAAAATATGCCTCCTAGTCTTGAAATGCCCCACCCTCGGAAAAAGACATCTTCCATTCACCTTATCTATAGCCCTTATGATTGTATAAACCTCTATAAGGTCACCCCTTAACCTCCTACACTCCAGGGGAAAACAGTCCCAGCTTATCCAGCTTCTCCATATAACTCAAACCCTCCAGTCTCAGTAACATCCTGGTAAATCTTTTCCGAACCCTCTCCAGCTTTCTATTCTATCAATACAAGCTGTTACCGGTAGCTGACACACAATAAACAAAATACACAGCTCATGCAGTGTAATGAGCTGGCACGCCTGTGCTGTCTATGTACAGACGTAATGCCAACAGTGTGGGTTCAATTCCCATTCCAACCGAGCTTACTGCAAGGGATTTGGGTGGCTCAGTGGTTAGCACTGCTGCCTCACGGCGCCAGGGACCTGGGTTCAATTCCACCCTCAGGTGACTGTCTGTGTGGAGTTTGCACATTCTCCCCGTGTCTGCGTGGGTTTGCTCCGGTTTCCTCCCACAGTCCAAAGATGTGCAGGTTAGGGTGGATTAGCCATGCTGTAATGTCCAGGTATGTGTGGGCTAGTCGTGGGAAATGCAGGGTTACAGAGATTGGGAGAGATGCTCTTTGGAGGGTCAGTGTGGACTTGATGGTCTAAATGGCCTGTTTCTATACTGTAGAGGTTCTGTGACAATTCTTCTTCTCAATCTCTGCCCTCACCTGAGGTGGTTAAACCTTTACCAGTCACATGTCTCTCTAATAGACAGTAGCCCTTGGCCTGGTAGGATTGTGGTGACTTTACTGTCTATTCCTATCAGTCTGGTCATTTGAAGGAAACAAATTTGAACACAGTAGCAGCAAAATCCTACTTCTATTGCTCTTCAAGGAGGTTCCTTCTCCATTATGACTGCTCCATCACCACAGCGTGGGTTTAAAAAGAGGGTCAAAAACCCCCAGAGACCTGACCAACAATCATCTCTCAAATAAAAATCAAATCAGATCACAGAGTCTGATCATTTCTGTTTGTGGAATCTGCTGCAGATGTCGTTAGAACAACCAGCTCTTCAAATTGTAATGCTGTAAAGTGCTTTGGGACATCTTCAGGTTGTGATGGGTGCTATATAAATGCAATTTCTTTCTTTCTACACAGGGGAGGCAATGGCCTAGTGGTATTGTTAGTCCAGACACCCAGGTAATGTTCTGGGGACCCAGGTTCGAATCCTGCCACGGTAGATGGTGGAATTTGAGTTCAATAAAAATCTGGAATTGGGAGCCTAAATGATGACCATGAATCTATTGCTGATTGTCGGGAAAAAAAACCCCCTTCCCCTGACCTCTAGTGGGTGGAATCCCAGTCACATAAACAAACATTCATAAGCAAAACAAACATTTAATAACAAAACAAACAGGGGGAGCCAATGGCCCAGTGGTATTATTGCTGGACTATTAATCCAGTGACCCAGCTAATGTTGCAGGGACCTGGGTTCAAATCCTGCTCATGGCAGATGGTGTAATTGGAATTCTAACAATGATCATGAATCCATGGTTCTGGGGTTAAAAACCCATCTGGTTCACTAATGCCCTTTAGGGAAGGAAACTGCCATCCTTACCTGGTCTGGCCTACATGTGACTCCAGACCCCCAGCAAAGTGGGTGACTCTTAACTGCCCTCTGGGCAATAAATGCTGGCCCAGGCAGCGATTTCTCCATCCCATGAATGCATTAAAAACAAACACAGACTGATTCCTTGGATGGCAGGACTGACATATGGATCGGTCAGGGCTAGGTTCATCAAGGCTTAGAAGAATGACAAGGCTGAGGCAGGAGATCTCATAAAATTCTAAAAGGAATAGACAAGGTAAACATAGGAAGGATGTGAGTCACAGTCTAAGGATACAGGGTAGGACTGAGATGAGGAGAAATGTTTTCACCCAGAGAGTGGGGGAGCCTGTGGAATTCTCAGTCACAGAAAGCAGTTGAGGCCAAAACATTGAATGTTTTTAAGGAGTTAGATACAGTTCCTAGGGGAATCAAAGGGTATGGGGGGAGGTGAAAGCAGGAACAGGGGACTGAGTTAGATGATCAGGCATGATCATATTGAATGGTGGGAAGAAAAAACAGAAGTTGCTGGAAAAGCTCAACAGGTCTGGCAGCATCTGTGAAGAAATAAATCAGAGTTCAACATTTTGGGTCTGGTGACCCTTCCTCAGAATTCAGATGCTGCCAGATCTGCTGAGCTTTTGCAGCAACTTCTGTTCTTGTTCCTGATTTACAGTTCTTTCAGTTTGTATTGAATGGTGGTGAAGGCTCGAAGGGCCGAATGGCCTACTCCTGCACCTATTTTCTATGATTTGATGTACCTTCCAGTAGTTATGCTTTGATTAATATCAAAGATTAATATCACAAGAAAATATTTCCCTTGATATGATAATAAAAGCTGACTTTTCAACTGCTACAATTATATATCACAATATTAATCGAGCATTTTCAAATAAAAACATAATTTATTTACAGCAATAGAAATGTTTACAGAGACGTTCCATGGTCTTGTCATATCTTTTACGTGACTTTTCAGATTCTTGTGCTTTTCACGCAGTTGGCAGAAAGGAAAGCGAACTCCAGGTTATTCGGGATCACTGTCTACATCAGGGAAGTGGCCTCTGTGTTCGTCTGTTTCTGGCCTTTTGCATGCCATCAATTTTACCTCCTTCTGTCACTGGTGCTTGAGCCTTCGGAGTCCCACCATCTCAATTTGGGAATCTCCTCCCCAAAACCGCTCCCTCTCTCAACCGCTTCCTTTAACGTGCTTCTCTCGGCTTGATTTTCTTGTCCTCATCACTTGTCCGAAAGGAATCTCAGTGCCACATTGCGTTCCTTGAGATGTTTAACCACACATGGAAAGGCACTAGATGAATGCAAGTGGCCATTGCTGGCCCTGTCCAGAGAGAGCCCAGCTATTTCCCCTCCTCTGGTGACAGCGTTGGCACCCTGAGCCATTCTGGCTAACCAACGGTGTACAGGTCCCAGTTGCACTTATTTGGGGAGACCGTCACCCTAAGGTGGTGTGGAGTGACTGGCCTTCACTCAGCACCCTGGGGGTGGGGGGCTAGCTCCTTCGCCCACTCCTTTGATGCCAGGCACCGGTGCCCCCAACCAGCTGCGGCGTCACCAGGGACCATTTCTGGCCTTTTCCTGGCAAAGGTGAAGGGGTAGATGGATCAGTAGCAACACCGATCTAAGAGCTTCGCCCGAGTAGATGGCGGATACGGCCTCCTAGCCGAGAGGTTACCTGTCCACGCTGGTCTCTGCCAACCTGTTGTTCATGATGGCCAGGGCACCAACGCCTCGCGAGAAACCGTTGTAGCGGGAGTGGCTCTGCCTGGGGCCTCCGTTGGCGGTCTCGGAGAGCTGCTTCTGCATGATGGCCAAGGAGACCTTGTTGGAGGCCAAGAAATCTTTGACCGATATCATCTCGCCCGACACCCGGCGCCCATCGGTGTCGCTGTCGCACACGGTCTCCATGGAGACGGCGTGCGGCCTGGCCTTTGCTGCCGCAGCCGGGTGAACGGCGTTGCAGTGAGCCCTCGCCCTCCTCCGGATCGGGCCTCGTCGGCAACCCTGGCACTCCATCCTCTTCAGCATCCAGTTGAGGAACTGCTTGATGACAATGGAGGAGACATTAAACAGGGAGTAGAGGCAGCAGACCCCCATCAGGATGAGAAGGAAGTTGCCTGCCCGGTACAGGCTTTGGTTAGTGTACGTGGCCTTCTGGCTGCTTACCAAGTCGCCAAACCCGATGGTGCTGAAGGCGACGAAGCAGAAGTACAGCGACTCAGCGTAGCTCCAGCCCTCGACGGGCATGTACATGGCAGACGCGCAGCAGGAGATGACCAGCGACGCTCCCCCGAGAATGGCCATGATGTAGTAGACCGAGGGCTTCCAGTCGTCCAGGCTATCCGCCTCCCCTGAGGGGCTGGAACCTCGCCGGCCCTCGGAGGCCCCCGACAGGCCACTCCGCTGCCTCCTCCTCTCGTGGAACCAGCGCAGGATGTAGGCCAACAGTGTGATAATCCGTTCCAGGAACAGGTTGAAGAACAGAATGGTGGCAGCGCAACCCACCAGTCCGTAGAAGATCAGAAAGATTCTCCCGCTGACGGTCACCGGGGTAGCCATCCCAAATCCTGCAGGAGTGGGGTTGGGGAAAGGGGTGGGAAACGAGTGGAAAGTACTCTGTAACTCCACTAGAAACTGAGGGGTTTTGGTCCACTCCAATTCAATGACCAACCAATAGCCAAATTAGTAACCAAATCGCATCCCGCAGCTTAATATACTGAGGCAAAGACTCTAATTATTTGACCAGAGGATGTTCTCCCCTCATGGGAGAATCCAGAACCAGAGGACACAGTCTCAGAATAAAGGGGCGCCAATTTAAGACTGAGATGAGGAGGAATTTCTTCTCTCAGAGGGTTGAGAGTCTTTGGAACTCCTTGCCACAGAGAGCCGTGGGGGCAGAGTCCATGCGTATATTTAAGGTTGAGATAGTTCGATTCTTGATTAGTCTAGGGAAGAGCCAGGAAAGTGGAATGGCAATCAGCCATAATCCTATTGAATGGCGGAGTAGTTTCGAGGGGCCGAATGGCCTGTTCCTATTCCTGTTCCTATTTCTAATGGTCTTAGGGACATACACACAAAGCTGCACAATGGTTATGAAAGACTCGACATAAAGTGCTGACAAAGCCTTGGAACTGGGGAATTCAAATTCAATTTAGTGATAAATGTGGAGGGAGGAAACATTAGCCTAATTAGCAAAGATCGTCAAACCACGATAAAAACTCATCTGGTTCATTTGTCTAGGGGACGGGCAACAGTTGTTAGACCAGCCCACAAGCGAATTAAAAAGAAAGTTGAAAGCCAGTCTCAATGCTGGTGATCAGAATTGCTAAATGCTATCGTTTTAGACATCATTACAAACCCATCCGCTTCACTAATGTCCTCCAGGGAAGGGAAATCTGCTGTCCTTACCCGGTCAGGTCCACAAGTGACTCCAGACCCACAGCGATGTGGTTGACTCTTAACTGCCTCAGAAATGGCCCGAGTGAGCCACTGCATTGGATCAGCTGCTACATTTTAAAAAACAATATATATTTACCTCAGGGCTCAAGGGGACAGCTCAGTGTCACCTCCTCGAGGATGACAAGGGATAACGCAACAAATACTAGTTTTGTCAGGGATACCCATATCCCACAAATGAGTGAAAACAAGACACGGCCAAGGCCCATATAGGGTAGCACCGTGGCTCAGTGGTTCGCACTGCTGCCTCACAGCGCCAGGGACTCAGGGTCGATTCCACCTTCAGGAGACTGTCTGTGTGAAGTTTGCACATTCTCCCCGTGTCTGTGTGGGTTTTCTCTGAGTGCTCCAGTTTCCTCCCCGAGTCCAGCGACGTGCAGGTTTGGGTGGATTGGCCATGCTAAATTGCCCCATGATGTGCAGGCTGGGTGGGTTAGCCATGGGAAATGCAGGGTGACAGGGACAGGAATAGGGTGGGATGCTCTTTAAGGGGTCAGTGAGGGCTTGATGGGCCCAAATGGCCTGCTTTCACGCTGTAGGGGTTCTGTGAAGAGGCTTGTAGTAAGTGTTCCCAAAATAGGCTTGTAATGGGGAAATGTGAATAAACTGTAGTGGCAGAGCTTGCATTTAAGCCCACTGCTGTTCTGAGATTCCAAAATCCATCTCTAGGAAAATCTGATGTTAGCTAGGACTATAGCCCAAGAGCCCCATCATGGATAGCAGGTGGGTGATAATGGGCGCTATTGTATATGTTGCTGGAAGTTGGGTGTGTGTGTTTGTCAGCTGAGGCCAGGATTACCGGCATGCCTGGTCTCGTTGTATACATTTGTTAGCAACACAGAGTCCACTAAGGTGAGGGAAACGCTTGGAGATATCTGTCCATGGCTTTATCTTGCCATGAGGTGACAGGATCATGTGACATTGGCATCAGTTCCTGTAATGATGTATACTGTATCATTAGCATATTAAACAGTCAGACCCCTAAACCACAACGCCCACACTTCCCCACACACATAAAAGTTTTTGATTCCATCCAATTCCATTCCATCGTCCTTAAAGTCTCTGGGTGCAAACAAGCACAGTGGTCTTTATTTCAGGACAGAGACTGATGTGATATGCTCCCTTTGCTTTTTCTCATCTTCTGACCAGCTGTGAAAATTCAGCTCTTTGGTTTTTAGGTTCATATCGGATTTCCAGCTTCTCTGCTCTGGAAATCGGATCTAAGTCAGTAACTGAAACTAGGGTTTAGGATCTTATAGGAGATTTCAATGATTTTGCCCTCTTTATATTGTAGGTTTGGGTTCAGTTGGTATATGACTTAGAGTTCAATACCTCCTGGCCCATGTAGCTTTATGTGTGATGACCATTTCTCCAAACATTGTATCAGAAAGAGCCAAAACTAACTTAGAGCATGCCTCATTTCATTCTACGGAGATAACTGCAGTGTAATAGCATTCACTTGGTCCCTTGATGCCACCAGTAAATGGCATCTCCACATCATTGATATCTTCCATTTCACAGATCTTGCTAACTTTTGAGGACTTCTCTTGTGGCTTGTTGTGTACGAGATTGTTTGCTGAATGTGAGGAAAACGGCATCCAGCCAATTATACGTCACTAAGTCAATTTGTTTTTGGGGTGGTTGTCCCTGACACCTCATATCGCTGACCAATTTTTCTTCCTGATTCCGGATTGTTTGCCCTGTTGAATTGCTGCTGTTAATGGGAGGCACGGTGGCTCAGTGGTTAGCACTGCTGCCTCATAGTACCAGGTACCCAGGTTTGATTCCACCCTCAGGCGACTGCCTGTGTAGTGTGTGCACATTCTCCCTGTGTCTCTTCCGGGTGCTCCAGTTTCCTCCCACAGTCCAAAGATGTACAGGTTAGATGCATTGGCCATGCTAGATTGCCCCATAGTGTCTGGGGATGTGCAGGCTAGGTGGGTTAGCTACGGAAAATGTAGGGTTACAGGGATTGGGTAGGATGCACTTTGGAGGGGTGGTGTAGACTCGATAGGCCAAATGGCCTGCTCCTGTGCTGTAGGGATTCTAAAGGAGTCAGCTCTTGACTGCACATGGTCAGACAAAGCTTTGTTCAATGCCCTGACAGGAAATCCATCCTTAAATCATTCTCCTTTCAAGTTGCTGTGTAGGACTATACAGATCATTCGTAGAATTTGCAATACTTCGCTCTTGTCTCCAGGCACATCAATTGAATTGACAACGTTTTCGATGTGTAGGGATTAAAATGGGTTTGATGCTTTTATTCTTTCCTCATACATGTTTTTTTTTTGTCAATGCTTTTACCTGATAAGGAAATGAGCTGCAAGACCACCGATCAGTATATTGGCCAGCTCCTCACCCAGCTTCACAACAAGGCTGGATCTTGGGCAATACCTTATAAGTCTTCAGCCTCAATTCAGTCACACTTCTGCGTGAGTGGGACCTACTGGAGACTTTCAGGTAATGGTTGAGACCTTTCTGTACTGTTCTTTCCCTCGCTGCCACCATGTAATATTCCTGGAATCATTGTGTTGCTAAGGAATATTTACAGAATCTGCTGAGGTAAGGAAAACATTAACTATATTTAAGAAACATCTTAATCATACTGTGACTTCATCCTTGCAAGAGGAGGGCAAGATCATGTGTCATGGCACCGTGTCCCGTGATTATGTCCCATTAGGATATTACACAGTCAGATTTAACATTTTATACCTTTTGTCCCAGGAGTGAATTAAAAATACACACCCAGTGGAGTTATAGAGGTCTGCAGCACAGACTAAAGACCATTTGGGCCATTGAGTCAAAAACTATCACCCAACTAACACCCAAATGTAATGAGAATGGCCTCTTACTCGGACAGGGGAGAAGGGGAAACACTAGGGGGCAGTAGGCTGCATGCTGAACCATTTCTACTGAGAAGGATTCAGAGGAGAAATGAACAAAGACCAGTGATAGAAAACACAGGCAAAATTAAAATTTGACACTGAACTCCATGCGACATAAGCACAGGATGGACAGACGCTTGAACGAAGATACAGGCTTTTAAGCAGCAATTTAAAAGACTCGACAAAAGCAAATGTTTAGGAAATCAATTTCAGAAACTGAGACCCAGGTTTGGGCACCAATGGTGAAACCATTAAAAGTGGGGAAGTGCGAACTGGGGCCAGTGCAAAGATCCCAGACATCAGAGGAATTGCAGTGCAAGGCCAAACGCTGGAAAATGGGATTAGAACAGTTAGGTGGCTGTTTTGGACTGGCGCAGATTTGATGGAGCGAAGGGTCTTTATCCTGTGCTGTGGACTTCAATGGGTAGAGGAGGTTACAGATGTGGGAGGGGGTTGGCATGAGACCAAGGAGGGATCTCTAAACAGCGAAGAGAATGTTAAAATTGAGGTGTTGTAGGACCAGAAGCCAGTGTCGGTCAGTCAACAAATAAGCAGGGAAACCTTAGCTGAGATGAGGTTATTGGAAAGTCATAGAGTCACACGGCACGGAAACAGACCCTTCGGTCCAACCAGTCCATGCTGGCCGTTATCCCAAACTAAACTGTCCCACCTGACTGCTTCTGGCCCATATCCCTCCAAACCTTTCCTATTCACGTACTTATCCAAATGTCTTTTAAACGTTGTAACGATACCCACATCCACCACTTCACCAGGAAGTTCATTCCACACGTTCATTCCACTCTGTGTAAAATATTTGCCCCCCCATGCCTTTTTTAAATCTCCCTCCTCTCACCTTAAAAATATGCCCCCTAGTCTTGAAATCCCCCATCCTAGGGAAAAGACAACAATCACTAACCCTATCTATACCCCTCATTGTTTTATAAACTTCTATAAGGTCGCCCCTCAACCTGCTACACTCCAGTAAAGAAAGTCCCAGCCTATCCAGCCTTTCTTTACAACTCAAACTTTCCATACCCAGCAACATCCTGGTAAATCTCCTCTGAACCCTTTCCAGCTTAATAATATCCTTCCCATAACTGGGCGACCAGAATTGGACACAGGACTCCAGAAGAGACCTCACCAATGTCCTGTACAACCTCAACACGATGTCCCAACTTCTATACTCAAAGGACTAAGCAATGAAGGCAAGTGTGCCAAACACCTTTTTAACCACCCTGTCTTTGTGTGACGTAAACTTCAAAGAATTAGGTACCTGCACCCTGAGCTCCCTCTGTTCTACAACACTACCCAAGGCCCTACCAATAATTGTATAAGCCCTACCCTTGTCTGTTGTACCAAAATGCAATACCTCACATCGATCCAGATTGAATTCCATTTGCCACTCCTCAGCCCGTTGACCTGTTTGATCAAGATCCCTTTGTAATCTTAGAAAACCTTCTTCACTGTCTACTAGGCCAACAGTTTTAGTGTCGTCTGCAAACTTATTAACCATTGCCTTCAATATTCCCATTGTGCAGGTAACAATGATGTGGAGGTGCCGATGTTAGACTGGGGTGGACAAGGTCAGAAATCATACGACACCAGGTTATAGTCCAACAGGTTTATTTGAAATTAGAAGCTTTCGGAGCGCTGCTCTTTCGTCAGGTTCCGAAAGCTTATGATTTCAAATAAACCTGTTGGACTATAACCTTGCAGGTAACAATGGTATGGATGAGGGTTTGAGTAGCAGGCAAGCTAAAAAGAATGTTTTCAGTCTTGCAGTTCGAACGGTATGTAGTTTTTGCAAGTCCTTGATAATGTGAATGTGTTGTCACCTCATATAAATCAACGCTCACAGCAGGATCTCTTGTACCAGATACTTATATCTAGAAATTGTAATTAATGACATTCGATATAACGTTTTGCTTTATAGCCCCAGCTGCCGATTTGTTTGAAATCCTCACATCTTAGTACTTGGGCTCTGCTAATGGACTGAATTTTAATCGCTCTGTTCTATTAAGGCAACATTTGATGATAACTGTGCAATAAATGAGTGGCAGCAGATCAACAGGACCAGAGTTAATTATTCACTTCATCAGGTCCTGATAAGAGAGAAAAAATATTTCTATTGGTGTCTTTCTTGCCTTAGCCCCCCAATTTACTGCCTTTCAAATAAATACTTATCATCGCCCGGTGGGAAAAAGCCAACATGGTTGTGTGGCCAACCATGCCACACTTCTCCCACCCTATAAAGTTCTAACAGGACTAGACAGAGTAAACGCAGAGAGGATGTTCCCAATGATTGGGAACCCAGAACCAAGGGTGGGGGGTGATGGTCTAAAGGTATTTGCGGTTGGCCGTTTCGGACTGAGTTGAGGAGAAATATCTTAACTCAGAGAGTGGGGAGCCTGTGGAATTCTCTGCCGCAGGAAGCGGTTGAGACCAAAACATTGGATGTTTTCAAGAAGGACTTATATATAGTTCTTAGGGCTAAAAGGTATGGGGGAGAAAGAGGAAGAACAGGAGGCTGAGTTGGATGATCAGCCATGATCATACTGAATGGCAGAGCAGGCTCGATGGACTGATTGGCGTACTCCTTTTTTTCTACATTCATTCACAGGATGAGAGCATTGCTGGCCAGGCAGCATTTATTGCCCAGAGGGCAGTAAAGAGCCAGCCACATTGCTGTGGGTGAGGAGTCACATGTAGACCAGACCCAATAAGGATAGCAGTTTCCTTCTCTAAAGGACATTAGTGAACCAGATGGGCTTTTTCCTGACAATCAGCAATGGATTCATGGTCATCGTTAGACTCTTAATTCCAGATATTGATTGAAATCAAATTCTACCATGGCAAGATTCGAACCTGGATGCCCAGGATATCATCTGAATCTCTGGATTAAAAAAAATCCAGCGATTATACCACTAGGCCATCACCTCCTGCTCCCACTTGCCACATTTCTATATTTTACCACTGCGTTTGAATGAACTGCAGGAGCTAGGGTGAAAGTGGGATTAAGTGAAGTTGCGCTCAGTGCCTTGAGCGAATGGAGTGGATAACTGGAGGATGTTTCCTCTAAAACAAGGTAATACAGATTAAGGATAAGAGGTCTCCTTTTGAAGACATCAATCTTATCTCTGAAATAGTCATCAGTTTGTGGTAATCTTTTCTCCAGAAGGTAATGGAGGTCGGGTCTTTGAATTTGTTCGAGGGCCATTTCAATTGATTTTTGATAGACAAGGGAGTCAAGAGTTATAGTGGGAGAGATGGGAAAGTGGAGTTGAAAATACAGTCAGAGCAGCCAATACCTTGTTGAATGGAAGCCACTTTTTCTAGGTTTGCTGGTGGCCCAGTGGTTAGCACTACTGTCTCACAGTGCCAGGGACCCGGGTTTGTTTCCACCCTTCAGCAAATTTCTGTGTGGAGTTTACACATTCTCCCTATATCTGAATGGGTTTCCTCCCACAGTGCAAAGATGTGCAGGTCAGGGTGGATTGGCCATGCTAAATTACCCCATAGTGACCCAGGATGTGTAGGCTAGGTGGGTTAGCCATGGGGAATGCAAGGTTACAGGGATAGGGTAGGGGGGTTGGGTCTGAGTGGGATGCTTTTCAGAGGGTTGGTGTGGACTCAATGGGCCGAATGGCCTGCTTCCACACTGTTGGGATTATATTCTTATAAATTACCCATATTGTCCAGGGATGTGTAGGCCAGGTGGTTAGCCATGAGAAAAACCACATATAGGGGTTGGGTCTGGGCAGGGTGCTGTTCAGAGGGTCAGTGTGGAGTGAATGGGTTGAATGGCCTGCTTCCACACTGTTGGGATTCAAATAAAAACTAACCACCTGCAAAATCTTCTGGTTCATATTTACTGTCTGACCTGGGGAGCAATTTCCAGCTTTAGTTTCAGGTTTTCAGCATCCTCAGTATTTTTTGCTTTGTTTTACACAGTTTCTCGCTGACTGGAATATAATCTTACCAGGGACTGCTAACCATACTCCATGCTTTCAAACCATCTTGACTCCGAGGAAGGGTCCTATCAGACTCACAATGTTAATTCTTGATTCTCTCTCCACAGACGTTGTCAGACCTGCTGAGTTTCTCCAGCAACGTCTGCTCTCCTTTCAGATTTCCACAATATTTCGCTTTTAGATTACCTCTGCTCCCCCCTCCCTATTCCACCATCGATCCTCAAATCTCCTCATTAATCCAATCTTCGCCCTCCACAAGGATATTGCTGTGTGTTCGACACACTGTGTACACCCAGACACTGTTTTAGTCCCCAGTTCCACCCTCAGGTTTATCAACCCCTTGAAAAATATAAGCATTGTCCTGAAATGAATGTTAGCACATGGTTCATGAATTTCTTGAAAATACTTTTGTCCGAATGTGTGAAGCGTTCTCCCATTGACGTCAAATGTGTGACCACATGTGACCCAATTTGTCCAGATTTGTGTGGCCTGACTAGGGAAAGATTTGAAGAATTGTCAGCGTAGACGCAATGAGCGAAAGGGCCAGTTCCTGTGCTGTACTGTTCTGTGTTCTTGTTCTAAACATGTCAGGAAGCAGAAAGTAGGGGAGGGTTAACAACAGTGAGGCTACATCTCGAGTACTGTGTACAATTCTGGTCTCCCCAGAATTGAAAAAGGATCTAATGGCATTAGGAGCAGTTCAGAGAAGGTTCACTCAACTCATTCCTGGAATGGAAGGGAATTGTCTTCGGTGGAATGATTGAACTGGATCTATATTGATTGGAATTTAGATGTTGTGATCTTACTGAAATATATGAGATCCTGAGGGGGCTTTGAGACTTCTTTGAGAGGTGGCACAGTGGCTCAGTGGTTAGCACTGCTGCCTCACAGCGCCAGGGACCTGGGTTTGATTCCAGCCTCGGGTGTCTGTCTGTGTGGAGTTTGCACATTCTCCCCGTGTCTGTGTGGGTTTCCTCCCACAGTCCAAAGATGTGCAGGTTAGGGTGGATTGGCCACGCCAAATTGCCCCATAGTGTTAGGTTAGGTGGATTAGTCATGGGAAATGCAGGGCTACAGGAATAGGATGGGGGGTTGGGGGCAGGGGTAGGTCTGAGCAGGATGCTCTTGGGAAGGTTGGTATGGACTCAATGGGCCAAACAGCCTCCTCCTGCATTGTCGGGATTGACAGGGTGGATGCTGAAAGGATGTTTCCACTGGTGGGAGAGACTAGAGCAAGGGGACAGAGAAGATCATCAGTGTACTGCGGCAGAGGCTGGATCATTGAATAGATCCAAAGCCAAAGGGCTACGGGGCTGGGGGGCTGGGGGAACAGTCTAGGGTAATAATGGGGGGGTGCTGCTGAGGAGACAAGAGAGTGGAGTTGAGACCTCAACCCTCAATGATTCTATTGAAAGGTGCAACAGGCCTTGGAGGGCTGAATGGTCCACTCCTGCTTCCAATGTCCTAATGGGCAGAAAGTCTGGAAGTGCAGCAGCTCAGTAAAGTTCATGTGCTGGACAGGGGAATATAGCATCCTTATGATGTGGAAACAGGCCATTCAGCCCATTCAAGTCCACACCAACCCTCCAAACAGCATCTTAACCAGACACTTTCCCCTACAACCCTCTATTTCAAATGGTTAATCCACCCCAGCCTGGACACGATGGGGCAATTTAGCATGGCCAATCCACCCTAACCTGCACATCTTTGTATTGTGGGAGGAAACCAGAGCAAACCCGCACAGACACAGGGAGAGCATGCAAACTGTATGCTGACAGTCACCTGAGGGTGGAATCGAACCTGGCTCCCTGGCGCTGTGAGGTAGAAGTGCTAACCACTGAGCCACTGTCTATAGCCGAGGACTAAATGGGATTGAATGAAGCAGAGTTTGATGAGGGTTCCTCTTTGGCTCACGGTTTAGCAACGATTGCACAGGTTTCGAAAGCTGCACAGCTCTGCCCCCACCCGCTTCCTCTCTCCATGGCCCAGTTTGTGGATGTGCTGCCCAGCATGGTGCCAACCAGGTTCAATCTGTACTCTATCAGCAAGTCGACCTGGGGAGGTGGCGCAGGACATCCAACTCTCTGCACCGTGAGCACCGGAGTTATTTTTACAGGTCTATGGGAATGGGACAGGGGAAAGCGATAGACAAGAAATGGGACAGACTTAACAGGAACAAGTGATTTTGCATCCCCCACCCCCACGCCCATTACTCATTAATACCGCCTCCTTCTGGAAAGTGGACACATGTGCATGCAAGAATGTGTTGGGGGAAGGTGGTCAGACATTGGTGTGATGCCTCTCATTGTTGACCAGCCGACCTTCACTGTCAAGGCTTGCTGGACAGTATCGCATGTGTGGGCCCTAAGACCAAGTCCGGGATGTATATTGAAGGTGGAGCCGGAGAACTGACTGAAACACGCCAGAATGTCACGGGGCAGGGAAACAGACAGGAAAATGGAGTTGAGAACACAACCTGATCAGCCATTGAATGGAACAGCAGGCTCAAAGGGCTGAATGGCCTACTCCTACATTTTGCAGAGAATTGTACAGCACAGAACAAGTCCTTCAGCCCATCAGGTTCACACCGATGCAACCTACATTAACCCTGCAAATACAACAGAGAACTGCCAATGCTGGAAATCAGAAACAAAAACAGAAATTGCTGGAGAAACTCAGCAGCTTTGAAGAAGGGATGCAAAATGCTAACTCTGTTTCTCTGTCCAAAGATACTGCCAGACCACTGAGTTCTTTAAACTGCAAGACTACACCAGTCTCACATTTCAGCCCTTGGCCCATAGTCTTGAATGTTATGACACTTCAAGTGCTCGCCCAAGTGTTTTTAAAGGTTGTGAGGTTTCCCGCCTCAATTACCCTGCATTCCACACCACCACCACCATCCGGGTGAAAACACTTCCACAAATCCCCTCTAAACCTCCCGCCTTTCACTTTAAAATGACACCCCTTGTTATTGACCCTTTGACTAAGGGAATCAGCTACTTTCTTTCTGCCCTGTCCCTACCCCTCATAACCTTACACACCTCTATCACGTTCACCCTCAACCTTCTCTGCTCCAAAGAAACCGACTTGGGGAGGGGAATAGTCAAAGATCAATGGGATGGTTCACATTGTCGAACAGCTCACCCACACTCTGGTGCCAAAAGCACATCAGGGGTAGGGGATCCCAAAAATGGTGTGTGTGTGTGTGTCTATGTGAGTGTGTGTGTACGCGTGTCTATGTCTATGTGTGTGTGTGTTTTTGTGAGCGTGAGTCCGTCTCTAAGTGAGTTTGTGTCTATGTGAGTGTGTGTGTGTCTCTGTTTGTGTGTGTCTATGTGAGTGTGTGTCTATGTAAGTATGTGTGTGTTTATGTGAGTGTGTGTGTGTCTCTGTTTGTGTGTGTCTATGTGAGTGTGTGTCTATGTAAGTGTGTGTGTGTCTATGTGAGTGTATGTGTGTCTATCTGCGTGTGCGTGTACGCGTATCTACGTCCACATGTGTGTGTCTATGTGAGTGTGTGTGTCTATGTGAGTGTGTGTGTTTGTCTATGTGAGTGTATGTGTGTCCATGTGTGTGTGTTTGTGCATACGCGTGTCTATGTCTATGCGTGTGTCTATGTGAGTGTGTGTCCATGTGACTGTGTGTGTCAATGTATGTGTGTGTGTGTCTATGTGTGTCTGTGTCTGTGTGTCTGTCTATGTGAGTGTGTGTCCATGTGAGTGTGTCCATGTGAGTGTATGTGTGTGTCTACGTATGTGAATGTGTGTCTATATGTGTGAGTGTCCATGTGAGTGTGTGTGTGTCTATGTATGTAAGTGTGTGTCTATGAGTGTGTGTCCATGTGAGTGTGTGTGTGTGTCTATGTATGTGAGTGTGTCTATATGTGTGTGTGTGTGTGTGTCCATGTGAGTGTGTGTGTCTATGTATGTGAGTGTGTGTCTATATGTGTGTGTGTGTCCATGTGAGTGTGTGTGTGTCTATGTATGTGAGTGT